>NW_003456426.1:2799227-2892354 GCF_000151425.1 Trichophyton rubrum CBS 118892 | reverse complement strand
GATAAACGGTTTCTGCTCGTATACCATACCGTGCTGGTCAAGCATCCCGCAGGCGCTGCACGTCTGATGGCAGCTCTGGTTGCCAGCACATCGTTCAAAAATTGGGAAATACTCGCCTTGATGCCGGAATATGGGTCATCAATAGCAACATGGTCGTCTCCAAGTTGTAACAAGCCTAGAAGTTTGCCGAAGAAGGGCTCATTGGGCAGAGCCCTGTCTCGCTGTGGTAAAGTCTCGATCGCAATCATTTTAGATTGAGAATTGTCCATGTAGTTATAGATAACTACTCCGTAGCTGCTGGCTATAGGATAGAAATCAGACTGCCTCCGTCTGGTTTCTGGCGGATATCTTGACAAGAAGCCAACAGTATTTCAATAATGATCGCACCCCTCCTCTCTCGTGCGTGCAACCCGACCCAGGATGCAACGAGAGGGGCGGCTATCACGGTGTCACCCTTGTCGCACTGGAAGGAGCGAAGGAACGACAGGTAGGAAAGCAAGTACATGGCCGCATTGCCGCTTGTTGGTGGCCTTCATGGGTATATAATGCATGGGTGCAGTCAAGGGGTGTACCTTCACGGTGTCGATGAACGAACCGCGGGTATAACCCCGGCTCCAAGGCTGAACGGGCTGAGTGAGCTGTCGTCTGCAGCAGAAAAAGACCCAAGTATATATTCCAAAGCATTTCTCGCTTAGGAGAGGAATCAGGAACAGGCAGTAATCGTGGCGAAATCCGTACAGGAATACTCGCACAGCCACTGAGCGTTGTTTTCGCCAACGGCCGGGCTGGCTGCCTCTCTGTAATTTTGTGCCTGCGAGCTCCCTCCCGCATCATCGACAACGGACAACTGCCAGAGAGGAGAGTGTCAGGATCTCAGTTACGAGAGTGGGCCTGGGAGAGAGTTTCATCGTCGTCTAGACCCATCCACCATCTCCTTGTCCTCGACATCCTCGACTGTCCTTTTTATTTTTTAATATTAGCAGAACACAATAGACTTATCGAGAACGATGCGACTAATCTCTCGTAAATTACTGTTCCATGTGTGCAAAAAAAGGCGAATGATACCGTATGAAATACATAGTGCCGCCACGAGGCGCCGGCCAATCAGAACGAGACCCAGGTCTATTTTTAGACAGGGGCTTTGCGATTACATAAGGTTCAGGACCTAAAAAAAAAAAGGTCGACGACGAGGACGAAGCAGCAGCAAGCGCAGAGTACCGTAGTATCGCGATGAACGGGGCCAGAGAGAAGGCAGGGCGCAAGGTAGAACGACGCTGTGCCTGTGCCCTGCTGGGCCAGCGCCAACTCCAACTCCAACTCCAACTCCAACTTCCAGCCGCCCTCGTCGTCCTGCAGAGACACTTTATGCGCCGGAGGTATTATTAGATGTTTCAGAGTGCTGACCTAAGCACGGCTACGCGGGTTCTTCCGAGCCGACAACCTTAAGTATCGGTACTTCCTAATCCATACATTCTGCGCGCTTAACGCAGGTACCACTACTTCTGCGCGCGTCTTTTCGGACCTCCTGCGAGACCTCATCCTCTCGCCGGGCTGGTTGCTCAGGGGGCTGTGAAAGGGAAAAAAAAAAAAAAGGCAAAGGCAAAAAAGAAAGAAAAGGGAAAGGAAGCGCTGGACAACCTCTCCAAGGCGTGTAGAAGGTATTTCTTATTCTTCTTTTTTTTTCTCGCTGTCGCTCTGTCTTCAACTTCTTCTCCGTCTTTGTTTTCTTTTCTGCGGTGCCAACCTCGACTTCTTGACTCTCCGTTCTTCTGCTGCAGACTCCCCGTCGTCCGTCACTTGACACGAGGGTCGTGATCTGGAGTGCCAGCACCCTTTTTCACGCCTGCCTGTGTGACCGCTCTCTGCCTCGTCCGTCTCGCTTCTCATTTACCAACGTCAACCTCCGACCGACCCTCGACCGTCCAACGACATCTGTCCTGCCATTCGCTGACCTGAAATCCGGCGCAGAGAAAGGTGATATATACCAGAAGAGTCGGCGAAAAGGGGAGCCCTAACGGTCCAAGAAGGAAGAGGGAAATTAAGTAGCGGTCGTCCGCGTTCGTTACCATGGCCTACCCGGGCCCCAGCTCGCCAGGAGGCTACAATGATGGCCACCGGCTGCAGGACATCACTCCCTCTGCAAGTGTAAGTTCCAAGAGTCGCTCAACCATCACTTCCTCCATCCCCAGACTGGCATCGGATAGAGCGTGGTATCGAGATCGTTTTTTTTTTTGGTTATACTCGCTCTGCAGCACGACTCTTTCATTCCCCTGCCTAGTCACTTGTTTCATGTTTGATGGTGAAATAAATGATGAAGAAAGTAAAATAATACACAAAAAAAACGCCGTCCTCCCTCTCTTTGCTCGTCTCTCCCCATGCTTATTTGATATGTTTCTCTTCTAGCAATACCATCTGCCGCAGGAGGACGAGTCCTCTCGCTCGCTACTCAACCAGGGTCCCTACGGTGGCCCCTTTGACGACCCCCAGCAACGCGGACACTCGCCCGTACGTCCCTCGTCGAAGTACAGTTTGACCGAATCCTACTCGACAGACGCTCCAGCTATGGCTCAATACCCGCAGGATCAGATGCAGAATCCTGCTGCCGGCTTTGGGGTGCCTGGACGCGTTCCTTCTCCCTATACCCGCAGTGAGACCTCTTCCACCGAAGCCTGGCGCCAGAGACAGGCTCCCCAGCAAGGCAACCTCCGACGTTATGCCACGAGGAAGGTTAAGCTTGTTCAGGGCTCTGTCCTCAGTATCGACTACCCGGTACCCAGTGCAATCCAGAACGCTGTCCAAGCCAAGTACCGCAACGACCTTGAGGGCGGTAGCGAAGAGTTCACCCATATGAGATGTGAGTTTATCACTACTCTTCCCATCGGGGTCCCATTCGTGCATAATCTTACACTTACTGTCTGTAGATACTGCTGCTACCTGTGATCCCAACGAGTTCACTCTTCACAATGGCTACAACCTGCGTCCAGCCATGTACAACCGCCATACCGAGCTGCTCATTGCCATTACCTACTACAACGAAGACAAGGTGCTCACTGCTCGTACCCTCCACGGTGTCATGCAGAATATCAGAGACATCGTCAACTTGAAGAAGTCCGAGTTCTGGAACAAGGGTGGCCCCGCCTGGCAGAAGATTGTCGTGGCTCTGATCTTCGACGGTATTGATCCCTGTGACAAGGACACTCTCGACCTCCTTGCGACCGTTGGTGTTTACCAGGATGGTGTCATGAAGAAGGATGTTGACGGAAAGGAGACCGTTGCTCACATTGTAAGTCAAGCAGCACGATTGGGGCTTTTTTCTACTGGGGTACGTGCTGATATATACCCTGTAGTTCGAGTATACCACACAGCTCTCTGTGACTGCAAACCAACAACTCATTCGCCCCCATGATGACAGTCCGTCCACACTCCCACCCGTGCAGATGATGTTCTGCCTGAAGCAAAAGAATAGCAAGAAGATCAACTCCCACAGATGGCTCTTTAACGCGTTTGGCCGCATCCTTAACCCTGAAGTCTGTATCCTGCTCGATGCAGGTACCAAACCAGGGTCAAAATCCTTGCTCGCCCTTTGGGAGGCCTTTTACAACGACAAGGATCTTGGTGGATCTTGTGGTGAGATTCACGCTATGTTGGGTAAAGGATGGAAGAACCTCCTCAACCCTCTTGTTGCTGCGCAGAACTTCGAGTATAAGATCAGTAACATTCTTGATAAGCCGCTAGAGAGTTCGTTTGGCTACGTCAGTGTGTTGCCTGGTGCTTTCTCAGCCTACCGATTCCGCGCCATCATGGGAAGACCGCTAGAACAATACTTCCACGGTGACCACACTCTGTCCAAACAGCTCGGTCCCAAGGGTATTGAGGGCATGAACATCTTCAAGAAAAACATGTTTTTGGCCGAAGATCGTATTCTCTGTTTCGAACTTGTCGCCAAAGCTGGATCCAAGTGGCATCTTACATACGTCAAATCCTCCAAGGGTGAGACCGACGTTCCCGAAGGAGCTCCTGAATTCATCGGTCAGCGTCGTCGATGGCTCAATGGTTCGTTCGCCGCCAGTATCTACGCTCTCATGCACTTTGGCAGAATGTACAAGAGTGGACATAACATCCTTCGCATGTTCTTCTTCCACATTCAAATGTTGTACAACACTTTCACTGTCTTCATGACCTGGTTTGCTCTCGGTATGTCTTTCCTCCCATGGATTATTACCAGTCACAATTTAGTCCAGCGGCTAATATGATAACACTTTCATAGCTTCGTACTGGCTTACTACAGCCGTCATCATGGACCTCGTTGGTAACCCTGGCCCATCCAACGGCAACAGAGCTTTCCCATTCGGCAACAAGGTGACCCCTATCCTGAACACCTTGTTGAAATACGCGTACCTTGGCTTTTTGCTCCTACAGTTCATTCTTGCTCTCGGTAACAGACCCAAGGGGTAAGTCGTACCACACAGTCTACCCTGTATCGCTCTCTTATCAGCTCGCTAACTCGACGAATTTCCAGTTCCAAGCACTCGTACATCACCTCGTTCGTTCTTTTTGGTGTCATCCAATTGTATATCATCATTTTGTCCATGTACCTGGTTGCTCGAGCCTTCTCTGGCGGTACCTCCTTGTCGTTCGAAACCGATCATGGCCCCGTTGAGTTCTTGAAATCCTTCTTCGGTTCGTCCGGTCCCGGTATCATTGTCATCGCTCTCGCCGCTACCTTTGGACTCTACTTCATCGCCTCGTTCATGTACTGCGATCCATGGCACATGTTCACCTCTTTCCCGGCTTATCTGCTTATCATGTCCTCGTACATCAACATTCTCATGGTCTACGCTTTCAGCAACTGGCACGATGTGTCCTGGGGTACCAAGGGATCTGACAAGGCTGATGCCCTACCATCCGTACAGACCGTCAAGGAGGACGGAAAATCAGCAACGATTGAAGAAGTTGACAAGCCTCAGGCAGACATTGACAGTCAATTCGAAAGTACCGTCAAGCGCGCCCTGACCCCATATGTCGAACCCAAGGTGGATGAGAAAAAGACGCTTGAGGATTCGTACAAGAGTTTCCGTACTCGTTTGGTCTCGTCCTGGCTCTTCTCCAATGCTATCCTCGCCGTTGCCATTACAAGTGATAAACTGACTGCTCTTGGTTTTACAGTATGTCCCACTTTTCCTAAATTCATGCATATGCTATAGTGTTACATTGTCCACTAACCCATCCTGCAGTCACAAGCCACCGAACGTACCAGTCGATTCTTCCAGTCTCTCCTGTGGGCAACTGCGGCGCTGTCTCTCATTCGATTCATCGGAGCATGCTGGTTCCTTGGCAAATCTGGTATCATGTGCTGTTTCGCAAGAAGATAGTAGTGCTTTTAATACCTTGATTCCGATTGACGGCTTTCCTTTTCTGATTCTCCAAATACAGCTTTTCTCTTTCAATTCTTTTCTATATTTTCTACTTTTTCCCTTTTTTTTTTTTTTTTCTATTTCCTCTGTCTTCCCTTTTCCCCGGTTGCTTCTTCTATCTCCTTTCCTGTTTTTGCCCAGCTTATGCCAATTCTATTCTAATGCCCATTCCTGACCTAGCCGGGGACGTGTCTTGTATTTTAGATGAATACTCTGTTATTATGTACCTGACTATTTCTTCCCCATGCTCCAATCCTCCCTTGTCGCGTGTTCACTCTGTTCGTCTGCCCCCCTGGCCGTCTATCTATCTTTTGGAGGCTCCCCAATTGGAAGTACGATGGTCTTCGATATTCTCCGGGCTCCATGAAAATATGTCAAATTTGCACCCTTCCCCCATATACTATTTATCGGAGCGGCTTTCATATATATCCATATATACCTAACATTCAAACCCCAGTTACACACCTTTCATCACTTAGATAGAACACTCCCTGTATTCTCTGCATCTGCCTCCGTAGATCAGATAACTAGTTACTCCCTACGCCTAGAGTAAATTGGTGTCACAAGCTAACCACCGAAAACTCATACACCGCAACGATACTGGGTAGTAAATATAGCAGTAGCCTCTGCAGACAGCGTTGTCTCTCGTCATGATATCAGCCTCGAGTCCCCTGCGTCTGTTCCTACGAGCCCTTCTCCTGCCCGACTCCCGTCCCGTCGCTGGCTTGTCACGTGCCCTTATCAGGCACCTGCATCGTCTTCTTTTTGCCCGCCAGAACAAAAAACATCCAAAACGTCTCTTTAGCCGCTTCAGCGCAGCTTTCACATCCCCTTTTCTCTCCTTGTTCCTTGCCGTAAGCTAGAGTATATACGCACCAGTGACGGGTATTTCCTCTGTTAATCTAACTTTATTTGTCGGCTTTCCGTTTGCGTTCTGTGACAGCTCCAGTTCATATCACTACTCTCCCGCTTATCGGTAAACACGACCCCCCCTGTACTGCTGGTATATCAAGGTATCATATGCTAGAACCAAAATATAGAGTGCCCCTCAGTTAACATACATGTTGAAGAAGTGTTATCAATAGACAGGCTTTGTGTATACTGTTTGCTGACTGCTCAAACACCTTTAGAACCGTATCTTCATACCCAAAGCGCAGCACGCACGAGTATAACATATACTCCGTACACGAACAACCTTTGCTTCTCAGCTCTGGTATCCACAACCGAGAACGACAGCCAGAGTGATATACGGAAGCACCTGTACCTATATCCGCAGTCTACCCCATCTTCAAATTGGCTCTGGTTCACCGGACTATATTGGCAAGGTTGCTGGGGGGTTTTTGTCCTTTTCCACCAACTCCATCTCCCCGCAATAATTCAAGATGTTGAAAATATGGTCTATGGTAGGACGCTCTGAGAGTTTTTGACGGCCATATATACATATATACGCCTGTGCAGCTGGGCTGACTCTCTATAGAAACAGAAGCAGCAGCAAGCTGAGAACTCCGAAGGAGGCGGTGGTGCGGTAGAAACGAAAAAGAAGAAAAAGGTCACCGCATCTCAGCTACGAGTACAGCGCGGTATGTCTGTGATCCTGTTCCCATTTCCGTCTTGACTCAACTGATGACGGGATTGCAGATCTCGCGGAGCTCTCTCTCGGCAGCACGATGAAAATGACCTTTCCTAATCCCGACGATATCTTAAAATTCATTCTAATTATCGAGCCGGATGAGGGCATGTACCGTGGTGGAACGTTTTCCTTCACCTTCACCATCAACCAGAATTTCCCGCACGATCCTCCAAAAGTAAAAGGCCAGCAGAAGATATATCACCCCAACATTGATCTTGAAGGAAATGTCTGTCTCAACATCTTGAGAGAAGACTGGAAACCTGTGTTAAACTTGAATGCCGTCATTGTTGGACTACAGGTGCGTATATTCGAGCATCTTTCAAGCGCTACTTCCGGGCCGCTAACAACCAGTGTAGTTCCTCTTTCTCGAGCCAAACGCCTCTGACCCTTTAAACAAAGAAGCAGCCGACGATCTACGACTTAACCACGAGGGATTCAAGCGGAACGTTCGAACAGCCATGGCGGGAGGCACCATTAAAAATATACAATACGATCGTGTTACACGATAAGCATGACCTCATGTATGCCATTGGCGAGACTCTCACCATTCATCCTGGTTCCCGGCATTGCTCCTTTCCCCTTGGTATAATTACCTTCTATAGAAGTATTCCATTCAGCATACATTCATCTATGTTCTAGAGAGTGAAACTAGATATATGTGCGATATGGCAGGCCGTCAAAACACACCGTACATATTTAGTACCACCTTATGCTGGAGATATTGCTGGTTAAGTATTAATCAAAGGGGAAGGGTGTAAAAGTTGACATTCTATAGCGAAGTAGGATTCTTTCAGTATTTTTTAAAGTTGCCTTTTATACAGTACACGATACGCAGCGTGGATGACTCTCCTCCATCTCTAATGTCAAGTCGGCGGACCGGCCAATGTATCAAGATTCACAATTAAAATGTATGCGGTAATTCACAAGTATATGGATAATGGCCGGATAGAGGTGGAAGAGGCGAGGTCAAGAAGGACTGGGCATGCGTAACGATTCAAGGTTCGTTGGTAGTGTGTCAATTCTTTAAGAAGAGAGCTCCTCGGCACGCTGGGCTTCAAGTCGGGAGTAGAAGTTGTCACGAGAACGGACGCGTGGGAGGTGATAGCCTGTATCGGTCAGGATCAATCTTGACTACCAGAGCATAAGGAAATGCACTACATACCGTACCACCAGAAGTAGCCACAGCTAACTCCAAGTCCTACAATTAGCGGATATATTAGACAGATATTCGAATCAAGGTGTTCAGAGTTGGACATATGTTTTTTCGATGGGTCGATGGGTCGAGATGTCTTTTTTTTAAGATAGCACCGTCCTTCACTGTGGTGGTGCAATTATCGGGCTTTGGACTTACCCAAGGCGGTGCTAAGATCAAGCACCAAGCCGCGGCGGAGCATCTACTCGTCAGACATGGCAATTAGCAAGTTTCTTCAGGACAGACGGCGGGCCATTGGGACGCAGGGCCTCCAGAAGAAGCCATGAGAGCTGCAAAAGGCACAATGGGCCCTCTCGCGCGGCAAGGACGGCAAACTCCAGCACTTACTCCAGTAACGGGCTTCATAGCCGTAACGCCAGCCATTGTACAGCGCTGAGGATCGAGATGAGGGCAGAGAAAGGTGGATGAGTCGCAAGGGAGCAAAAGTTGGTCTGCGTCGTTGTTGAAAGTGTCTTGAAGTGCGATCGAAAGTCGAAGTCGAAGTCGAAGTCGAAGTCGAAGTCGAAGTTGATGGCAGGACGGATGGGTCACGTGATTCTCGTATGAGCCAACACAAGCAACACCAAAAGGCTTTGCGGCGACGACGACGGCGACGACGACGACAGCATCAATAGCAAGTCTCAAGAGTGAATGACTGGCTGTTAGCGAGAGCAAAAGGGGGCTTCCTCTGCTCTGCGGCCGTCCTCTCCCTCGCCAGCCTGAATAATACCAACAATGAATGCTCTCATGTTGAATATGAATGACATCACGTGACTATTCTTCTTTCCGCTGCCTGTTGAAGTTCGAGATTGACGACATCCGCCTGCATTGCGCGCAGACGGCGACGAGAAGGACGCAGCAGAAGAAACAGATAGGCTAGACGACGGCGAAGGATAAGAGCAGACGAGCGGCCTGAGCTGCTGGACATTACCTCGCGCGCCCAACCAACCCCGTCTTCCTCCATCCGGTTCCCTGTGGACCGCAAATCAACTTTGCTCAGACGGCTCAGACGAACCCGGCCCAGATGCCTCCCTCACCCCAGAGCTCTACGAAACGGCCGTCCTTCGATGCGGATGGTGCCTCTCCGGCAAAGAGACAGCGACGAGCATACCGGCGGCATCACTGTTTGCAGCGTTCCCACGAGCTTCTTGCTGCTGGCGCAGAGACCTTGAACGACAGCACCTCCATTGATGCCCAGCTGAATGCGTCGATTGCGAGAGTGCTGGATGAGACCGGATTCGATAACGTCGAGCCGGTAGTCTTGGACAGCTTCAGGAACAATGTCGAAGAGCGTGTGTTTCATCTAGCCTCTGCTGCCACATGATGGCCTGTAAAAAGCTGACCGTCTCGTCTAGATATGCTTCACTTTCTGTCCTACGTCCGGCAGTCGATGACATCCAGTCGGAGGGTGCAGCCTATACCACAGGACTTTGAACACGCACTACGCTACCACTCGATACATGTAGACTCCCTTCGGCCGCACCTCAAGGCATTCCAGCGAAGGACCCAGCCAACTACTACTACAACAACTGCAACTCCCTCTTCCAAACCAAGTCTCCCTACTCCTCCTCCAGATGAAGGTGCAGACAATGAAGATAAACCCATACCAGCGCGAAATTACGCCTTCTTGGGGCCTGAATTAAACTCCGGGGCCGGCGATCTGAAGAAAGCGTCCTATATACCCAAAAACTTCCCCAGTTTCCCAAGCAAACACACATATCAAGAGACCCCCGTATTCGCGACCAAGCGAGAAACCAACCCCGAAAAGATCCGAGAACGCGCAACGGAGGAAGGACGATTGGGTGAGGAGGCCCTGCGCAAGCTTACCCGTGCGGCGAGGGAGGGCCAGGGCGGCGGTCGGGCGCACCGGGACAAGTCACTGTGGGGGCGTAAAAATGAGAGTATGGACAGCATGTTCGACAAGACGCTGAAGGCATTGGTAAAGTCGACCTCTGCCTCCAAACAGGCCGATGGCTCCCTGCTGCTAGACCTTGGGCCGATTGTGAACAGTAACCGGGTTTATTGGCGCAAGCCATCAGCTCCAGCTACCCGCTCCGACCCGCAGCGTATGACAGCGGCTGCGGCGAGGGATGTTGAATAGACTGGCTGGTCCGTCGTCAATCTCCAACAATCTAATCTCCCTCTATCTTCTGCTTCTCTGTTGCTCGTCCGCTGGATTAAACGGCTTCACACGGCCTTGACGTGACCCCACCCTGCACTTTTTTGCTGTATTCGCCCTCGACGCGTCTTTCCCCAGCCTCCCATGTAAATAGATAACAGTTCTATAACCCATAATCCATAATCCTCGCCATCTATAGCCTTGTCGATGCTGTTTTTTCCCATGCGGTTGTCTCTGCGGTAACTCCGTTGGCACATCTAGCGAGCAATCGCCAGCATCAGCACTGTCCACAACGCAATGAAACAACAGGAAGAAAGCCAAATAAATACCTTCGGAAGAGCCTCGTAAATGTCGTACACCTGACTACGCCGGGCTCCGGCGGTCCTGCGTCGGGGGGATTGCACGAGTACTGCGTCAGTTCGTAGAGAGGGCACTGAGCCAGGTCAATGGGGCCGCCTTTGCGAGCTTTCGCCCTGTATCCAACATGATAGCTCTGCAGGCGCTGAGGGAGCTCCGTAGCCGGCCATGACTCGACCTGAGGTGCCATTGATGGGTGCTGATTCTCGGGTTTGTGCAGAGTAGACGCTCGACGTCGAGTGTGCAGACGTTGAAGTTGAGGTTCGCTTTTTCTTCGACCAACCACGGCGGACCCAAGTCAACTTCCCTCTAGTCAACCGCCTGATCTGATTGCTCGGAGGCCACCCTTTGAGGGATCTGCTACTCCGTACATCCACAGTAATTCTTCTTGGGCTAAAATCCTCTGTTTATCTTTGTATCTCGAAGCCATACCTTACTCTTCTATTTCCTTACCTCGATCTATTTCCTTTTACTTTCCCTTCTTACTCTTTCTTGTATAGAATCCTTCTACCTTCAACCCCCTGGCCTGAATACAACTGGATAATATATGAGAATCACCGAATAGTAGAAGGAGAAGAGTGTGGCTTAGGAGCACACAGATAAAGAAGAGAGCTTTACTCTGAGAAGAATGTTAGACAGGTAGATGTGGTGGCATCTGGGTAAGCAGATCACTCAAAGGGTGGCATTTCAGCAATTAGACGGCTACATAACTAACCACCGCAGGCGACTACACAGCTATCCACAAGGCGGGAGTCCAGACACCGTCATGGCGACGCGGGCTTTAGGGAAACGGGTTCGTGAAGAGACCCAGGAAGACACTCTGGAGGGCGTAAGCAACCACCGATTGAAACCTATAACTAATAGTCGCCCAAGCACCAGCTAACCGTGCCCACAGATCCTCCGCGATGTCAGGCGTAAATGCGGGAAGCATCCCCAAGGCCATATCGAGACAACTCCCGTGGGCGTCAGAGTGATTGATGACATGCTGCGCATCTTCCACAGACCGCCGCATCCTCGCCCCGGAGTGCCGGATCGCCACAAAGTGCTGGAGATTGTAGGCCCCAGACGAAGCCTGGGGAGGAACAGCGGCAAGTCGTCGCTACTATACTATATTGCAGCCGTAGGCGTACTGCCAGCATTCTTCAAGGGTGTCCGCATAGGTGGACAGAACGGGGCTGTTGTCTTTCTGGACTCCCAGAACCATTTCAACGCTGCCCGGCTGCGCGACGTAGCTCTTCACTACGCGTGTGAGAAGATGCATGGGCAAAAGCAGACACCGCGCGGTGCTGGACCGCCTCCTCGCAAGCGGCTGAGAGAAGATGAGGCTGAACTGCGGAAGATGGTGACGGACTGCCTGCAACATGTCCATGTTTTCAAACCTAGCTCGTCGGAATCAGTCGTGGCAACCCTACGATCCCTAGAGCAATACCTGCTTGACGTAACGCGGCATCGTTCTGCTCCAAGGAAGCTCCATTCTATCATGCTGGATAGCACGTCCTCGTTCTACTTCAAGGACAAACGCCAGGCACTAGTAGACAGCCTGCCAACGGAGTTGCCTAAATTTCCCTGGATTGAACCTCCGCCGCTCTATCAGATCGTGCACTCAGCGAAGCACATTGTCTGGTGCCTGCGCCAGCTTCAAGACCGGTTTGCATGTACTGTTATCTACACCGTCACCGGCAGGAGGAGGGCTGACCTACACGTTGCTAAACCAAGCGGGTTTGGGTGTCCTGTTGAGCTACTGTATCCGCGTCCCAAGGTCATGTCCTTTATGCCCCATTTGCCTCATGCGTGGAGATCCTATTCAACAATGCGGCTAGTTGTCCGACGTGATGCAGTCCGCAAATTCTCTTCACGGTCCATCAAGGATGCTCTTCATCTGGGCCGCCAGCGCAGGCTTGTAGTGGCACAGGGGAAATTTTCGGCATGGATTGACCCATATGGCAAAGAGGACTGGCCATCTTGGATCGGGCCGTCGATACAGAAATTAAAATGCAAAGGACGGTTCAATTATTTCGTCCATAAACGGGGCATTAGCCTAGTGGAATGAGAAAAGCACACTTTGCTGTCTACTATCTATGCTATGCATATGTATATGTCTATGTGCGAAAGACGTCTCCAGGATCAGGATGCAGAAAATAGACGGGACATCGCCTCGATAGTCGTATTGCCCCCAGAGAAGATGACTCCGACATTCCAGCCTGCTTCACCACCCTCTTGTTCGACGATCCGCCTAAACTCCTCGTTGTAGAGGCAGACTGCAAGAGGAACAGCCGCGCTAGGTTCGATGACTATCTTCATCCTCTCGACAACAAGTCTCATTGCGCTCTTAATTTGCTCCTCGGTCACGCTAAACACGCCGCGGGATTTGGCGGGATCAGAAAGGATACTAAATGCGATCTCACCAAGGGGAACTCTTAATCCATCGGCAATTGTAAGTGACTTGACCTCTGGAATCCTCACCCCAGCTTCAAGTCCACGACGAGCATCGTCTGCGCCCTGGAACGATGGTTCGGCACCAAAGACGTGGATCTTGCGGCCATCAGCCCGTGGATCGGCGAAGACGGTAGCGGTTCCAGAATTCAGGCCTCCTCCACCCACGGGGGTGATAACTGCATCCAAACCACATCCTTTCCCATCCTCAGTCTCACGGACACTCAACTCGGGGTTCTGAGATACAAGCTTGTTTACTTGGGTATCCAGTTCGAGGCCAGCAGTTCCTTGGCCAATGATGGTATCTGGGTGGTCGTAGGGGTGAATCAGAATAGCACCAGTCTCCTCCTGGACCTTCCGCATCACTTCTTCGCGCTCCTCGCTCGTCGATCCGGAGAAAACCACCTTCCCACCGTAGCCCTTGGTGGCTTCGATCTTGGATGGGATAGATATCGACGGCATGATAATGTAGGCCGGGATTGAAAGAGTGGACGCAGCGAGAGCAACAGCCTGAGCATGGTTTCCTACGCCCAACCATTAGCCGTACGGTTTCACACAAACAAAGTGATAATGCTGGAATAGCAAACATGAGAACAGGCAAAGATAACAGACCAGAGCTGTGTGTGATTACACCACGCTTTCTCACTTCCTCCTCACCCTTGGTCTTGATAACTCGCAGGATGGAGTGGAAAGCTCCCCGCACCTTGAACGCTCCGATCCGCTGGAAATTCTCACACTTGAAGAAGAATTTAATCTTCGGGCACGCCGGCTGCTGACCCTCGAACGGGGTTCCTATCAAGGCCTCCGCTGGCTGCGGGGTGGACGCAAGGGAGTTCAACGTCTTGGACGTCAGAACCGGGGTCTCGTAAATATACGGCTTAATCATAGAATGAGCAGTTTGGATGTTCTCCCGCGTCACGGGGAGCCAATGCTGTTTGTCCGTCATGTTTGCAGGGCCTAGTATGCACTGTGCTTCAAGATCTGTCTCAGCACCACAACGCCTCTCAGATACCTGTTCGTTTCCCTCTTTCCACCTGTCCGCGCCTCCGGCCTTATATATCTCGATCTCGTATTCGCAGGGCGTGCGGCTCTTCCGCGGCACGTGACATCCCCGAATTTCTAACTTTGTTAGTAATCTCGAGCCTCCCTTTGATTACTAAGATGACGCATCTCAGTATAAAACCGCAGCATGACAGAACATCAAGACACTTACTTACCTTCTATTGTCCTCTACCATCAGCTACGCAACGAATACACTATTCCATATTATTGCGGTCCCGAAATTGAACTGCTCTTCTTCTGGCTGCATCTAGAGCCATCTTGATGTTTGTATGTGTGCTATCTGTCAGAATAGTAGACTATCAACTAATCTGGCTTGTAACCTCAGGAAAAGCATAAGCGCACCTATCAACTGGAGAGATCCTACATCCATCTTCATCTATCGAGACGGCAGCCATGGAGAATATATCACCTAGAGCTCTCCATCATAAGCTCACAAAGCGTTCCACTATGGCGGAGAAGTTTAAAATGATACCTGAAGGCTGGAAGCCTCCTGCCGATCCTTACGTACCAGATGCCGATGCTTTAAATATTGGAACACCTGGGTATTTCGAGAAGTACCACTTTTTCGTTCATGGAAAACTCATGGATAAGGAATTACTGGCCGAAGTCCTTGACCTACCCTCTGATGATGTGAAACTAAACCTGCGTCCTGCACAGGTTCTGGGCTATCAGGCTAAACTCTGGGGTGGATGCCCTGTGCTTCAATGTGCACGACTTCATTTTTTGGTAGATGGTATGGCTTACTATGTGGAGACACAGGAGGAGGAGAACCGCCTAACTGCATATAAAGCAAACGAATATACCCTGCGGGACTGTATCATCAGATTCTCCGATATTCTAAATGGAGACAATGAACAGGTGCATGGTAAGACCTTTGTTTGGAATGGCAATTCTGCAGAATTAACAGAAGAAAAGTGAATGCCTCTTCTTCACTGGAATATTCAAGAAAGCAATGTTAACTAGCATAAATAAGTGAATAGTTCTCTGTTGCTTCAGAGGGAAAATCAAAAGTATCCAATATCTCTTTCCTCTACTCATAACGCAAGGACCTGCTTGATAATTCTGCATACATCTCCTATAACCAGAACCTCCACCAATCTCTGCCTAGTCCAAGCCAAATGGAGACCAACTACAAAATTGGCATAGAAGTCGAACTGTTCCTTCAGCCAAATGACAATGTGTACACGTCTAAGGAAGATTTTGCAAAGGAGCTGGTATCCAGCTACCGCCAAATCAAAGAAAACGTGCATCTAATGCATCTTGATCTCGACGAATGCCCTTATTTTGGGCCGAATCGCCTAACTGAATGGACGATGGAAGAGGACTGCTCCCTTGAAACTGATAGGCCTGGACAGAGTATGTTTCTCTCTATCTTTCGTATATCAACTCGCTAACGAATCAACAGTTGACGCAGAATTCTCATCTCCAGTAATGTACCATTCCAATCCACTCTGGAGGAGATCTGTGGGATCTGTGTTCAAGCACTTGAGAACCCTTGCATCCCTTCAAGTGAACCACTCTTGTGGTTTTCACGTTCACATCAGCAAGCAAGAAAGACCGTGGACACTAGAGGATCTTAAGCGTGTTTCCCGCGCTATTCTGTATTTCGAGTCATCTATGGAGCTCGTCGTCCCCGAGCATCGCCGCGGGAGTATATGGGGGAAGAATAATTGTTGTGACAATCCGCGATTCGAAGGAAAGTCAGTCTGACAAGGCATCCTTTGACCTTGTCGATGCATGTACAAACAATGTTGAGCTTGTACAGCTCATGAACTCCGGGAACAACCGGAACTACGGGTTGGAACTTCACCAACTTGCTGGAGGGAGATAATTATACGGTCGAATTACGCCGGGGGCCTGGCCTCACGGCTGAAATTGATGCCTTTCGATGGGTAGAGTTCGTGGTTCGGTTTATCAACAGCGCCCGAAACATTGGCACTCGATGGGGCCTCAGCCAGTACAGACGCGACGTGCTTGGGCTTCATAAATTCTTATGCGACTATCCCGTTCCCAACAGCAACCCAAACCTACTGGAACCCCTTTTCGCAGGCAAGACGGGAGTCTTGGAACCACGGAGACTTGGCCAATTAACTCCGGAACAAGCTAGACGGCTCAGGGACAAGGATGACGAAGCGAAAAATAAAAACACTATCAAGGAGAAGTGGTCTTTGATTCCGATGTGAGATATGATACTTGCACTGTAGGTGGAGAATATGAGGATGGAGGTTGAACTGCTGCAGTCTCTTTTGTATTCCCTGTATAGGTAACAAAAAAAATTAAAAAAAAAAATGAAAAGAAACGACCAAGCTATTTGGCGGTAACCTAAAGGTAATGGTACAAAGAGGAACAGCTCAGACAGGGTACAAAAGAGATAGAAACATGAAGCCCGGGGGTATCGGTCGGTCAAGCGGTCAAGAGAATAGGGCTATGTCTATTTCTGGTTTTCCGGCCGCAGGGATCTAGGTAGGAAGAAAGTGTTAGTGTGAGCATGAAGCAATGATACAGCAAGTGGTACTTACCTGACAGCCTTTCCGGCTCTCCAGATCTCTAGGTCGCGGATCTCCTGCATCTCCTTCTCGTACTTCTCTCGGTAGTCCTTCTGCGAGTTGTAATCCAACGAGCGCTTAGTTTCCTTGCCATCCTTCACGCTGTCATACAGTTCATTGAAGACGGGCTTGAGGGTGTCCTTGAATTTGCTGCTCCAGTCAATGGCACCACGGCGAGCAGTCGTGGAGCAGGCGGCGTACATCCAGTCCATTCCATTGGCACCAATGAGAGGATACAGACTCTGGGTAGCCTCCTCGACAGTCTCGTTGAAGGCTTCGCTGGGGCTGTGGCCTCTCTCGCGAAGGACCTCGTACTGCGCGAGGAACATGCCATGGATGCCACCCATCAAGCAACCACGCTCGCCGTAGAGGTCAGAGTACACCTCCTTCTCAAAGGTGGTCTTGTAGAGGTATCCGCTACCAACAGCAACACCGAGAGCCACGGCCTTTTCCTCGGCCTTTCCGGTTACATCCTGGAAGACGGCAACGGAAGAATTGATACCACGGCCTTCACGGAAGAGAGAGCGAACGGTTCGGCCAGAGCCCTTGGGTGCGACCAGGATGACATCAATGTCCTTTGGCACGTCCACTTTAGTCAGGTCCTTGAAGACGGGAGAGAAGCCGTGCGAGAAGTAGAGAGTCTGCCGTCCAAGTCAGCGTATGATCTCCGTTTAGAATTGAATACGACTTGTGCTGATCGTACCTTTTCCTTAGTAAGAAGAGGCTTGATGGTAGGCCATGTCTCACTCTGGGCGGCATCGCTGAGCAAGTTCATGACGATGGTTCCCTTCTTGATGGCCTCGGTGACATCGAACAAGTTCTTGCCGGGGATCCAGCCATCCTGGATGGCCTCTTTCCACGACGCACCGTCCTTTCGGACACCTACAATGACGTTGAGACCGTTGTCACGCAGGTTAAGCCCCTGGCCGTGGCCCTGGGAACCGTATCCGATGAGGGCGAGGGTGTCGTTCTTAAAGTACTCCTACACCGAGCTAGTCAGTCCAACAGCCCTCCAATTGACGAGTTTCCCTGCCCATTGTCCCCAATATAGGCACCCGCTGACTCACCAGGAGCTTCTCGCGTGGCCAGTCCTCCCGCTCTAGAGTCTTGTTAGCAAGCAGTTCCGCCATGAACAATTCAACTACTGCCTGGAAACAAACTCACCGTAGACGGTCTCCTTGGTGCCGGCAAAGTCGATGGTCTTGACACCCCGGATTTGCTGCGTGACCGGGGAGGCAATGGCAGCTCTGCTGGCAGCGACCAGGGTTGGACGAGAGCTTGCAGCCGCAACAAACGACCTCCGAGAGACGGCAGACGCCGACTGGGATAGCTGACGGGCAACAGCCCTGGCCAGGGGACGGGCAGCCATTGTTCGTGATATATATTTTGTGGAGAGGAGACGGCGAAGTTGAAGCTGGAGTTGACGCTGGAGTGTTGGAGTTGGCGAAGTTGACATTTTAAATGGGAAACTATTTTATTTCGGCCAGGAGGAAGAAGCGAAGCGGATGAGTCAAAAAAAATCAAAATAAAAAATAAAAATAAAAAGAGGGATTTGTTTCTTTTCTGCGGGATTTTGATTGGCCAGGATGGAGGGAGCTTGGGCCATGGCGCCATGCCCGATGGGGAATAGCGCAGCCGATATCGGTGACGAGGATTAATGATTCTCCGATGGACACGTGAGATGACTAAGTGCTTATGTATTCATTATGTAATTACGGTCTCCACTTACTAAGCGAGCCCTCGCTGCAATTCATCTTGCTGACCTCGCTATTCAAGGGCACTGCCTGGCTTCTCCGAAGGAGTCCTAGGTAAAAGAATCAGGGACGGGCCTAGAGAAAACGACGAGAGAGACGATAGGCTAAGCAAACTGCCATGAGCCCGTCGTCGTACGGAGGACGGTCGCACCGCGCTGCCCGTCCGCCGTCTAGACGCCGAGGAGGCGCCGCCGCCCGTGCAGACCCCGTGACCACGGGAGCCTCCCGGCCGCACTAAACTCTAACCAACTTAAAGTGGTCGACGAGAAGCCAACTTGCAGCGCGTGAAGGCTCTCTTCGGGCGCAGAGCGAGTCCGGGTACTTACATCATACTATCTACTCAGTCCGTATACCTGGTCGAAGGGCCTTGCGTGTGCCTGAGCCTGCCAGCAGGAGCCTGGCGCCCGCCGTGGTGGTCTGGGGACCGCGTGCTGCGTGAGGAGTGCCCATCTTGCCCAGGGCTGGCTAGCCAGCAGATGCAGCCGCGCGGGCTTGAACGGTCGTCTCGGTTGCGATGCGTAGCGCGGCCGCACGCTCAGCTAACTCGCTGCTGTACGGAGTACCAAGGCCGTCAATCCACCCTGGCATGGGAAGATGGATCGTTGACCGGTGGATGGTGCCTTGCCCCCACGTCGTCGCTGCTGGTTTTCTAACCAACCAAACCACCCCCCCCCTGTTCTATCCTCGCTCTTCGTCAAGTGAAATACTCTTACTGACCTGAAGAAAGGATTCGTATATCAACCAAAGTACAGCAAACAGCGCAAGGCTGGGTGAAACAAAGCAATAACGGAGGCAGGCGACGGGCCCCGACGACGATGCTGGCCTCAAAACTTCTCTCTTCAGCTCCCCACATCGCCACTCAGCAAGCTCTGCTCGTCCTCGACCTGCAGAACGACTTTGTCAGGCAGCACGGGAATCTGTTTGTCTCCAACACCGCTGATTTTCTATCGCTCATCCCGGACCTCGCTCGAATATTCCGCGCCTCTGGAGAGGTTATCTGGGTGCAGAGTGTCTTTGAAGGGCGCCGGCCCGTGGTCAACGAAGGTCTAGGAGGGGATACCGTTGTGTTGGAGGATGGACCGCCGGTTACCAGCACGCCCGCGCCAAAAAAGCTGTCCAAGAAACAACAAGCAGAGCAGGCCCGGCAATCTTTGTTCTCAGACGACCCTGAGGCCTTCCTCTCGGTCTCAGACAAAGCCTGTGCCGGCCGGCGATGCTGCCTACCAAACTCCTCTGGATTCCACTTTCCTGCCCCCATCCTCGCTGCCATAGATCCCAACGAGGACACGGTTCTTGTCAAGTCGGAGTACTCGGCCTTTGAGACTCAGGGGCTGCTCCTCTCCCTCCGTTCTCGATTTGTCACCGAGATTTTTGTCTGCGGCTCCCTCTCCAATGCCTCCGTGTATGCGACCGCAGTCGATGCCGTCCGCCACGGTCTCACCGTCACCCTGATTGAAGACTGTCTGGGATACCGGAGTTCCTTGCGCCATCGGGAGGCGATGAGGCGCATGGCTGATATAATGGGTGCCAATGGAATAACGAGTCGTGAACTGATGGAGGGTCAGGACTTTGCTGCTGCTTCACCCGTCCTAGAGCAGCCAGACTCGTCACTTCTCACGGGAATCGAGGAGAAAATAGGTACGCTTGGTCTCTCCTCACCCAAATACCAGAATCCTGACGGCCAAATTGCCACACACCACTTCAACGAAGGGGGTGCTGACAAGCCGCAAGACATCCTTGAGACAAGCCGGCGGCCAGTCGATCCTCCCGAGAAGAAAGATGCAAGGAAGCCACAGGACGGCGACCAATCCATTGAATCGCCGTCGCCATCTCAAAAACCAAAACCATCTCAGCCTCTCGTCTGCACCCCGGGAGACCGCATTGCAAGCGGCGACTCCCGCATCCTCTACGATCTTGCCCTCCCGGCTGACTCCTTCCAACGACTCCGGGACGAGGTCGAATGGCAAAAGATGTACCATATGTCGGGACAAGTCCCCAGATTGGTCGCTGTTCAGGGTGATGTTGCCCAAGACGGGTCAATACCAATATACAGACACCCGGCAGACGAATCTCCGCCGTTGTCTCCATTCAGCAAGACTGTTAACAAAATAAGGGTGGTTGTTGAGAAGGAGCTGGGCCATCCGTTAAACCATGCCCTGATACAGTTGTATCGGGATGGTGAAGATCGCATCTCTGAGCACTCTGACAAGACGCTTGATATTGTCAGGGGATCTAACATCTGTAATGTTAGCCTGGGAGCGCTGAGGACAATGACACTGCGCACCAAGGCCGATGCAAAGAAATCTACCCATTCTTCGCCCGAGAATGCAAGACAAACGCAACGTGTTCCCATGCCCCATAACTCTCTTTTCATTCTTGGGGAGAAATCGAACATGGAATGGCTCCATGGTATTCGGCCAGACAAAAGATCGGAAAAAGAAAAATCCAAAGAAGAAAAGGCATTCAATGGGGAACGAATTTCTCTAACTTTCAGACACATTGGGACGTTCGTCAATCCCGTATCATACACCATCTGGGGCCAAGGCGCCCTGTCAAAGAAGAAAGAAAAGGCCGGCAAAATTGTACATGGAGATTCCCCCGAAACCGAGCGCATGATTCGTGCCTTTGGTCAGGAGAACCATCAGTCAGACTTTGATTGGGATGCGAATTATGGACGCGGTTTCGATGTCGTCAATTTTGTGACCACTCCTTCTCTGACATTCTTGCCTGGAGCTTGTGACAAGCCAACAGACCTACGGATACGCCTTGCATTGACAGAGAACGGAATTCGATATGAAATACGAGGCGTTAAGGACCCCCCGTCGAATGACGAAGCTGACACCAAGGCCTCGCCGGCACCGAAGGGAGAGCCCTCCCTGCTAGTTGACTCAGATGGATCTCATGTCGAAACTGGAAGCATGGCAATTCTTCAATACATTGCCGAAACTGCCTATTGCCGTATTGCCGATATCGCGCCCGATCCTGATATGAAAGTGGATGGCTTGACACTGGAGGAGAGGCTGGATGCTGTTGACGAATTGTATCAAGCATGGACAACGTCTTCTGATAGCAACGTTGAGCAGGTTGCAGCGAAGCTATCTACCTTCAATTCCTTAATCCATGGCAAATTATATATCAACGGAAAATTGTTTGGAGTTGACGACTGTGCCTTCTGGTCTGTACTTAGAGAGATCGTGGAGGCCAAAGATGGAAGTAAGGTGGTCGAGGGAAAATTCCCTCTTCTCATGGGGTACTATACAAGAGTCCGGAAAAGGGCCTGTGTAAAGCAGGTCATGGATGAAATGGCGGTAGCTTCTAGATAGGCATTCATTCGCGTGGACTGCTTTAAATATGTAAAGGTAGCGAGGTTTTTGTTATAGCATTTAGCTTGGAAATGAATAAATTAATGTCTTCTATATAATCCCGATTCTCTTATGTACAGATCTAGTCTTTTACTTTGAATTGGAGTAGGAACCCATTACTCCCATCATAGCTTCTCAAACGTAGGAGTTCGCTTCTCCAAGCCCGATAGAAGCGCAGTTGTTATATCGCTGGTCTGAAGGGCTGCGCTATTCCACACTCCGGTATATCTTAAGCCTGCCGGTGATAGTTAGCCACATTATCTCAAATTGCATAGGGGAAGGGGGAATCACATACCATCCTGAACTGAATGGTCAATTGACCAGTTAAGTAGCTCCTTGGTGCCCTGGACAGCAACAGGGCTCTTGGAAGCAATCAACTTTGCAGTCGCCAATGCTTTTTCAATCATGACCTCTTTGTTATCGAACACAGCACTGACATATCCGACCTCCTTCGCCTCTTTGGCATCGAAAACCCTGGCCGTCAAGCAAACTTCTTTAACCCAACTATAGCTTCCAACAGCCTTTGGAAGACGGGACAAAGTACCAATATCCGCTGCAAGACCAATATCGACCTCCTTGACGGAGAACTTCGTATCAGCCGCACAGTATCGAATGTCCGTGGCAGCTGAGAGATCAATCCCAAGTCCAAAATTTATCCCATGCATCGCCGCAATAACTGGCTTCTCGCACTTCTCTACCGCAGTAATGCATTCCTGGAAAGAGGCGATGTGACGGCGGAAAATGGCAGCGTGACGTGCGGCATCACCATCTGGCTTGGGTCCGAGAAGACTTTTCGATGCAGCCTTGACGTCCAGTCCCGCAGTAAATGCGCGGGAGCCAGCGCCGGAGAGGACAACGGCTCGTACGTTGGGGTCGTGAGATAGCTGACCGAATATGTCACGGAGTTCTAGCCACATCCTGTACCCAACGTCGTTAGCAGGTTCTTGTAGAGTCATCAGGGGGGAAGCACAAAGCCGTACGCTTCAAAGAAGGAGTTAAGCTTGTCTGCTCGGTTGATTTCGACATGGGCGACATATTCGGCTGGAAAGGTGACGAGGAAGTGTTTGGGAGAGTAGTTGGGAGCCATGGCGGCGATAAGTTCGTTTCTTCCCACTGAGACCAGAGTGAAGAGAGACTGGTAGAGAGACGTATGCGTGAGATGATAGCTGCATAGCTACATGTCTTTTTCTTGTATCACTTTGCCTTGTACGATCCGTCCATGTGAAGCAGCGCGGCAAATGGAGACGCGGGAGGAGCTCAGCAGCCGTGGACCTCGGCTCAAAATCGCCGTTTACCAACTAAGCTGCCAGCATACACCAGGACAACTGTTTAATATTTCACTGTTCAAGCAACACGAGTAGACTAAGGTGGATGTGAAAATAATCCGGCGGCTATTTCGCTTCTCCCTGGCTGGATCTGTTGTTTACTTGTAACACCTGGAAGCTCTTCCCAAGAGTCTCTGCCTCCTCGAGCTTATACGTTGCTAGTCCGACATATTCCTAGCACCATAGATGACAGTAGCGGGATGTGTCAATCGGCGAAGTGTTGTCGCCTCTATAAGATATAATTATTCAGGCGTTTCTGGCGGATTGTTCAAATAGTTACGTTGAGTAGTCATGTCTCGATCACTCGGTATCTGCGGAGAACCGACATTGTTTGATAGGAACCGGCCTGGATGCAGTAAAGGGTTCGAGTGTATCATACGCATGGCCGTGGAGGAATAGCAGTTACTCTGACTCGGATTCTTCTGGTTGCATAAGTTTTCCGTCGAGTTCCTGCAGTCGTTATCATCGTTAGTTATCTTCACGCAGCTACTGTTTGCGGTGAAATCCATGCCTTTGCCAATCGAATCTTAAGGTTCGCAAGCTGGCTCTCCTTTACAACCAGGTACCGGTCGTCACCCTCTAAGTCTTCGACAATATACTCATTATTCTGGAGCCTGTCATACTTCAGTATGATGGCTTTTACAGACGGGTCGCACTCGATCAAAACGCCTATCAGAGAGGTTAGCCGAGTATTTAATCAGAGCATCCTGTGGCCCTTGACTGTCCAGCTCGTCTCCCGTCAGCCTACCTTTCACAGCTCGAGGCATCTTGTTCTTCACTCTTGACTCTTCGTCCCGGCATGAGCTGGACGGACCAAATAATATCCAGGCAGCGGCAATTGAATGCCCGTCTTAGATGTTGGATTATGTCATCCACTTTAGTTAGCTGCTTAGTCATCTTCCATTCTTATTTGGGGCTCGAAATCTCTGCATGTATTAACGGTAACTACTATTATTTACACGAGCTCAAGCTCACCACTATCATCAATCAAACTGCTATCGTATCCCAAGTTGCAGGTTTACACAGATCACTGCCCGCTCTTTAGCTAGTCAAATGAGAGAAAGCCTCCATTTGTCATCTCCTTGATGTGGGCTTGGATTGCATCAAAGGGCGTAATATAAGCAGTGTTGAAGGAAGTGGATTCCTTCGCTACTGCAATTAACAAACCAACTAAATGCCCATGCTCGTTGACAACAAAGGCTCCACTATCACCGTCCACCGCAATATCAGCGTAGTGAGACATAACCTCGATTTCTTCGGTAACAGAGTTGGGGTACCATTCAACTCTTTTCATACCATTGATGATCCCAGATGTCAAAGTAAATCTCCCGAGCTTAACAACCCAATCGTCTTCATGGACGTTGTCAAATTGTCTTACCTTGGTGCCAGGATGCGGAGCATACCTATGACCGGCAGGTGGTGACATGAAATTGCCTTGCCGAATAGAAGGGGGCTTATTTTTTGAGAATGTTTCTGGACTTTCTATGAGAGCCCAGTCAACCCGGTGGTTATTGCGAACTTGACTTCCGGATGCAAGGACGACTTTCCCAATACCAGGTCCTAACAAGAGGCCTGAAACCATATTTCTTTGTTTTTCTAAGTTCTGATCACCCGGGAAATTATGGCACAGTTTGTCTAAATTGTCGAGAGCAGCTCTTGCATCTATGGCGGCAGGGTATTGGATGGTTAGTTGTCCGCGAGTGTCATTCCAGTGAACACCATGAGTATCGGTGTAGTCCGTGACGCTACTATCATCACCTCTAATGACATGATAGCAAGTTAGGGCGCATTTTATTTGTCGTTGTTCTCTTGGGAGGTTGAGTATAAGCCAGCCTCCCAATGTTCCAGCCCTTGTTTCGTTTCCCTTGACGCCGATTGAACTCCCATTTGTCGGCTTTTCAGGGAGGTCTTCCACATGAATGCGCATAGGCAGTGGCCTAGGTCCTGGATTTGCAAAAACTCTCCCTGGAAGGAACTCCAAGTATACCGAGATATCTAATTCGTTTAAGATATCAAGGAGACGATCTTCGGCCTCAGCAAAGTCACATATAGAATGAGGGCGACATATGACGAGGATAGTAGGTTTCATAGGTCCATCGAAGTTGTCTCGGCGGTGACGCATATGAAATGCAATGGATGACCATACACCCTGCATGGATGCTGAGATTTCTTCCACAATCCGGTCTTTGACTTGCTCGAGCGGGCCAACAATGGATCGGTCATTTGGCAATGGACTAGATACATCCTGGTACATCTTATCAAGGTTGACTATTTCAACTTGAATGGGATGCGACACATGGATGGGAACCTTATCTTTGACC
Source organism: Trichophyton rubrum CBS 118892 (assembly GCF_000151425.1). Classification (NCBI taxonomy): domain Eukaryota; kingdom Fungi; phylum Ascomycota; class Eurotiomycetes; order Onygenales; family Arthrodermataceae; genus Trichophyton; species Trichophyton rubrum. The sequence continues at coordinate 2,866,839 of NW_003456426.1, read as the reverse complement.
ATAGCTAGTACTGTATCAGCTGCATCCTGCCAGTCTTTTCTTGGACTTGCGTCGTGTGTGGTTATGGTGATAACGTCCTTTATTTCGTAGGAGTCGTCCCAGGGTTGGACGCGGTCTAGCGTGTCCACACCAAAGGAAAGCCCATACTTCGTTAATATTTCAGATATTCTTGGATGGATATCTGTTTCGTATATCTCTTTCCACTCAATGTTGGCACGTATCCGTTTTGAGCGCAAAGGCATGGGAAGTTGGCTGCCTGCTGCGACTCGAAAGGGATCTCTGCTTGCAAACCAGTGCTCTATTGTGGTTGTAACGCCCCTGGATGGTACTTGATACTTGTTAGTTTAACTATGCTATACCGGAGGACGAGCTTTGGCATACTTACTACTGCCATAGCCAGATTCACCCGACGCTTCGGGTCTGCGGGGAATCCCAACCATTTATGAATGTAACCACAGGCTGTAGAATCAAATCACAATTGCAAGGATGTACCCTGGTAGCTGTAGGGTTTATCCGGAAAGGCTGAAGCTCGAAGATAAGAATTACATCTCAGGGTTTGACAAACTAATAAGTCTGTTAAGAGGAAAGCGTGTTGGGGATATCCAACTAGTTTATGAGGGTAATCCGTCATTATATAGCTATTTATATCTCTCATTTTAGTTGTATTGCTTTGATGTCATAACTAGAGCAAAGAGAAAACCACTGTGTGCCGTGTGTCCTCTTCCTTTGGCCGTTGAAAAAGAAGAATAGAAGAAAATGAAGTCAATGACGTTGTTATTCACGACTTGCCGCGCGTCGCCGGTTTATTACTAAGCTGCACTCAGCCTATTCGTTGATTGGTCTGTTAGCCGCCCCACTGCGGACCGAATATGATGACTAATCACAGGACCAAGGAACCAGATTTTTATGCTTATCTTCTATCCGTTACGCCTAAGTACCACCGCTCCCGCAAGCACTCGTCCATCAGCATATCCAAAGGACTCTATCCGATATGCTATACCCCTCCTCTGAAGAACTAACTTTAATAGTTAATTGACGATATAAGCCGATATTGCCCAGAACGTAAATTCATTCGTGTCATCATCTGATAATGTTTCAGGAGTGGTTTTCTATCTTAAAGTATCTGTTACCATTAAGCACGAAGTATTAGGGCATCATATTTTGAATAGCCTGCCTCTCTTCCGCCCACAATTACATATTGGCTGCTGTGGCTGAATATTGCGTTTCTGATGCCTTGAAGAGAATGGCACCAGGGAGAAGTTTTGGCTATACCAGCTGAAGATTCAGTCACCCATTTGCACATCCACTCCCGGGTCGATCACTGTTTATATCGAAGTTTTATACCCAGCTACACTGATTACTAGCTCTCTTATAATACCTTTCCCCTAAGTTGGGAATGCCATCTGAATACCCAATACCATTCTCCTCATAAGTTAAACCTGTTCTGTGGATGTTGATATGACTGGCATAGGTACTACTACCTATGATCAACCAGTAACACCCTTCAGGGACTCCCAATATTACGTTATATTCAAGCTATTTTACTATCTACCTTGAGATACCCCACGCCTTGCGCTGGTGAGCTTGCTGACCTTCTTACAAATAATTGTGGCTGAAGCGACGATTAGTGGCTTGACAGCTGGATAAGGACTGGGTCGCTCCAGCTGAAGGATCATCAGCAATCCTGCGGGGAAATATATAGCGGCCATGCTCGCCCTGGGGCTGAAGATGAAGGATACGAATTTCAGTATCTGAATACATCCTCGAAATACTCCCCTTCTCGAATTAACACCCATGGCCTCTTCTGGATATGCTGCGTCGGATGCAGCCCTTTCCTCACTAAATAAAGAACTAAGGCCGAAGTTATCCAGCTCGGCCTTGATCACGGCTTCGACCGACCCTGACTGGGAGGAATATGCTCGATGGAGCGCATACAACTCTCCCATTCCTGGGGCGGTTGTGTCTCCTGCCTCTGAGCAGGATGTAGCTGTCATTGTATGTTCCATTCCCCGACTTAGCACTTTCGTCTGTCGTGTCAATCAAGAAGATAATCCACTGACTATCTGAAGGTTCAACACTGCATCTCCAATGGAGTGCCTTTCCTGGCCCAGTCCGGAGGACACGGATGGTCCAGCACCCTGAACCTGGGCCCCGACGGGATCATCATTAGCCTTAGAAAGCTAAACACTGTCACTTTCAACCACGATGGGACAGAGGTCATCATTGAAGGCGGTGCTTTAACCTCCGAAGTTATGGAGGCTGCTTCGCAAAAAGGGTCGCTCGTCATTACAGGAAATTGTAACTCTGTCGGCGCCCTTGGTGCTGCTCTGGGCGGCGGCTACGGCTTCTTGACTGGCCTGCGTCCCCATCGGCGTGGCCATATCTTATCCCTAACCGTTGTGTCTGGAACCGGTGCCCTCAAGACCGTCACTGCCGAGAGTGATCCTGATCTCTTCTGGGGCCTCCGCGGCGCTGCTCCCAACCTTGGTATAGTCACTTCGGTCGTGATGAAGGCGTATCCGGTCGAGGCCTCGGGCCAGTACGCCTGGCTCGGGGCCCTTGTTTATCCAGCAGACAAGGTCGAGCCCGTTCTCAGAGCAGTCAGCGAACTCACCTTGACGCCGAAGATGACCGTATTCTTCTACTTCCTTACATCTGGGGCCCCGGACTACAGTCCACTGATAGCTGTTGCACCCTGGTATTACGGCACCGAAGCCGAAGGGCGCGTAGCTTTTGCTTCCGTGATTGACATTGGCCCCATAGCTGATACCACCCAAGTGCTGTATTACCCCAGATGGAATGAAAAAGCTGCGGCCTTCTGCACCCGTGGCGGCTACAAACCTTCGTTTGGAGTTGGCCTTTCTTCCATCGTGCTCGAAACCTGGATAAAGGTCTGGGACGAGTTTGTGTCGTGGACTGCTTTGAGCGGCACTGGTAGCAGCGTGGTTTTGATGGAGGCGTATTGCCTTGACATGGTCCGATCTGTCCCTGATCATTCGTCCTCGTTCCCATGGCGAAGCAACATCACTATCAACGCGATTGTGATTCCTTGGTTTACGGACAAGAAGCTGGCAGAGGAGGCTCTGTCGCTAGGCCGGCGTATTCGACGTCTACTACAGTCCACTGATGACCTTAAGTCCCCGGCTGTGTGCGTTTTCGATCCCTCTTTGCTCCGGTTAATAATGACTGACGAATATACTCTGTTTAGGTACGTTAACTTTGCCCATGGCGATGAGGATCCGGCAGAGATATACGGCTCAAATCTCCCTCGCCTACGGGATATCAAAGCCAGGGAAGATCCAAACAACTTCTTCTGCCACTGGTTCGGGATTGGCTCTACGCCTTGAGCGATATTGAGTGGTCCCTTGACACCTTCTTAGTCGTAAGATGTATAGTTAAGTTCCTTATCATAGAACATTCACTGTATATAACTGACTCAACTTGTCTTCCACTTACTGAAAATCACTGTGATATCAACTCACTGTTTATCATTCACCGTCTAGCTAGTGACTAGGGGTATTTGAACTGGTCGAATTAAACGCAGAACGAACATCCCGACTAAACTTCTGCAATACCAAGAAACTCATGGGGCGAACGTCATCGAGTTGCCGCCCAACCATGACGCCATTAAGAATGGGATATTTTGCCGTATAAAAGGCGACTTCAGGCTATCCATAGAAGAAGCATCTATTACTACTTGTCCACCGAAGCTTGTCAGATAGATAACTTCAACCTGCTGGCCATCTAGTTAAGCCTTATTCTTTTGTCCCAGTCGTTTTGATAAAGCATCAATATGACAGCTGCGCGAGCATCTCCCGGTATCACGGCCATGCGCGCGCAGCTGCCGTACGTTGACTATGAGATATATCCCCATATACCCAACGACCAACGAGGAACATGTTAGGCCAATACGTAACGGGGCGGCGATGCCAGTCTCGCCCCAGTGGAAGACACTCATGCCCACCTACGGCTCTCAGCACATAAACGACGTGGCCGACTTCTCTCTCTGGTGTGAAGAAATGGCTGAATTCAAACATCCAACGCATGAGCAGCAGCTATGGGTTCTCCGTCACTATCGCGCAAAGGAGGCACGCTTCGAGTATCCTCTGATTATAGTGATTACTGATACACCTCCAAGGCCCCTGACTCTCACCATTGCCGGCGTTGCAGCGTTGTTTGTCCCAGATGCGCCTCTTTGCACCGGATTTAATGTGAACACGGCCTATGCATCACCCCGGGTACCAGACCCATCTCCAATTGTGTTGAAGAGGTGGATGGCGCCTACTATGAGAGAGACAGACCTCATACTCAAGTCCCTGGCCAGGCTGTGTAATGTCAAGGCTATAAACTGGTTCGGACTCTGCTGTTTTGTCGAGTTACACACTAACGATGGCAGATCCTACAAGAGACACTCGCTGCCCAGCCGCGTTGCGGGAAAAACTACGACATATCATCATTCAGCCAACAGGTTCTGGGATGAACCGGAGAATCTTGGGTTAATACGGCGCATCGACCCTCAGCTCTCCGCAGTGATATCTCCTTTGCAGGATCAGACGGACTATCTACGCGAAGGGCTAGGGGTTCTGCAACCCGGAGTTCGCATCGCCGCAGGCCATCCTGACTCCTCCACCACCCCTTCGATGCCTGAACCTGGTACGAGCTGTGGCGTACGGCTGCGTCATTCGACCAGCCGCCTGGCTGTCACCATTGGAAGTTAGGCACAAGACTGTCAAGACATGTACCACCCTGACACTGCGAATGGGTCCAAGATTGGAACGGTTATCGAGCGATGGCCGAGTCTAAGCATTGCCATGGTTGACTTGGTCTCATCACTCCGGTTCTCTAACAGCGGGTATTTTCAAGCCGCCTCGCCCAAATGTTTTGTTAGATCAGATAATGTCCCCAACGGCACCTAGTGTTCGTGCGATGGAGTGTCTACTGGCCTTGTTTTCCTTCACTGTCAAGGCCTACGTATCTCTAACATCTGTGGGAAGGACGCAGAGGGAGAGTATCCCGGGGAATTTTCCTATCTGGCCGAGAAATTATACAGCACATTTGGGCCGGTGGGAGGGCGACTGTCTGATGGCATAAGGGGTGCCCCTATAGTTACCGAAGTGTCACGGACAGCAGACTCTGGCGGAGATGTTTGCGGCACGTTTTGCTCTGGTGATGAGTCTATTGCTATGGCCCCGGTGCTAGATGATATCATAGACGCTGGCTGGAAGTTGTATTAAGCATGTTGCTTCCTGTGGCCTTCTATTGAAGCGTAACCAGACAGTACTTCTATTCCAGGGACATATATAACTTTTTGCCCTTAACCATCTAGTATCTTCTATATATTATATACATATAACTAGTGATGGCTTTCCGTCTCTTTGATCTGAATAACATTAGCTCTTACTACTAAATGACGTCGTCATCAGCTGGGGCGGCTTGTTCATTATCTGCTCGACGGATACCAAGACGAAAGCGGCTATTTATACGAACATACGACTTCCACCCACAAGCTATTGATATATGACAGGCCACAGTAGAACAAAGCGAGGACAAGCATCCAGTAGGCCGCTGGCTTGTTATCTTCACGGTCTATCAAGCCTTTTTGCTCACGGAGCTAACGCCTCACTAAATAACAAGCTCCGGGATTCTGACTGGCTTTCCACCGGCCAGCGGATTCCACAGTTCTGCAACTGGCCAACGTCTCGCATGGCGAACCATGGGCCGGGCGAAATCTACTTTGATGGAGCCCGACGGATATAGACCTCAATAGGGGAGAAGCTCTCTATATAGCAGGGCTGCAAGGTCGTGCTCTCGAGAAGTGAGGGTTGAGCTATGCAATATAACTCCACGAACACACGACTGCAAAAATGATTACCGCAGAGAAAAAGAAAGGGAGGGAGTATGAGCGACTCGTTTCTGATGAAGCCGAAGATATATACCCAGAGCTTATCCAGGGTCAGAGACGCTGGGGAGCAAGACGAGTGATGGAGATCGCTGTCTACACGGCCGTGATATCCGTCATTGCGCTCACCCTGGGCTTGTTCATTGGGATCAGCTGGCCGTCCTCTCGGCACATCGGCCTGGACGGATATCTAGGTGAGGAATACACCTATCTCTCAGTCGAATACTGGTCTGGTTGCCGTGCTGATATTCGTCTATTACTGGCAGTCCCCTCAGGCACAGTTCAGGGGCCATGGCATCGCAACCACACATTCACGCAGATCCCCACCAAGGAGTCAGAGGAAGCATGGAACAGCCTGATGCCGAGTAAGAGTGCCCCTTAGCCCTACAATGGACCGATTCTAACATGTGCGAGCACAGTGGGACGCGGTTTTGTGCATCATCCCGAGCTGGCCCCTTATACTTCCCTGGTAGCCGTCTTCCACGAGCTGCACTGTCTGGTTCGTGGCTTTCCAGACCCTTCAATCAATAGCTAGTTAGCAGCATCAAGCTGACAAAAGACCCCCAGCACACGATATGGATGGCCTACCATATCCTCCTTGACCGGAACCAGGCTGCCAAAGAAGGCCGTCCTCCGGACCACTTTCTCGGCCAGACAACGCTGGTGAGTCCCAGCCATATGGGCCACTGTGCCGACTACCTGCGGCAGGCCATCATGTGTGCGGCAGACACCAACCTCGAAGCAATCGACAAGAATGGGAATTCGGACGGTTGGAACATGATACGGACCTGTCGTGACTTTGACGGCGTGCATTCCTGGTCTAGCAGCTGGGCAAATACAACAGAGCGCGGTGTGATCGACTAGTTAGTTTATGAGAGACACTGTACACGGTATTCGGGCACGATCCTCGATATTATTCAGTCTAGCAAGGTGAGTGCCGGATGTTCTATTTCTCCCTTGATTTTGTGTATCTCTCTGCAATGGTATCACAGCTGGCCACTGGCTGACAGACCACCATTATGAAGTTGCATGTGGCCGGCGGTACTCCGTATCCAGCACCTCAAAAGGCGAAGTACTGATGCTCTCCTAAAACCACTGTAGGACAGTCCATTCAATTCACTTCTCTCTCTATACTCCGCACTCTATAACTATGGCTTTTGGTTGTTCACTTCGGAGGCGTTCTTCAGCCAGCCAAATATCTACCAAGCGGTGTGGGCTTTGATAGACTACATTGAGTCACGCCACAGCGAGCCTCCCTAACAAGCTGGGTCGTCAGAAATCCTGGCAGGGAACACATATGATGACGACAATGCAGGTTGATGACGCACAGAGGGTAGTTATATATAAGCAAACGCCGTCTGTCCTGAGATTTCACCGAGTGTGACTCTCATCCCGTCTCTCTGTTCATCCCCCCCATCTTCGGTCCAAAGGCAGGCAGCCATTGAATAGTTATATAATGTCGTTGCTACTAGGGGCCAGAGCTGCTAGGCTTCGCTGCTCACCTCCTTTCCCCAGCTTGCTCTGCCCAAGGCCACGGCTAATCAGGACGCAGCACAGCGTCAAATTCTCTTCTACGAAAGCCACTGGTGACCCAAGAGATGGCAGTGAGAGCGTATGGGGGCTGAAGGAGAACAACCCGGGGTACTGGGAAGGATACCTGTCCACACGCCCAGTGTACGGGGATAAGTTCTACAACCGCATCTATGAGTACCACGCCGCCCATGCCGGGTCATTGCCAGCCTCGTTCTCAATCGCCCACGACGTAGGCGCCGGGCCAGGCCAGGTATCAGTCCAGCTCGCCCGCAAGTTCTCGCATGTTGTCGTGAGCGACTCCAGCGAGAACCATCTCGAGTATGCCCGGCACTACCTCTCAGCACAAGAAGGCCTGTCTCCGTCACAGTTCACGTACTCCGTCTCAACAGGCGAAGAGCTGGGCGCCAAATTCCCGCCTGCGTCCGCCGACCTGGTCGCCTGCCCGCTGGTGTTCCCACTGATGGACTGCAATGCGGCCCTGGCGAGCTTCCAGTCCCTGCTCAAGCCCAACGGGACACTCGCCATCTGGTACTACAGCCGGGTACACTTCTCAGAGCCCGAGTATGGGCAGACCTGCCAGCCCCTGCTGGACCGGATCATCGACCACCACTACCACCGGGAGATCCAGGGCAACGGGCCAGAGCACTCAGCCAAGTGGAAGCCTGTAGCGGATCAGATAGCAAGCTGGCTGGACAACATCCCCTTCACAGAGGCCGAATGGCACTCCGTCGAGCGGTGGAAGTGGAACAAGAGCTGGACGGACATGGGCTTCTTCACGCAGGGCGCATGCGACTTCAAGGTGGAGCGGACGAGCTGCGTAGGGGAGAAGGAGAAGGTCATCGAGATCGAGGACAGGAATTTCTGGCGCAAGGACTGGAACGTCAGCCAGCTTCGCAGGTTTGTATACCACATGTGTCCCTTCAGGGACATGGAGACGGAGGCGATGGGGGAGACATGGGCGGAGTTGGCGACGAGAATGGGCGGTGCTCAAGCGCAGCGAGCCTTCTCGTGGCCCGCTGTGCTGATTCTTGTATCTAAAAAGTAGCAGGAGTGGCAATATAGCAAGATTCTCGTAACCAGCTGGTCAGAAGGCCTTCATCGTCTTGCGCGGCTGCAGGAGTTAAATAGGGGTAGTTAGGGCATCGGTTAGCCAGATCATCCAAGTTAGTTACTCTCAGGGGTTAGTTAACCAAGCCTTTGTATCAACCATCTTCAACTAAAACCCAACAACGACCAGCCAGGACGCTATATCTAAAAAGCCCCAACTACTACACAATCATAAACAGCCATGACGAGGCCATACAGTCGTGGGAGTCGGCCTATTAATTAGTTAACCATTATTCGCTGCATCTCCAGTCCGAGCCAGCTCATGGCCAAAAAGAAATAATAATGGAGTCAGCTCTCAGTTGCGGAAGGCGGCTGGTCTTATCCTCACTGGCGGTCGGTTTGCCCTTTGCTACCTTGCCGTTGATACTCTGTGGCAGTACCCGGGGGGCTGCAGATGCTGAACGAGCCTCCGAGGCGTCTTGATACCCAAGCCTGGTCTTCATTTTGCACAACTTTAGCGAGGAGCAATATTCTGGAAGCAGCGATTAGAAGGGCTGACTTGAGACGGCATAGGCGAGAGAAGTTCGCTGCTCTTCGCGGTTGGCGATATGACTGCCAGGAAGGCCGAATCTACAATTGTCTTCTTCAAGATCCTGCATTCTAGACACGATGTACTCTGGGCCGTTACTTGGTGGCCACCTGCGCTGTCATGAGACGAGACTTGTATATCTCCCTCTATTCCGGAGTCGCACTGGGGGCTGAGTGGCCGCTATTCAGTCATAATTTGGTGGAACTGGAACCCTCAACGGGTTTACTTATCTCTGGCAGATCATACGTCTGTTGCAGCTGTTGCAATGGCAAACGGGCCAGTGCATTACTTCCTCCTTGTCGTACGTCGTTTATACCCATATTGGGAGGGATAAGGGTGTCTTCTTGGACATTTCATATGTTCGATTACCCAATGTCCACTCTTTGTCAAACGTCGGGCCTGGATATCAAGCTGATACTTTCCCTGGCCTCCGGTGTTTCTCTCCATGGCCAGCCCTTGGGTATTCAAAGACAGCCCCCAGCACCCTTTATGATCTACTCAGAGCTGGAACCTATAGCTGGCCATGACATTCTTTCATGCGAGGGTGAAGAAAATCAAGAGTACGACTGACATATCTTTCGATTCAAATTCTTTCTAATGGGTAGCATCATGTCGAGTGCTACAAAACTACTTACTGAATGGCCCCGACTGGCTGTTATTTCGGTCATCTTGCTCTCCATCTTCAGATTCACAATCTACCCGGTGTTTCTATCGCCATTGTCCAAAGTTCCTGCGGCACATCCCCTTGCTCCTATTACTGGAGCTTGGATCAAATGGCACAGATGGCACGGCACCTCCTACGAAATTATACAAGCAGCCTTTGAAAGATGCGGCCCATATATCCGCCTTGGTCCGGCTGAGATCGCCACCAACTGCAAAGAAGGGTTCGACAGCGCCTATGGAAATGGGAAGAGAAACTTTGACAAAGCATCTGTCTATAATTATTTTGTGAACTTTAGGTAGAGACACCCCAGACGAAATCCGGCAGTGATACAACCAAGGAAGGACAACAAGCTGACTTATCTATAGAACTCGGGCTCTATTTACTGCGCTGGAGGCCAAACAACATAGCCATATCAGAGGTCGGATGGCGGCAGTGCTGACCAGGGCTTACGTCCAGTCTTCTCCTCATACACGGGCCATCTTCAAGGCAGTGTTGTTGGAGCGATTGATTCCATTACTTGGACAGGCATCGCAGACTGGTTCCGGGAGCGTGAACATACTCCCGCTATTCTATTCATACTCGATCGACTTCATGTCTGCCTTTGTATTTGGGCTTCCGGGAGGGCATAGGCTGCTTGAAGATACAGAGGATAGGGAGAAGTGGCTTACCCTTTATTACACCGTCTTCATGTCCAATGCCCCGGCCTTATTAGGTGAATTCAAATGGATCACCAGGGCATTAACAGTCTTCAAAATACGTTTGCTTCCAAAAGATCTTGCAAAACTGAGGCAGCATAGTGAGGACTGGACAAGCCAGAACGTGAGGCTGGCTGAACACAGATTGCAATCACACTATGCTCTGGGTGAGCCTTGGGCGCCAGGAGACCTCCCTGTACTCTACAGTGCTCTTAGGAGTAGCATTGCTCGAGACGCCGGCGTCGAGGAGACTTTCACCCCAAGTGATGGACAATTTCGGGAGCTAGCCAGCGAATGCCTCGATCAAATAGGTATGATACCACCCGGTTCCATTCATACCATTCTTGCTTGTACACTAATTGGATGAAATTTTGCATGCAGGGCCTACAGCAGATGTCAATGGTACGCAAGTACCATTCAAGAGACCTTTATCCAACATCAAATACTCACCTCTTATATTTTTAGCCATGGTATTGACCTACCTGCTCTACCAGCTTTCTCGTCACCCTGCCCATCAGGATGAACTTCATCGAGAGCTTCTCTCCATAGCCAGTCCGTTCCACTTGGATCTCGACCAAAAGCCGTCCCTACATGAGCTACCACCAGCAAGAGACCTGCAGCGTCTACCATTTTTAAACGCAATCATCCAGGAAGGGCTCAGGTTACGGAATACTCCTCCGGGGATGGACCCTCGAGTCACACCTAAACACCGCCTTTCAGACGTTGGTCCATATAAAAATTTACCTCCTGGCATCCGGGTTGGTGCTTATGTTCACTTAATCCACCGTAGCAGTGAATATTTTGATGACCCTCTCGTATGGGATCCTTACCGCTGGCTCACCAAAGACTGTCAGGACCAGTCTACGGGGAGGAAAAGACGAGTTCTCCTTGCCTTTAGTGGTGGTAGCAGGACATGTATTGGCCAGCACCTTGCTGTGGAATGTAAGTGATGCCCATAACCCCCTATTTGCCATACGATAGGCCCCGTCATTGACCACCCCCCAGTGATACGAAACGCCGTGGCGGCTGTCTACACTAACTATAGGACTACGTTATTTGATGAAAGCCAATATCCCGGTGACAGAGGGTTTCTAAGCGGTGATCTGAAGAAGGACAAACTCTGGATACAGTTCAAAAGAAGAGGTTAAAAATAGTGATAATCGAGTTGGTAGAATTGAAGCCCCTTGAGCCCGCAAAGCTTCTATTATCTTAACCCAGAGCATAGTTTACACTACAGCACAATATGGAGAGGAAAACCTTTTCAAGATTATAAGTTATCGCTACTTCTATTTGTCGGCAGGCGTAAGCTTGTGAAGAGGGATATATAATATCATTATCAAGATAGTACATGTCTATATCTTACAAAAGGCATGATAGCCGCCCCGGATAGAATAACTACACACTCTTTCTACTTCGCAAGAAAGGCCTGGAAGGCTTTATGATCAATAACGACATTGCCAACAGCCTTCAGGCGCTTTCTTCCTTCTTTCTGCTTCTCCAGTAGTTTCTTCCGCCGTGTGATATCACTGGCATGGAGCTTTGCTAAGACATCTTTCCTATACGGTTTGATGGTCTCTCTGGCCAGGACATTACGTCCAACGGCAGCCTGGATAATGACTTCGAACATCTGTCGCTCTACATGTTCCTTGAATTTCGTCACCCACTGACGACCCAGTCTGTTGGCTTGGCTTGAGTGGACGATGCGCGAGACAGCATCTACTGGCGTCTTGTTGACAAGCAGTTGAAGCTTGACAACGTTGCTTTTCCTCCACTCAGACTCCTCGTAGTCTATGCTGGCGTAACCCTTGGTTGAACCCTTGAGTTTACCGAAGAAGTCATCGACTAGTTGTGCGAGTGGGAGCTGGTACTTGAGGATAACTTGGGTGGCGGTGAAGAATTCCATGCTGACCTGTTCACCACGGTTGGCCTCACATAGCTCCATGACACGACCAAGATATTCTTCCGGGAATGTTATCGTTGCCAGGACATATGGCTCCTGTAGTTCAGCAACCTTGACGCGAAGGGTATCCTCATCAGGGAAGTGGCTGGGGTTTGAGAAGATTGTCTCCTTGCCGTCTTTCCATATCACTTTGCACGGCACTGTTGGTGGTGTAAGGATGATGCTCGCACCGTGTTCCTGACGAAGCCGGTCTTCGAAGACGGAGCAGTGTAGTGTTCCGAGGAATCCCAGGCGGAAGCCTGCACCAAGAGCTTCAGATGATTCCTTTTGCATGGTCACACTCCTATCATTCAACAGCAGCTGGTTAATACTCTCTTCGAGGTGGTGGAAGTCGTTAGAGTCAACTGGGTAAGCTGCAACGAACACCATGGACTTAGGCTCCTCAAATCCTGGCAGTGGTTCGACCTGAGTCTCGCAACCGACCCTTGTGAACGTGTCGCCAATCTTGGCCTCCTGGCTTCGCTTCATGCCGGGATTAAAGTAGATATAGCCTACCTGCCCGGCTCTTAGGACAGTCTGTGGAGTTTGATTTGGGTACATGATTCCAACCTCGCCAACAGTGTATTTGAGGCCAGTAGCAAAAGAGACAAGCTGGTCGCCAGCCTTGACCTCTCCATCGAACACCCTGGTAAGGATGATCACTCCTTTATAGCTTGAGTACCAAGAGTCAACCAGGAGCAGCCTAGGGGGCTTCGTAGCATCGCCTACAGGGCTAGCAGAGACACCGTTAGCCAAAAATTCTTTGCTGTAATATACACCAACGGATGAGAACTTACGCAGGGATATTCTCGACTATAGTAGGCAAGAGTTCCTGCACATTCAAACCAGTTTTTGCAGAAACCCTAACGGCCTTGTCCACGTCCAGTTCAAACGAGGTTTTCATCTGCTCCAAGGCACGGTCTGGATCGGCGGACGGGAGGTCGACCTTATTGATTACCGGTACCAATGTCAACCCCTGGGCGAAGGCAAGGTAGAAATTAGCTACCGTCTGGGCCTGGACTCCCTGACTTGCATCAACAAGCAACAATGCTCCACCGCAGCTGGCATAACTACGCGAGACCTCCGTTCGAAAATCGACATGTCCGGGAGTATCGATGAGATGGAGCAGGTAGTCTTCTCCTTTGTAGTTGTATAGCATCGTACATGTCTGCGCCTTGACCGTAATTCCTCTCTCACGCTCAACGTCTAGCTTGTCTAGTACCTGTTTGTTCTCTCCGGGTTTGATAGTGCCCGTCAACTCCAGCAGTCGGTCTGAAAGGGTGCTTTTGCCATGGTCAACGTGGGCAACGATGCAGAAATTGCGGTATCGTTCAATTGGGATGGCATCTATCCGTTCCTCCAAAGGTGAAAGTGGTCTATTCGACTGGCGAGCCTGGAACACTGGCGCGTGGTGGAACAGGCGTGGAAACGGTGATGGTTTATACCTGGGGGTGGGTAATGTAAATCGCTGGCAGGAGAGCGGTGGCCGCCGCAAGGTGGCTGTGGTCAGCCATCTGGCCGGTTGCAGACATCCTCGCATCGGAATCCTATCCGCATTGAAGATGTATCTGCGTTCCAGGAATTGTCTTTGTTCGCGGTATGTTCAATTTCTTTCCAGCTCCATCTTCATACAATTTTTGTAACTGCCTGGAGGTTAGATTTTCCGCCGCCGATGGCCGTTTTCCAGAATCCAAAGGTCTAGATAGCCCTCAGATTAGCTACAAGGACGCCGTTAAGAGGAGAAATAGAGCGCAAGGGAGGAAGAAATGTTGCCTTTGACCGGCTCCGTGGGCTGTCCTGGTGCTGAGCTGGGCCGTGGGGCTGCAGTTAGCAGAGACTTGTAACCAGAATGGTCTAGCTAACTGACTTACCTTGTAGCTGGACATCGACAACAGCGAATATAACTGATAGATCTCTGTAACTAATCCTCTTAGTCTGTGATCCCGTCTGGGCTTGTCTGCAGCAGCTGGTGGTGGTCAACTGTTGTAGTTGTAGCTTGTTAGTTGGAGTTGTAATCAATATCTCGATCGACGGCAGCAACCAACGTCAACAACAACAACAACAACAACCGCTCAGGAAGCGCGCAGCGCAACAACCGACACGAACAACGCCTCACACTCGTTCTGCTTCAAGATGGCCCCGGAAAAGGAGAAGTCGAAAGTTCACAAGTTGTCTTTGAAAGGTAACATTGGCTAGATACCCGAGATGGCTTGCGGATAAAGCTCTAACGGCCTCTTCCACCCTCCAGGCTCTGCGAAGCTGGTCTCGGAATTTGTACGTGAGCCTCGGTCCTGTTACGCCCTTTTGCTGCCGGTTACTGACTATTTGCTTGAGCTGTGCAGTTTGAATACTCCATTCACTCTATACTGTGTGTCTACACCTCTCCCCGCATGCCGTTTCCGTGGCTGATAGGGTGTTGTCCACCAGTTTCCAACGCGGCGTATACCCGGCAGACGACTTTACAGCGTGAGTAGGACTAGCTTTTCTGGCATGATACTCGTCTGGACTCGCTAACGACACTCTAGAGTTAAGAAATATGGCCTCAACATGCTGGGTTCGCAAGTCCCTCCTCTTCGCACCGGTTTCCCCTATATGGGCTAATCCCGTCGTTTGTGCGCAACAGTCTCGGCAGATGACCAGGTCAAGGCATATATAAAGAAAATAATGTCACAACTGAATAAGTGGATGCTGGGAGGCAAGATATCCAAGCTGGTTATTGTCATCACAGACAAGGACACCGGAGAACACGTTGAGAGATGGCAGTTTGATGTGAGCAACCGGATGCCCTGTGAAGTTAGACCCCTGTTTACGACGCTGACGAGGGATGCCACTTAAGGTCGAAATATTCAAACAGTCAAAGAACAAGGCTGCTAAAGCTGCAACTGATAATGAAAACGCCAATCCGGGGTAATTTTCACCTTTGCCCCTCACGATATTAGAGCTTTCGCTTGGGGAGTTTACCCACTGACCTGCTGTTATAGGGCACAAGCCGGCAGCTCTGCGCCGGCTGAAAAATCTGAGAAAGAGATACAGGACGAGATTCAAGCTATATTCCGTCAAATCACAGCATCAGTCACCTTTCTACCAATGCTTGACGGAAACTGTACGTTTAACGTGCTCGTCTACGCGGATGCCGACTCTGAAGTGCCTCTGGAATGGGGCGACAGCGACGCCAAAGAGATTGAAAATGGAGAGAAAGTGCAGTTACGTAGTTTCAGCACGAGCAACCATCGGGTTGACACCATGGTTAGCTACAGGTAAGTTGTACCTACTTTAGACCAGCCCACCATGCATCTTGACGTCTAACCTGCTGAATAGGCTAGCAGAGTAGCACATTAATTATATATCGCGATATACTTCGTAATTATAACTACCATGGCAGCTCACGCAAGCTCCGACAGTCAACAGTAAATAACATCTCTTGAATCAGAAACAAGCATCTTGCATGTACCAACTTTCGTCGTCGTGGACATGTATCCAGGCAAGCACCACGTCATAAGCTACGAACACCAGGCCTTACCGTGTAATTAATCAAAAGAAACACAGCAACCAGTCTATCCAGCTCATGAAAAAAGTAAATAAGTAAAAAAAAAAAAAAAAAGAGAAAGAGTAAAAAGAAATGCCCACACACGGATTCGAACCGTGGATCTCGTCATTACTAGTGACGCGCTTTACCAACTAAGCCATATGGGCTGACTGTTCAGAGTTTGCAGGATGTGTTACTAAGTGGGCCGCCTGTGCCCCAAGCATAAAAGCGATATTCGATATAGCGAGCACAGGGGCGGCGATGTCACGGATTTGACAGTTTGAATATATTAAAATCCTCTACAAGACCGAATACGACATTTTATCTCTTGTTTGTACTACGTTCCTCGACATACAGCTTGGCCATCGCGGAAAGAAAGGGCCATGTCGCCTGCTTGAGATGAAGGGGGCAACAGCCTATTCAGAGAGTTGTGGCCTGATAGTTGAGACGTTTCTCACTCTAGTTACCATGAGACAGGATTGTTCAAGATGTCGATCGATTAGCATCTATGATAGTAATGATAGAGTAATAATAGTACAAACGCCGATCAGAACACCTGCTATTCTAATGGTTTCAGCGCCTCCACTCCATACCCTGACGCCATAGTTTAAATGGGATGCAGTAAAGGAAATAACATTAGACATGTGTATGTGGATTTTCAAGATAAGAAACAGGGGTATTGATAGAATTCAAATGGGCAGTAAATGGGAGCGCATTGTACAGATATAAAGAATAACAGCAACGCTTTGCAAAGTCAAATCAATGGACATGGGGAGGAAACGGGGGAAATAATAGGCAGTAACCTAGGTATAGGCATGTCTTAAGTATCCAAAACTCCATTGGGAAAACAAATAGAGAATGAAGAGCTAGTTGTCGTTATCCTTCTGGAAATGTGGAATGGAATATGCTAGTGAGACGGGCCCTCTCACGATTGAAATACCGTGAACAAAAGAAAGGGCGTATAGAATGTTTGTTTGGGAATGAATCGAAAAAAAAAAACTGAGGAAAAAGATTTGTATCAGTCGAGAGGATCATGTCTAAAGGTGCATTCATCTCCCTTTATACACTTTCCTTCCTTCCAGTACCGACAAGGGACCAGGCCAGCTTTGGGCTGTGTACTAGTTAGTCTATGTTTGTCATGCATGGAAGAATGGGATGATACTTACATGTTTCTTGATCTTTGCACGTTTGTTGTAGTCATATGAGTCATCACCCTCATAGCTGCGCTTGTTATCCCCATCCTCGTACAAGGCCTGATTGTATGCCTGAGAATCTTTATTTTGACTCTGATTTTGCTGCTGCTGCGGCTGCGGCTGCTGTTGTTGTAATTGGCTAGCTGGATTCGAAAGTTGAGAGAGAATAGCAGCTAGATTGGGAGTTGGAGGGGTAGTAACTTGGGGAAAAGCCGTAGCCTGTTGCATCTGTTTCTGGGCGTTCATAACTGCCAGCAGTTTCTGGAAATCCAGACCTTGTGCACCAGGGGCCTGCCCTGACTGGGAAGTCTGTTGCAACTGAGGCGATTGTGCATTGTTTGTAAATTGGGCGAGCGTTTGTTGTAAATCAGGAACATTGGGAGGCACAGTCGGCTGTTGTTGTTGTTGTTGTACTGGTTGAGGTTGCTGATTTTGCTGGAGAATCTTTAATAAGGACGATATCTCAATAGGAGCAGCGTTTGTTGGTTGAGCTCCAGGAGTAGCTTGAGGTGCTACCTGGACGGGTGGCGAGCGGGAATCAAAGTATCGCTGCGACCGGGCCTTGACAAAGTGGTCTGGTTCTCCAAAGGGTACGAGAGGGCTATATGGTTCATCGTCATTGTCCGGTGGCGGAGGCTCCTTGGGGGTATTTGGAATATCCGAGGGAGAAGTATAGAAAACGCTGAGAGTAGTGGCTTCTCGCTGATCTTGAGCCGTCTTTTCGGGACTATCCGCAGCCTTTGAACCGCCGGTCTTGATGAAGTTCCTCTCCCGGTCTTCTTCTAGAAGATCACTAAAATCGATGGCTGAGGGGACCGCGTATGGTGCTAAACTCTCTTCGTTCCAGCCCTCGTCCTCGTCATCAAGGTCATCCAAGCCATGGTGAAGCTTAAGAGTCCTTCCCTCTCCAGCGACATCGCCAACATCACGCATCATACTGTCATCGTAGCCAATCTCTTCCTCAGGGTCATGAGTGAATAAACGCACTTCTGTGAGACTGCTGTCTGGCTTCCAGGTGACTCGCAGTTTCCTCCGTGCCTCTTTCCGAAGCCGCTTCTTGCGTTCTTCATCTGTCTCGGGCGGACTATCTTCTTCCTGCTTTGATGGACTACGTTCCCGAGGCTTATTCAAATTGGCCATAGTCTCAGAGAAAGAAAAGGCAGGCTTTGCTACCGGCGGTGGAGCTGGCTGAGGAGTCGCCTTGGCCTCAGCTACGACACTACTATAGGTTAGTAAGCTTGTTAGGTATGATAGTTACGATTGAGGTTAAGTATAAGGGTTAACATACGTCGGCTTATCCTTTGCTGCTGCAGCCGCTGCTGCACGAGCAGCGTTTGATGTTCCAGGTTTCTTTGACGCTGACATCAAGCTGCTGAAAAGACTCGGCGTGGGCTTAGGTATGACTATATTTGCTTTGGGCTTTGTAGAAGCCTGGGAAGTGCCGTTAGGGGTTGATTTGCCATCCTTTCCAGGGGCAGGCATTTTCTTCGCTGCGGCCGAGGCGGCTCCAGACACGACTCGAGTGGTGCCCTTTACAAATGATGGAGATACCACCCGCTTTGTCAATGCTGTGCTGCTGTCGTCTTCCCGGGCACGCTTTATACCGACAATAGGCTGAGATGAGCTATTTGTAGCTTCTCGCTGCTTTGTAGCTTGGGACGTCGTTGACCCCGGTGCACTACTGTCCTTGGCCGAAGATTTGGCAGCTTCAGCTTTCTTCTTGGTAGCAGCAGTAGCATTCTCCATAATGGATTGAGCTAACTCCTTGATTGTGCTCCCTCCCTTTTTGATAAACCGAGAAAGTATCTTGTCATTTTTAGTCTTTTCTAGCATTGCAAGGTCCATTGTCGTAAATTTGCCCATTAACTATTACCATCGTTAGCTTGGTTGAACTGTTTTAGTTTTTTTTTAACGTGGATCATATATACCTTTAATATATTGATCGTTAGCGGGCCATCACTATCTGCCGCTGTGTGACGGTCCAGTAGGAAGGAGTAGAATGCCGCAACAATACTAGGATGTTCGCCGAATCTATGTATTATAAATAAGTATTCAAGAGCATGCTATATTAAGTATTGATTAAAATTTCCCCATGTTGTAAGAAGCCAGAGTAGCAGCGGGCTTCAGCAGGAAGGGGGCGAAAAGTAGGGAGTTTATCATATGATAGCATTGTCAGCAGCAGATGTGGTCCCCGGGAGACGCACATGGGCTTTGAAGGCCTATGTCTATTTCAAAAGGCTAGGGCATTTTGACCAAACTGCCATGTAGGCAATTGTCGTATGCAGCAAATGAGATTCCCTCCCATTTATTTGAGGTAATCATTGCTTCTAGCTCTTGATGAAACAAGGCATATATGGTGCAGGATCTCCCAGGTGCCTCTTAACATGGCTACATAAAAATGCTATTTGTCGACTCAAGCTTCTACAGGGGAATATAGGGGAAGCTAGATGAGAGAGAAAGTCCAAGACGTACCTTCTAATATATGATGGGTGACCAAACTCCAGGGTATTGTTAATGATCAAGTCTAGCAGTCGCCTCTGAAGAACCACCTCCTTTTTGAGAGACGGGATTTTTCCTTCAAGGTTCTGGTTTTCCGCAGCTTTGAGGGCCTCGCTACGAGCTTTCCATGTATCTCGCACCCCCTTAACAAGGTCTGAAAACAGGATCATAGCATTCCTTATATCGGCCGCTTTTGCGTGTCGATTGCGTGGAGCCCAAACCACTTTAATAGTGTCATACCCAGTCCTACCTTCAACATCATCTGGTCGTACCGCGGGGATGGGGGAAGGCTCAGCTGGTGGTTCTTCTACCTCGAGGTCGTCGTCTGATTCGTCACTGCTGTAATCGCTTGACGATTCGCTCTGAGTTTGATTAGCTGGTTGCTGCACGGCTGGTTTAGTAATGAATTTGTTTAAGAGTGTTTGTGCTTTTTGCTCTACTGCTTTCTTTTTTCGAGGTTTGGCAGCAGTGGGGGGTTTCGGAAGAATGGTTTGGACGCCTAGGAAAGGGGGTTAATACGAAGCGGACATTAAATGAAAGGTAATGACTCATTTTACCATTGGAATAGACAACGGGAGCAGGGCCAACGGGTCCTGTCGAAGTCTGAGAAATCACAGTTTGAAGCCCATTTGTTATTTGTAAATCACTAGTTCTAAATTCAAGGTTAGAATAAGTCTAGTTTTATAGTCGAGGACAGGTGGACTGACTTGAGGCTTGTCGGCCGTTCTAGCTCGGCAGGATTGATAGCATAAAGCTGCTGCGGTTGCTGTTGGGATTGCGGTTGTTGGTCGGGTGTCGAAAGGAAGTGAGGATCGATGGTATTGTGATACGGGGAATGTGAATGTTGATTGGTGAAGTCGCCCGGAAAACTTGCTGGTCCCCCATGCTGTAAAAAAGTTATCGATTGGTTAGATATTGCTTATGAAGATAGGGGAAATCGAGGAGTATACCTGAAGTCCCAGCTGTAGAGTGCTTGGTACCAAATACGAGGACTGCTGTTGTCGATCAAGGGTGTTCGTCGCAACAGGAGAAGGTTGAGCCACTCGCTGTGCCGGTACGCTCGCAGGGTGTTGATCATACGCGCTCTGTTGCTGGATTTGCGACTGGGTTGTATAGAAGGTTTGCGGGTCGTATGTGTAAGTGTGATATGAGGAGGCTGCCTGCGCGGCATCGAAAGTAGGAGTTTGTTGTGTATGGTACGGCGACACCCGATATGGGCTAGGCATAGAGAACTGTTGCTGCGAGTCAAGTGCTATAGGCTGGTGTTGTATTGATGTTTGCTGCCATGACTGCACCTGTTGCGGCTGCTGCTGTGCTTGAGGTTGTTGTTGGTGTTGTTGCGGTGGCGGCTGCTGGTGCTGCTGTTGAGATTGCGGCTGCTGGGAGAGCGAATAGATGTTCTGGTTTGTCTGAGGAGAAGGTGAATGTGGGCTTGGGCGGAACACAGGATGATCCCACCCTATGCCGAACGGCTGGTCGTTTGTCTGGCCAGTCCCGTATAGAGTGCTTATCCCACCCCAAAACTCGCCATGAAAATGGCCTACACCCGGATCCGACGGCGGCGGCGGATTGGGATCCGTGGTCGAGTCCATCGTCGTTTAGATATCAAAAAGGCCGCAGCTCGATATCGAGACCGAACTATCGGCGGCGAAAAGTAAATAAAAGTAAGAAAAAGGTTGCCGGCAGGTACAGGTCACGTGCTATGGTTGCGCGGTATAAAGTTGTGGCTGCTTTAATGCTGACAAAGCTAGAGCTTGCCCGATTTGGCTAGCATAAGTGGCGTCGTGCCAGGATCACGTAAGCTTTCTGTCGCCGCTTTTGCCTGTACTGAAGGGGAGCGGCTCTTTTCTTAACGCAGCGTTGTGTATAAAAAGGCTGGGGAAGCGGTTGTGTGCGCGCAATGCTCTGGAACCATTAGCCAGGCTGAGCGTAGAGAAACAAGGCTGAGCCACTGGGCATGAGCCCTTTCCTTTCCCCCGGGAGCCTTCTTGTTGCCGTGTGGTGATGCTCGGGGTGTGTCGCCTTTATAGTGACCCTGGGCTGTCTTTGGCCCTCAAAAACAAAAGAGAATCCCCCCTTTTTTGCCGTAATTTTTAATATACCCAACTCCAAAATGGTCAGAGGCAAAACGAGAGAATGAAAACTGACAAGGAAGAAGAAGAAGAAGAAGAAAAAGAGTACAAGATCTTAGGTTGCTGGTCGTAAATGCAGCAATAAAACAGTTGCCTCCTCTCAGTAACCCCGTCTCTCCAAACCAATAGCCTGCTCTGTTAACTTTGTTTTTTAGCACCAGTTGAGTAGTACGGAGTATCCTTCACAGACAACTATTTTTCAGCAGTAGAATAAACCTGGTCGTAGTTGCCGGCGCGTGGCGGACGGGTGCGAGGAGATCGTATGATATTACTGTGAGGCTGGTGGCATAGCGCTGCTCTTTACGGTGGCGAGGTATGCGCTGACACGAAGAACAAGACAAGCAATGTACAAGAAGAGGCCACCAAGGAAGGCAGCGCTGAACGAACCGACCTCTGGATAAGTTAGAGGTAGTTGGCGATGCAGAGGAGGTTGGAGTTGAGGTTGAGAAAAAAGGGCGACGTTCAGGGTTTTGGCCTTCTCTTAGGCGTTTCGTTGCTTATGTGATCTCCCGATCACCTGATGCCCTCGCGGGCCGTCGTTTATCCAGTATCACGTGTGTGTCTCTTACGTCAGCCATGTGTGTGTGAGCTTCACCACCTTGTTAAGAAGCAAGAGTAGAGCCGCGATAGCATCACATCACTGGAACCATTCACGGGTTATATATTACGGGCGCAGCGACGGCGCAGAACTGGTTGATAGGTACAGTATACTGGCTTGACTAAACTTGCATGGACAAAGCCCTAGTCAAGTAAGATTTGTTTCTGCGTCACCAAACAAACTAGATGCTACGATGGCATCTAGCCCTCTCTCCCTCCGGCAGCGGCAGATCGGTACGTTTGTGTTCTATTGTACCATCTAGGATATGATTCTGACATACTCCATTAGCTTCAATTGAACACATTTTAAATTTGAACCATGAAATTCCTCCTCAAAACGAGCTTCAGGGGGACTCGGCAGCAGGCAAAAACGGTCTCATACCTCGAGCTGCCCCCCTACTGAATGAGGATGGCGACCCAGTGTGGAAGATACTTGTCTTTGATAATCTCGGGCGCGATGTCATTAGCAGTGTTCTTCGAGTTAATGATCTTCGAAGCTGGGGAGTTACAATCCATCTGTACGTGCTTGTTGCCCCCATATTCCACTTGGTGGCCATGGCTGACCACCAAATAGTAATCTAAACTCACGGCGCTACCCTATTCCAGATGTGCCGGTTATATACTTGGTTGAGCCAACTATTGAAAACATCAAAATGATCACCTCCGACCTATCTAAGGGCCTCTACTCCCCCGCATACGTGAACTTCCTCTCCTCCGTTCCCCGACCTATTCTCGAAGACTTTGCTGCAGAAATTGCCGCTACTGGAACAGCAGACAAGGTAGCCCAGATTTATGATCAGTATTTAAATTTTACCGTTGCAGAACCGGAGCTATTCAGCTTAGGCATGGGGAAGGATACATACTGGAAAATCAACAGCGCAACAACCAAGGATGAAGAGCTGGATGTCGTTGTGGACAGAATCGTTAGCGGTCTGTTTAGTGTCAGTGTCACAATGGGTAGGTTTATGTCTAACTCAAGATGCGGCAGAAGCTGTTACTAACGTTCTACTATCCAGGATCGATACCCATTATCAGATGCCCAAAGGGTGGTGCCGCTGAGCTTATAGCCGCAAAACTTGATCGCAAGCTTCGAGATCATATATTAAATTCGAAAGACAACTTATTTTCTGGTGGCTCTCAACGACAGGGTACTGCATTACCCTCTAGCAGGCCTGTTCTGATAATAGTTGATCGAAATGTTGACCTTGTCCCAATGCTTTCTCATTCGTGGACGTACCAGTCGCTCATTCACGATGTTTTGAAGATGCATCTGAACCGTATAACAGTACAGTCGCCTATCGACGAGTCTGATCTAAGCAAAGGGATGACGACTAAGTCTTATGATTTGAATGTGAATGACTTCTTCTGGAACCGAAATGCAGGGGTACCCTTCCCACAGGTTGCGGAAGATATTGATGCAGAATTGACTCGATATAAAGACGATGCAAACGAGATCACGAAGAAGACGGGGGCATCGTCCATTGAGGACCTCAATATTGATGCGGGTGCATCTGCCCAGCACCTGAAGACTGCCATTACACTTCTACCTGAACTACGTGAGCGGAAAGCACTCCTTGATATGCATATGAATATCGCCACCGCCTTGCTCAAAGGGATCAAAGACCGCCAACTCGACAACTTCTTTCAGCTTGAAGAAAACATCAACAAGCAAAACAAAACGCAGATGCTAGAGATAATATCAGATACTGAGCGTGGAAATAACCCAGTCGATAAATTAAGGTTATTTATCATCTGGTTCTTGAGCACAGAGTCAGATCTGTCTCGTGCTGAACTTAACCGTTTTGAAGAAGCGTTGAAGCAGGCAGGTTGCACTGATATCAGCCCCATAGCGTACGTGAAACGCGTACGAGAAATCACTAGAATGACCATGATGTCAACGTCGACATCGACCGCACCCCAGCAGCCCTCCTCTGACCTTTTCCGTGGCTTTTCCTCTCTCTCCAACCGGCTGACGGACCGCATTACAGCTGGCGCCTTAGGCGCGAACTTTGACTCCCTTATTTCAGGCGTCAAGAACTTTCTTCCAGCCAACAAAGATCTTACCATTACGAAGATTACCGAATCGATCATGGACCCATCAGCGGCATCCAGCTCAACCATTGCACTCACAGAGAATTACCTATACTTTGACCCACGGAGCGCCAATGCCCGTGGCGCCATGCCTCCATCAATTGCATCCACTCGCAACGCCCAGTCTGGTGGATCTGCAACAAGCGGAACAAATGCCACGTTTGGCCAAAGACGTCAGGCGTTCAACGAAGGTATCGTTTTCACTGTCGGCGGTGGCAGCATGGACGAGTATGGTAATTTGCAGGACTGGGTACATCGGACCGGTGGCGGACAAGCCGGTGCGGGAATCTCTGTCGGAGGAAGCGGAATGAACGCTGGTGCTGGTGGCACGGCCCATTCTTCTGCCCTTGGTTTGGGCAGAAGAGTGGTGTATGGCAGTACCGAATTGTTGAATGCGGATGACTTTTTGACAGAAGCTCTTGGGAAACTCGGACACGAGAGTTGATGAAGTGATAGGGTGGAAATCAATAAGCTCACACAGCCTTAACGATAATAGTAAATATAGTTCTATCAGCCGAGTTTGCAGGTCATCCACGCCAATTACCCCTTTTTCTTTTATCGTAAGGCAGGTAGTTGCTGTAGAGCAAAGATTTCTAGGTAACAAACAAGAAGAAAAAAAAAAAAAAGAAATGAAAAAGCACCCCCGCCCGGACTCGAACCGGGATAGTCAGATATCAGAGGACGCCATCCTTGAGGGATCACGTGGCTTAGAAGTCTGAAACGTTAACCATTACGCCACGAGGGCTGATTGCGCTTGAAGGTCGGATCTCGAGAAACAGCAAGAGGAACAAGTAGCCTGATGGCAGCCACCAACGCCAGTAGATGGCGGATGAGTGTCTGGTATGCGGTAGCATCATATGGGAATTATTGTCAACCATGAGCAGAGAAAAATGACCGGCCGCCTAAAACAGGTCTCTTGCTGTAACTACCAGCCATTTTCTCATCCTGTAGAAACCAGAAATTCAGGAAAAGAGCCAACCAACCGCCAAAACCTGCACGGCGTAGGCTAGTCGTCGACGCTATTGTGACCAGAAGCCGTTATCTTTTGTTTACTCTTCTACGGAGTACTTCTGGCTCATCTCCGGTGGCCATGCTGAGGCGGATCGAGGTTCCTCGACTGAGGGAGGCGATCAAGGGAGCTGACGGAGCTTTCAGGAGAGGAAGATCGTGAGGACTTGAGGTTTGGAGATCCTGTAGCCAACGGACCAGTAGTGAACAGTCCTATTCTCGCTCCATCGGATATAGATGCATTCTGACAGTGGCCACATATGTACGTATTGAAGCCGTTACCTCTGCAGTCCTCGCAGTTGTGTTCTCTAAGCAAACTCATTAGCCCCTGAGTCAAATTATAGAGAATGCGGGTGCCGCAAGTGAAGGTAGCATTAATGATTAAAGAGGTTG
The DNA here is from genome assembly GCF_000151425.1 of Trichophyton rubrum CBS 118892. Lineage (NCBI taxonomy): Eukaryota > Fungi > Ascomycota > Eurotiomycetes > Onygenales > Arthrodermataceae > Trichophyton > Trichophyton rubrum. Next base: position 2,841,034 of record NW_003456426.1, on the reverse strand, counting down.
AAGCGTCCTTACCTGGGTGGATTTCCTGCACAAGATCTGCAGGTAAGAAACGTTCTGCCATTATTGCAGAAGATGTGTTGTGGGTCTAAATAAATGGTTGTGCGGTAGTCGTCATTATTTGGTTGTGTCATGGTATCGGAATTGGTAACTCGCCTGGGAATCGCGATGGCAGGCATCAGAATAGTGACAGCAGTCTCTCGAGGCTGGACGTAGCTGCGAATTCAGACCGCAAAAGTAAAGATAAGGTATGCGTATTTACATAGGATATCTAAAATCCAAGAGATAAACTAGGCTTCTTGCACAAGATTGCCAAGGGTATGGAGGTGGCAGGAGTAAATATCACCTTCTACAGACTCTCTCCAACAAAGGCCGGATAGGTATTTAAGTAGAAAACCGCAGGCTAACAAATGGTGCGGCTATTGATTCCCCTGACGGGCCCTCGAGCACTTGGTCCGGGTAACCTACCATACATAGCTTTGTGCAGGTGCGGCAACTGAGAATCACAGGATAAGCTCTCAATTGCCGTACAACGGTAACGCTTCTCTAGGGTGACAATCGGTTAAAGGCAAGGAGAATAAGCGTATAAGTTAGATTGGTTCAGGCATAGCGGGTTTCAATTACCGTAGCTTAAGCCTTGCTGCCCCTACGTCACTTGGCTCCGGTTAGCTCGTGAGCAGTTGTTGATGCAGGCAAGATAGCATCGAACGTATGCTCGGGTGACACCAAGATGGGCTTAATTGAGCACAATCTGCACTTGACGTGCACTTCCCAGGTTTCCTCGACCTACCGATAACATGTGCACAACCCGGTGGTTTGTGTGGAGTAATGGATATCGCATGAAATAAGGATTCAAAACGTGTCATAGCAGACATCAGCATAAAAGATATAAGCAATGCTTTCAGTAGGTAAACGTTCGCTAAAAGGATTATGTAAATCTGTTTACCTCCATTCATAGTCTATGATTTGCATGACTAAGTTATAATTGCATATGGACCTGCAACATGGGATGCTAGACTTCCACGTCCTGCGATTCATCCTGCTAGAGCAAGCCATAGCTGATACGCGCCTGGCTCACAAGGCATTCGAGGGCAAAAAAAAAAGGTTGCATGCATATTTCAAAGAGCAAATCAGGTTAGAAAAAGGGTATCCAGTGCTCGGAGAGACCATGTTGATAATGCCGAGTACGAACCGAATAATTGGATTGAGTGTCAAATGACGAGGATTCCAGCGGGCTTACAAGCCACTAGAGGTTCCTGTTAATCATCGTGTAACATAATGACCTTTGATGGGCCATTACGGAGTACCTCCACACCGCTACGCCCTAGGGTAGCATCGAGTATTTGGCATTTTCATTTCTACAGCACGCCCCAGTCTGTCCCAGTTTATTCTTTCGTTGAGGTATTGGTATAACGTACAGCACTACCCATGTACACACGGAGGTAAGCGGGAATTACACCACTGTGCAATCTGCCAGTTCAGTGTTCAACATGGAGACCCAAGAACAAGGTCCAAATCCCATGTCAGGGACGTTTTGTAATCGAGATAATTCAAGAGCTTGGTGATAGGATACCTAGGCGCCAGAATATCTGGTGCTGGATATCCTCAGAGTGGGACAAGTGTCAAAATAGCCGAGGAATCTCAGGGACAGATGTGCATATTGTTTGGTCGGGCCTTGTCATGCATCACCAGGCACCAACAAGGTAAAGCATTAGAGCCGGATACGGTGGAGTGTACTCCAGATTCAGGCTGGGAGAGAGAGAGAGACCAGCCAGTGATATTTAAGGTCCAGATGCAAAGAGCACTGGGGGTTCTGCCAGTCAAGCAAATCAGACACTTGTTGCCCCTAGGCATACTCTCCGGGTAAGTTTCGGGTAACAAGAAACAGAGCAGATCTTGGGTATAGTCGGCCTCAGCCCAAAAGAAGAAAGGAAAAAGAGAATGTCCCTGGGCAAGGGATGAACGTAGTCCAGCAATAATGAATGGGAGCTCCTCATAGGCAAAGAAAAGCTGGGAGCAAAGGAGGAAGCGATTGTTGCACAAGTGACACTGGCCTGCCTAAAGCAGATTGTTGCATGAAGCATTATTGATTACCTGCCAGCCAGTTCTGAGTAAAGAGAGACAACTGTGAGAAGCCTAGTTAGTTCTTTCAGTGACCGGATGCTTGATAACGGGGGGCGAATCGCCATCGGATCTCATTGACGTCAAAGGGCGGCACTGCTGGAATTCGCTTCACATAATTCTCCTCTTTTCTGTCATATTTTCTTTGTTCTTCTTTTCTTTTTCTTCTTTCTTTTTTTCTTTTTAGTTACCCTTCTTCCTTATTTAGTTAACTGTCGAGAGATTGGTTATACCTATTAAAACAAATGCCGAGTGCAAGATAAAGCAGTCAGGTCGACATTCCTAAGCGGGTGCTCTGTAAACTCGGGTAAAGCAAATCCAATGTCAGTTTGGATAGAAAACCATGTCCATTTCATACTATGCGTATCAAAGCGGAAAGATATGCCTGAAAACCGACGGAGCCAAAGAGAGGGAGATCGAGTATCGACGCACTGGAGGATAAAACTGGTTACTCGACTCAACGAGGCACAGCCTGATCGATCATTGAGTTCGAGCCGAGCTGCACGAACAGCCTTCTAGTGTTGAAGATCACAAGTAGCTGACAGGAAAGGTGTCCTATTTTGGGTTGCATCAGGTTCGGTAGAAATAATATGGAAGAGACGGTCAGCATCAGGTCGGGCTAGGATTCGGGACCGAGTGATTGAACCATTCAGAAATAACAATGCAGCTACCCGCTTGTGCCACGGTAACTGGTTAGTTAACCTAAGTAACTCTGAGATGATCTGAAATCAACTTTAGCCAGTCAAATTCCAACCCCTTCGTGTCTTGTATAACCTGATCCTTCGAGGGTTGTACCCCGAAGACCTGTCGAATAGTTAATCCCAGCGTAAATGTCACATCTCGATAAGCCATCAGTTACTTTTAATAGATATGCTCCAGCATTTAATCAAGACAGAGATAGAGAAGGGCAATATAGGGAGTAAATATAGGCAATACTCAATAAAAGAACGTGTTGGTTCGGAATACGTAGCTAACTAACAAACTAGCTATTTAATTAAGCCAGCAAGATAGTTGACTACATAGTAACTAGTCAGTGTAAGCGACACATTAAATACCCCAAGCAAAGAACGGAGATAAAATCATAGAAAACCGCCCCATCTTCCTGAACTTCAAATCACCCCCGTAAACAAATACCCATGGTACTTTCAGATGAATTAAGAGCCTCCTTCGAGACACGTACCTATTGTTAAGAAAAAGGTCGTAATACTAAATTATAATCCCTGTCCCATGTCCATTGCGAACTCCGGGTCCCAGCTCAATGCCATTACCCTGCTATCTGCCGTCAACTATGCATAGGCGTGAGAGGAACGAAGGTGGTCTGGATTGTAAACCCCGGTAAACTAAAATAAAGATAAAAATAAAAATAAAAAAAGGGAACCATGAATAGAAGACCAATGGACCAGGGGTGAAAAAGAAAGAAGGTAGTAAAGTAAAATGCAGCAGCTCGGAAGGTGGATATAGGGACCTGTTTGTCTTGCTTCTTTTTAATCAAAATAGCCTGGTGGTAGGGAAGCAAGAGCGACAACAGTCCCGACTCCACCTAAAACGGCCCCAGTGATAGCTGTAGCAGCATAGCGGGCAAAAACCCCAAGACGAGAAGGCTGTTCGGCATTGGAAGATTTCGCTCGCTTCTGTGGAGGATTATACTCAATTTCCTCGGTTGTATCATTGCCTGGGAGGTTTTTTTGAGGTTGGGCATCAGGGAGAATTTCGCCATCTATGGCCTCAGCAGCACATAAATCATCAAACTTACGCTTGGTACCGCAAGCGTGGGAGCTAGTTGGTGATGATGGAATGGGACCAACTTGTTTTGTGGTTGCTTTCTCAGCAAGTTTATCTAGATTCTCCTTCGTTAGAGAGTTACGAGATGGATGAACCCGGGCGGGAGCCAGCTCCAATGGAAGTGCATATGTATTCAGAGGCGGGAGTTGACGTCGAAACTGGTTGTGTATCTCGGGGAATGTAAGGGGCTGTTTCCCTAAGAACGGAACATGGCACTGATCATTTATATCCGGGATTTTGTCGACTGTAGGGCGGCCTGTTGAATGAGAGTGAATGTAAGGCCACGGGCCGACTGGCCTTTCTCCGCCAGGATAGGGGGCACGTGAATACCAAGGGCCTGTGGCGCTATCGCGACAGGCGCGCGTGGAGGAGATATCTGTCTCGCGCTCGGCCGGGTCTGGAGATGACTTGATGGATATGATATCCGCACCTGACTTTGGCTGTAATGGCGTCGTTTGGCACTGGAAGGATGGGTCATGTTCTGCATCAAGAATATGACTACCCCCGTTCTCACTTTGAGCCTCACTACCTTCCTCGTCATCTGGAACAGTATATGTGTTTGTGGCTGGTAATTCACAGGAGGGTATGGCCTCAGAAGGGTCGTTCCATGTATAGCTAATACGAATTTTGACTGGTTTATATGAGTCTACGGCGTCACGCAAGTTAGTTTTAAAACCCTATAGGATTCCAATTGGAAGTCCATGCGTACCTTCTCCTCTATTGACGGTGGCTCCCAGGACAACTGTGTCCCCACTTGAGACTAGCTTCAGTCCTGAAGTCAACTTGATGTCATTTAGCAACGTTCCGTGTAAAGAGTAGAGATCTTTGATATGGATTTCCTATGAAGTATCACAGTCAGAATGGAGGAGGATATTTGATGGTAGCTAGGATGAGTCACCTTCTTTATAACATCCACAAATAGTTCAGCATGGTTGCGAGAGACAACACGATTGTCGAATCGAAGATTATCCTTGCTAGCCTTTAACAGACTCTTCCCGGACTGCGATGAGCGGCCGATGATGCAACGATACATAGTAGACGAGAAATAGACATCCCGCTCCCCTATATCGTCACCTCCATCGAGGGTAACGGCGTGTAGGGTAACTACGGAAGAGGATTTTCACGTTAGCTCCTGACTTGTACAAGCTCTAGCATGTTGCCATCCCTCGAGTGATAGGGCGAGGACGACTCGGGGATTAATATACCTGTAGCCATAGGCACACGATGCGGATAGGAGCCGTTGGAAATCACTTTGGAGTTGACCGTAGTGAGCGATTCCTTCTTCCCTCTTATTCTTGTGGTATAGTGAGAATATTGTTGTGGCTGCTGCGGGGTGCAGCGGATACAACGCACACCGGGCCGGTGACGTAACAGGCGTGGGTTTAGTAAGGTGTAGTAAAAGTAACGAGTGAGATACTCGATCGGGGTTAGTTACCCAGCCCTATATAGAGGAGAGAACAGGCGTGTAGATGATAGTATTATGGACTGCGAGGAGGCCTTGTAACTGCAGGAAGAAGAGCAAGAAGAGGAAAAGCCAGGCTTCGAAGTGCAAAACGTTGGAGGGAGCGGCAGTTACGGCGTCTGCCGGCTAAGGGTGGGGCTTAGCCAATGAGCGAGCCTGTTAAGCGCCAAGTATCTCTCCACCAAGAACACGAGAGAGGCTACTTCGGCTAGCTAAACTTTAAGTCGCCAGCCGCTGGTTCGCTTCATAATCAGTGGTCGTTGGATCGCGATATCGAGACAAACTAGAAAAACCAAGATAATATGAGACCATGATAGTATACATTACGCGCAGGAAAAGAACATCGAACGGCAAAGCGCCCACCTTCGTCAACTGTAGCCGCAAAAATGGGGGGGAGGGGGGAAAAGGGAAGCAAGTGGCCACTACTTATTTACAGTACAGGAAGACAATGGGGACAAAAGGTGTAGTAAAACAGAAGCAGGATAAGAAAGCGTACGTGGTTCCAGGAAGTCAGCCAGGTGGATATAATCCCTCATCAGCCACTCATCTCTCTCTCTCCCTTTTTATGGGGGCAGTATTGTTGGTTGGTTGTTGGGTTCGAGTTTAGAAACCACCAGGAGCACCGAGTCCAGCTGCACCGCCCATCTGTGCTAGCCTGGCAGCAAGCTTAGGGTACTTCTCCTGCACCTCGAGCTGGGCGCGAGTGGCTTCGGCGTATGAGACAGCGTTTATCACCTCTGCCTCTGTTCGTGCTAATTCGGCAGCGCGTTCGAAATACTTCAAGGCTTGAGAAACCTTTCCTTGCTGGAGAAGAAGTTGAGCTAGGGTAGCAATCGCAATATCGCAATCAGGGTCAACTAGAAAGACTCGGTTAGCAGGTGCCAAAGAAAATCGAAAAGGAGCATCGTGTGAGCCTTACTGATAAGAGCCTTCTGGCAGAGGTTTTCGGCTTCTTGGAAATCCTGCTTCCACTGGAAAATAGCAAGAGCCTTGTTAATTAGGGGCAGAACGTTGATGCTCCAGGGTTTGTTAGATTTCTCTAGTTCAACGGCACGGTCAAATTTCTCAATGGCTTCGGAGAATTTCTGCATATCAAGCAGAAGCTCGCCATAGTAATTGTAAACCTCAGCCACGTTCTCGAAGTTTTTGAGGGTCCGCTTGAAAGTAGCCATCGCTGATGCAACAGAACCCAGCTTGTACTGAGTAACCCCCAATTGGATATGTGAGTAAATGAAGTCCCGGTCAAGGTCAATTGATTTTTGGTAATCCTTGGCAGCCTCTCCAAGCTCGCCAAGGATGAAATGAAGTTGTGCCCGATGGTAATAAATATCGGGATCATCCTTGTTCTGGGTCACAGCCAGGTCGAAATCGTCCTGTGCTGATTCCCTGTTGCCTATCAAGCGGAATTCAAGCGTCAGTATTTGGCACGATATTCATAAAATGCGGTCAGACATACCCATCTCGAGGTATAAGCTGGCACGTTTGATGTAACTCTGCACAAGCGATGGGTCAAGCTCAATGCTCTTGTTTAAGTCAGTAAGTGCTGCGGCTGCTTCTCCAGCTAGGTAGGTGAAGGTGGCGCGCATATTGAGGGCCAAAGCTTCAAGCTTGCCGAGTTCACCTAGCTCCAAGGCCTTTTCAAACGCTCGTGCGGCCTCGTCGTATCCATCTCCAGTTGACTTGGCAACCGCCAATAACCCCTTTCGGAGCTGCCCTAGGCCACTGTCTTCTTTCAACTCAACAGATTCGTCAAGCTCTTCTGGAACCGGCTTGGGTCGGAAGCTCTGGAGGTAGTTTGAGACGAAAGTAGCACTAGGCAACTTCTTGCCCTTTCCTTCGAGGATAGCGCGGCCCTTCTCTTCGGCTACTTGTTTCAGCAACCTCTCGACCGCAGCTTTGCCAGTGTCACTGGCAAATCCATCAAGGATACAGCTAGCAGTGTAATCAAGTAGGGCCTCGCTGTATTTTCCTAGCTTATCATATGCGTTTGCCCGTCTGTTCATTGCCTTGATATACTCATCATCCATGGCCAAGGCCGCGGTAGTATCCTCTACCACCTTCTCCCATTCACCGAGGGCGTTATAACAGGCGGCGCGATTAGAGTAGTAGACAGGATCAGGTTTGCAGAGAATTGCTTTCCCATAGAGCTCGATTGCTCGGTTGTAGTCCTTTGAACCAAACGCTTTGTTTCCGGCAGCTTTAAGGATTCCAGCATAGCGTTCTCTCGTCTGTATTTAAGATGAAGGCTTTAGCAATCTAGGTTATAGAGTTCGCCATTGTTTCAAACGTACCTGAGCAGGTAGGCTGTCCACGTTAGACTCATCAACGTCTGGGAGTTCTTCTGGTGCCTGCTCTGTTGCCGCTTTTGTTTCTATATATTTCTCAGGTTAACAAATTCAATGGCAATGGGCGACCGATTAATCCGCCATACCAGATTTCTCCGACGTGGCGGCTTTCTTTTCCTGCTCCGCCTTCTTTTCCTTTCGCCGTTCTTTTTTGCTCTTGCGCTTCTCTCCCGATGGACCAGAAACCTGGGTTGGTCTACCGGTGTCAGACAAATAGTATACCACACCAGCGCTTGTCACGACAACCGCAACACCAGCAATTGTGTAGACTAGAGCCTTGTTTTCTGAGGCCCATGATGAAATACGATCCCAAACCGAAGGTGACGATGAAGCAGCGGTATTCTCGATGTGCTGCTGGATAGTGGATGATGGCAGCGATGGGACGACGGGTTCGATGGGTGCCATGGCTGCGATGAAGTCGTTCTAATTCACTGGGTAAACAGCGACCAGCACCAGTGTCAAATCTATAAAACAAGCGCTATTCACTCGATCAGGACGCCTCAATGAACCGCTGGTAACGAAACTGGCCAGAAGCGTGAGCTGGTAGTTCTTTGTATAATAAAGTTGTGGAAGATGAACTGGTTTGGAGCAACCCCCCCGTGAATTTTGGAGATGGAGACAGGGAAAGAACAGGAATTAAAAAAAGGATTAAGGAAGCCCTCCGATGTGAAATGAATTAGAAATGCGGAAAAGGGCTGCGTAAGATCTATCGGTATGGGACTTGAGAAGAAGCGAAGTTGAAGTGCTTGCGAGAGAAAACATCGTGCAAGCTCTCTGGGCAGTAGAAAATTTCTGGGTTGCTTATGTAATCTCGTATAGAAGTAGCTCAACTTCAACTTCTATCAGTATCAACAACAACCACCGACATATACCATAACCAACTGCATCGCCGAGGCATTTGCTACAGCCTACGATCATAAAGGGCATCTGTGGCCAGGGAAAATGATTGACATCGGCGGCGTGATCTGAGCTTTGGCCTCCAAATTGCGAATAGATACCTATAAGCGCCCGTGAGGCTGCCAGAGGGGCAAGGGACAACATCATGGCTGATATCAACTCTGATTTCCGCGTTATATCCACCCTACGCTACGATCCAGAGCTTTTGAATGAGATACACAACCCGGTCCCCCAACTAGAGCTACCTTTTGCGCCCTTCTACCTCCTTACATACCACCATGGGCGACTCCTGGATGCTGTGTCTGACTTCCAATGGGAGGCTGCTATTTCACGAATGCAACAGACTGCTTTCGCCGAGAAATTTGCTGAGTCTCTCAATGCACAGCTCCCAGACAAATCTCGACCTTGGCGTTTGCGCATACTGTTAGATCATAAGGGCGAGCTGACTGTGGAGGCTTCGCCTATTCTATCGCCTTTGAGCTCTCATATTTTCTTTCTTCCGCCTCACCTTTCGTTCTCATCCTTGTGTGCGTATAATAAGGATGTTATCCACTGGAAACTACGGCTGGATACGCAGCCCACTGAACCATCTCTATTCACCAAGCACAAGACCACTTTTAGAGACGTGTATAATGCCGCCCGGATGAGGGCCAACCTACCATCTGTGGCCGCCCCAGTTGAAGTTCTTATGTACAACCTCAATGGTGAGGCCATGGAAGGCAGCATTACCACGGTTTACTTTAGAAAAAGAGTAGTTGATAAAACATACAACTCAACCGCTGTTGTTGATGAATGGATTACACCTCTACTATCCTGTGGCGGAAACTCAGCAACAACTCGGCGTTATGCTCTAGATACTGGCATCTGCTCCGAGGGTGTCATCCGGGTTGACACACTAAAGTCCGGGGAAGAGGTATGGCTGAGTAATGGAGTAAGAGGGTTTATGCCAGCTGTATTAGAGCTGTAGAAGTGCAGCCAAGGGAGTCATATGGTTTGTTGGATTTTAGGAATGCCTCTAACTTTAACTTCTGTGGAGAGTCGATACACATTTATACTTAACTTTCCTGTGGTATTTGGCATGCAGGACGGCGATGCCTTTGGTTATTGTCTCAAACCCCAAGGACAGGGGTGGAAAAGCACACATTCAAAGGAGAAATCATGCCCCCTGCCCAAGGAGCACCAGATTAGCGACGTTCATCACGGTGATAAAAAGCCACACCATCCCAGCGATGACAGCTATGTACCATGAGTTTGCCATTTTAATAATGCTTTCACCCTGGTCTGCAGCCCCAACGACCAGACGGTTATTCCGGAATATGTCTTCATTGCGTGCAAGACAACGTGCACTCCCGGGCTGAACGGTCATATACTTGTTGAGACAAGTAAAGTAGATCAGGGGTGCCGTAATAAATGGCAGGACAATACTCAATACTACTTGGGATGCGTTCAATGTTGCGTTCAGTCCCTGACGCCCCACAGCTGCTGCTATTACGATGCTTGGGACGATGCTGATGCTTCGAGTTACCAAACGTCGTAGCCAGGGCCGAAGCTTCCAATTCAAGGCACCCTCGCTCACCATTTGGCCAGCAATGGTACAAATAACTCCGGCAGAGATTCCAGAAAGCAGCAATGCCAGAGCAAAAATTGTGCCCACTGCAGGAGAAATGGATTTTGACAAAAGCGCGTGAATTCCAAATATGTCTGCCTCTAGAGCATCCTTATTTTTGTATAAGGATGCACCTGCAACAATAAGAATTGCTGAATTGACAAAGAGGGCGAAGGAAAACAAGGAGACCGTCAGTTCGGCAATAGAGATTTTCAGCGAGTGTCTGATCGCGCGGATGGACGGAATGTAGTGCAATTTATCCTTGTCGACTCCTTCGCTGACGGAAGAAGACGCTGACAGTAGTTCTGGCGGCAAGAGTTTGCTTTTCGCATCATACTCTCGCAGACGTGGCTGAACTATTCCTGACCCTAGGTAGAGGCTGTGCGGCATGACTGTTGCTCCGAGAATACCACATGCTTGGTAGATGCTATCATCTGGTTAGCAATGTTTCAAGGAAAGATGGGTGGGGCCTTACGCTTGTCCCTCAACGAGCTGTTCGGATGGCAAATATCCCCTAAAGACTTCTCCTACAGTAGCGTTCTTTATGAGTGAAAGTTGGATGCAAAAACAAATGACTACGCCTAACACCAAACACATGATGACAGCCTCAAAGACACGCAGAGCCTTCATGGAACCATCTGGACGATAGAAAAAAAGAATAATCATGACGTCGAAGATTGAGATTGCGCATCCGACAATCAGCGGTATCTTTGGGATAAGGAGATTCAATCCGATCGCAAATCCAATTACCTATTTTATTTCAGGTCAGCAAGGCTAGTCCAGTCATAGGGTGGTTTAGTACGACGACTTTACATACCTCAGCAATATCGGTGGCAATAATAGCCACCTCGGCAAGAATATATAGCAGGATGTTGAGCCATCGTGGGAGAAAGGCTCTACATGCCTCTGCTAAATTTAGTCCACTCACAGTTCCAAGCTTAATAGCAAGAGACTGGAGCAAAATGGCGAATAGGTTCGCCATGAGAATAACAAACAGCAACCGAAAGCGATACGATGCTCCAGCAGCAATCCCAGTTGAATAATTACCAGGGTCAACTAGATTGAACGATATTAGCACTGACATAGACGTTCTTAAAACGAGAACGAAGAATGTCCCATACTGTATGCCACAGATACCATAAATCCCGGGCCAATAAAAGCGCAAAATTTGAGCAAAACTTTCTTAACCCGCTCAATTGGGGAATCACAGCTATTCTCTGGGCCAGAGGGGGCTGCTGCTTCGTTATCTGGTGTAACAGTAGCTATTTGTGACAGAGGAAGTTTGTTATCTCCTCTTGGGAGCTGACCAGTCAGTGGACTGGCCAGCGAGTTCGACGCCTCGCCCGACCCCGTAGCAGGATGGGTATTGGCATTTTTATCACGGTCAACAATCTGCGTTTCTCCATGTAAGGACTGCGGGTCCTCCTTCTTCAGCTCCCTCGAGTTGACAATCCCATTCAGGGCTTCATTGGTGACTAAATCGTTCGAAAGAGGATTCGGATTCTGGTTGTAGCCATCTCCTTCATACGGCTCATCCGTTCGAGAAGTCTTGTTCATAGTGACTCGTTTCTAGTTAATCAGAATACGTAACTAGTATGCAGCCACCAAACTGCAATCGAGCTTGAGCACTTGGCAAGAAGAAAATTGATTATCGGCGTAGGCTCAGGATATATTATTTTCCTTTCGCTGCCTTCCTGTAAGTGTTCCCTATATAATTACACATCGCCTCGTTGTGGATCTTCCGCTTCTCCTGATTGATCTACATGTTACGTAATCCCGGTTACTTCTCGCGGCTTCCTAATCCATCCGGATCCACGCCGCATGAATGCCAAGACTTAGGTGACTGCCACGTGTTTAGAACTTTGTTAGCAGCTCCTTAGTCAGCGAGCACTATTTCAACTTTATTTTATCCAAGTTCGACTTTTGAAAATGGAACAATCATCACAACTACAGATGCCTTTCTTCAAGGGCCGGATGAATCAAGAAGCAGGTTAAATAAGATTGCGTCTTCATTGGCTCCGGCGTTGCAGAAGCAAGTAACGAAGGTAGTCTCGGCACATTTAACATGTCCAAGGTGAAGCAAAACTATGTGCATGTAACTGATTGAGAAGTATGTACATCAATCAACATTCCGGCCACGGCAAGCGTCATATTGATCAAAAATAGGTGACAGCACCCTTTACCACTAGCGTAAAGCTAGGGCAAGACGCATTCAGGGGATTAGTTCTTTATCGTCCACTTCCGTTGTAGAGGAGACGGTTGGTGGTGCCAGTTCCTGGGTTGCGGATAACGGCGTTACCGATCTGCTTCAAGCGGTTGCAGGCCTGAGCAACGCTAACACCCTGGGCAAGCATAGCAGCACCGACACCACAAACATGGGGAGAGGCCATGGAGGTTCCGGACAGGGTACGGGTACCACCTCCTGGGGCAGCGGAGAGGATGTTGGAGCCGGGAGCATAGATGTCAACTATTCCAATGTGTTAGTCACGGAATGTGAGAGAGGCGAGGGATAAGGTAGGCCCTGAGAATCGAATAATAACTTACCAATGGTACCCCAGTTGGAGAAAGAGGACTTCTGGTCATCAATGGTGGAGGAGGCGGCGGTGCAGACAGCTGGAGCAGAGGCCGGGGAAGAATTCTTGGCATCCCTCTATATTATTTAAAGTGTGATTAGTATCGTCGAGTGGGAAGTGAGGTGAAGGACCTGTGACTTACGTTGTCGTTTCCAGCGGCGACAGCCACGAAGATACCAGCTTCCTGGGCACGGGTGACAGCATCGTTGCTAGCCTGGCTGAAAGAGCCGCCCAAGCTAAGGTTGAGGGCGGCTTTTCCGAGAGTGTTCTTGGATCGGGCGTCGGTAACACACCAGTCAATACCCTTGATCACGCCAGAGGTAGAACCGGAGCCTCCAGCGGAAAGGACCTTGACGGCGACAATGTTGGCCTTCTTAGCAACTCCGTATGTAGTGCCAGCGAAGGTACCAGCGGTGTGGGTTCCGTGGCCGTTGCCATCAGTGTTGTCGTTATCGACGGTGTTGGTTCCCCAGCGGATACGGCCAGCGAATTCAGAGTGGTGGATATCAATACCGGTGTCAACACCATAAATGGTGATGCCTTGGCCAGCAGAGCTGTCATAGACAAAGTCCTTGTTTCCAGGAGCCTTGTGGGAGACTCTGCCCAAACCCCAGGTGGGAGCGTTTGGCTGGGTGGTGAGAGCGGCCAACTTGACAACGCGGTCGTGCTCTACATAGTTGACCTAGACTTGCCTGTCAGAATAAACCAGAAGAAGGGCAGAAAGAAAGGTACAAAGGACTCCAGAGGGCTTCAGGACTAACCTTGTCATCTTTGAGGATAGATTCGATGGTGGCCTCGTCGAAGTGGCCGTTATAGGCTCTCCATCCGTTGATGTTGAAGGAGTCCTTGTGTCCGACAGTCTCGGAGCCACGCTTAGCCTTGTTGAGGCTGTGGGTGGCAGCAACAGAGGAGATATGTGAGTCAAAATCCTCAGCAGTGACACCGTCCTTCATGACAACGATGTAGGAGTTGGGGATGACATCGTTGCCGCCACGGTTGTGGAAGAAAGCGCGGGCATCAACGGCAGCGACGGCCGCTAGGAAGACGGAGATAACCTTGATGCAGCCCATTGTGAGGAGTTGCTAGATTCTGGTTGATTGAAATGTTGATGAATTGCTGTATAGACATACTCGAGTAGATGGGATTGATGGCCAGCCTTTATACCCGCCCAAAGACCCTCCTCCCGCCCCCTTCACTTCACCCCGGCTACCCTAGGGAGACCTGGTCATCTTTCCAGCCCTTGATTCATGAGAGGGTGTGCGGGACAATGCTCCGCACGCCTCGGGCTCCCAGACATGCTTTTTTCTCCTAAGGTATGCAACCATGTAATATCGCCGGCGAGTTGAATACCAGGCACGTATCTCTAGCGAATAACAAAAGTGATGGTATAAAAATATCATCGGCAAGATGCGGAGAGGCCTAGTCAGCCCAGGAACGGGAGTGTCTATTGCTATTCCGGGGAGACATACATCGAGCAAGCAAATATTGGTCAGCCACCATCTACTCTCTGGCAGTCCCAAGGTTGAGATCGTCATGCTGCAAGCCTGATTCAAACGGATGGCCGCGGTAACACCGCAGGTCTCAGGGGTCTGAGGAGCGTGAACCCATCTTGTGATGCCCATACCCCTGTAGGAGTATGGGCTGGGAGAGGCTGGTATTCGCGAATATTCTACGGTCCATCCAAGCCGAGATTTGTTGACCGATATAAAAAGCTCTGACCAACTTGTCCAGTACAATGGTTTTGTCGACGATCTTTGGTGTTGATCATGGCAAAACGCATGATAACAGCTATTAGAGTGAGCGGCAGATCTTCAGGACTAGACGGTGTTTGTATAATGAGTAACACTGCCCCTGTTTCTGGCTCATGCTTTACCGCCGGCGTAGGAATATCAAAGCCGGGGTTCGGTTCTTCACCCGGGGTGTCCAAAGGCAAGCGAAAGAAAGATCAGGACGCCAGGGGAAAAAAAAAATTGCGTGCTCTCCACTCCCGCCATCGATACGAAGCAGATATTCGTGATAGATTACCTCATAGCAGCCAAGAGCGCGGTGGGTATACAGCCAATATATCAAATGGCGTTAGATATTGGCGATCAATCGCGGGGAATGCAGAAAGGCACAAGAAAGAGGCCTCTATAAACTTTCAGGCAAGGCGAAGAGTACCATATATAGCATAAACACATGCTAGCTTCCCTTCTTTAGCCAAGGTGGAGGGTGGGAAGGCTCGAGAATTTCACTCTCGCCCTAGGGAGGAATGGCATTATCCGACCCCTGGCCTTGGGCAGTGATATCATAAATCCACTTACTGTGGCATCGACGATCACACCCCCAGATCTGCACGTCAATCCCCAGTATTTTCGCAGCAGCTGTAGCTTAGTAAACGCCTCTATTCCCAGTGGCCCATCAGTAATCGACACTGCGATCCGTCCCTTTTGATCCAGGAAACAGGTCAACATGCACGGCCCAATGATGATCGGTTTGCTGCTGATCAAGGCTTAACCTAACACCAGACGATATCTGAAAATAAGAATGGAGAGAACGCCAGTTCCTCAACATCGACTAACTAGACGGTTGATGCGAAGATCTCGAGATAGCGGGCCGCCTGTCAGCGTAGCGCTGGATTCGCCTCGCTCGAGCACTCGTTTGCCCTTTCGCCACCCCTTGGGATTTAAGCGTGACAAGGCCAGCGACTACTACTCAAGCCGGGATCAAAGTGGTTAGAAAGGGCGGAAATGGATTCAGAGTCCGAAGTCAAGAAATGCGACCCGACCAGGGGGTGGAGGGGGTGCGCTGGTTCACTTCGCTGTCATTTGTTTGATATCGACCCTGGGGGTTTGGGTGATTTGGCGACTTCGGGACAGCAGACTCCATCCATCATCCGGCTGGCCAGCCAGTTATATTGCAATGCCGCGAGCTGAGTTCTCTCGGCCCCGGACTCCATGCCGGCATGAAGAAAAGGATATCTTCTTGTGCGGAGAAACTAGTTACGGGGTGCATGATAAGAAAAAGGACATCCACATGCCAAGTAAGGCACGCTCTTTTCAACGCCGGGCTGGCTCCTTCGGTGCAACCCATCTGTATCACAATATCTCGGCTGACATTTGTCGTTTGACTGATAGAAAAAGGGGCCAAAAGATCAAAATTCAGGTAATCGAGGAGTCACAGCGGCGCAGCCCCCTACCAAAGACCGACCAGAGTTTCTGAGCTGGAGAGGATAAACATTCCGCACGAAGTAACTATGTGAATACTCCGTGGCTAAGGAGCCAGGAAACCTGACCAAAAGTGCAGGGATGAGAGGGTGGCATATGAAATACCCGCTTGCTACAACCGTAGTTATGCTGTGCTCTCCCAATCCTGGTGACGCCATTCGCACGACCCAGCGGCAAGCAGCAACGCTTGGTTCCCATGCTCGAGTGTGTCCTATCTTGTGTGATCGTAGTCGGCTTGACTCGCCGGAGACAAGTTGACTGGTTATGGTGAGAGCACCGGCTTCGCTACTTAGCGAGTCCAGGACTGCGTATGGACTCTCCAGTCAAATGATTGTTCGCTAGTAATAGCGCTCGAAGAACATCATGCGGTCCGCACAAGTCTCTCATTTAGAGGCGAAGCTTCAAGCTGTAGACCAAAGGTTGTCTGTTGCTTCGGCGAATTTGGCAAATCAAGCCGCCTTCCGCATGCTGTAACCACTAACTCACTAGTTATAGGTCGAGGATGTATCGTTATAACCAGCCAGGGATTAAGAAAGGATGGACGATACGCCAGGCAGAGAGTACGACAGTCCCTGTACAATATGCCAACCCCGCGAATTCATCGTGCCTCCTGTGTGTACCATGGATTTCCCCAAATATGGAGGCAAAAGTCCTCCCCCGTTTAATCGGCATGCCTTGTGGTACAGCCATCCTGTCACGCTCTGTGTCAAGATACCAATATCAGCGGCTGTGGTGGCTGCACACAAACTTAGCTATTATTTAGCTTCTGGGAGCCTCATGCAAACACATGCAAGCCACATAGTCTTGGTGTCATCCGGGCATAATTCAAATAATAGTTAATCAAGTGAGTTGTTATACTCTCCGCCAATAACTTAAAGGATATTCTTGACCCCTGGTGACGTCCGGTCGTCTGCCATTATCGCTGGAGTAACAATATCACTTTCGACCAAGGGTGTACTTTTGCTCGATATATGGAGTCGGTTTGCAACAACTTGTGTCCTGCACACAAGCTGCATCAGTTAATGAGCTATGGAGCCTCAGCTGGCACCAAAATTCCGGACGGAAGCTGCCTAGGTCATCACCAACTAGTGCCCCGTCTTTTCTCCCAAGACACGCCGGGTACACAGCGTGGTCAGACTCCATCGCCGTGATGTTGATGGTGCCTGCTTTCTTAAAGCTGTCCTGGAGGTCTAGGTCATAGGTTGTTTTGAAATAGCTAGCTCGCTCTTAGATGGCGTCCGCGAACAGGGTCATTAGAAAACAAAATCCATAAGAAAAGCAGCATTGATTGAAAGAAAGTAAGATTCTGTCATTATGAGGCCTCTTCTTATTCCCTATGAAGCCTTGGTCAACTCGACTCAAGGTTGCTTGTTATGCCTCTGGTATCCATAGATCCCATTAAATCTCTGGCTGGTGGGATTCGCACCCTACTGTTAAAACCGTCAATGGCGCAGGGTTCATTTTGTTGACACGGACGCAAATACTTGCTCACCCGTGTTCAACATCGGTTGTTCTTTGTTCCTGTAGCCTTGGTGTTGGTGTAGCCGGAAATCTGATACTTTTGGTGCTGGACAGTGGTTGGGGTGAGGTTGTTGTTTCTAATTAAATAACTAGATATTTGACCACTGTACAGCAGCCTTATTCATGAGAGATATATACTGTCGTCACCCTGTTGACATGAACTAAACAGTTAAAGGAGATTTAGGTCGTGAAAATGTACTATTGATCATAGCTTGCTTGCTACTTAATATAAAGGACGTCTAGAAAAGCCTAGCCAGGAGAGAATGGCAGCCAGTAAATGCCTACTTTTCGCTGCTCGTAACTTGTTCTTCGTGGGATACTTCACGCTGAATCACCTTATCGACGTCATCCCGCATATAGTTCTCGGCGTGTCCAGCACCGGCCGTCAATGCAGCTCCTTTACGTCCGATGACATACCAAGGGAGATTGAACATCTCGTCCATGGCC
The DNA here is from genome assembly GCF_000151425.1 of Trichophyton rubrum CBS 118892. Lineage (NCBI taxonomy): Eukaryota > Fungi > Ascomycota > Eurotiomycetes > Onygenales > Arthrodermataceae > Trichophyton > Trichophyton rubrum. Next base: position 2,823,077 of record NW_003456426.1, on the reverse strand, counting down.
TCAAGGGACTTACCTGCGGTTTCGGGGAGGAAGAACCACATCCATACTAAGCCAAGCAAGGTAACGGCAGCGAAGAAGAAGAAAGTACCCTGAGGCTTCATGGCAGTTTCAAGAAGCATGGAGGGAACCGCTTTCGAGTTGCCACTATTATGTAGTGTCAGTCGATATATTACCGAAACCACCGAGAGTTATATACACGACAGACTTACTATTGATTAGCAAAATGGAAGCACATAACCATCGAGGATCCGAGAGCTCTGACCCGGAGAGGGAAGATCTCGGCGTTAATAAGGTACTGGATGCTGTTCCATCCGAGTGCCCAGCCGACTCCAGAAATATAAATGGCGACAATGGCAGCTGTTCCGGCGCGTTTGGCATTGCCCATTGGCTTGAAGTGTTCTGTGATTTCTGGGACAACAGCAAGATAGATGGCCACGTACAGCATGCTCAGGAACTGGAGGATGATGCCATAAGTGAGGGCCCGTTTTCTACCAAGCATATCAACAAGGAACAGAGCGCAGACAAGTGAAGCAACGAGCTTCACAACACCGAAAATGGCGGTTGCAAAGAGCTTCTCTGACTGGCCAGTGGTTCCCAGCATAGCGAAAAAGGTTGGCGCGTAGATAGTGATACTGTTTGCGCCAGACCACTGAGCCAAGAGCTGGGACATCAATCCAAGCATTATGCGGCATCGGTTCGAAGGGGTCATAAAGAGCTCCTTTAGCGGTCCTATCCAGCCGAGGCCCAAGGTAGCCTCTTTCTCACGCTCCACCTGTTCAAAAATGTCTAGCATCTCGGTCTGAACATAGGGGTGATCCTCTGGCAGGTTACGGATCTTTGACATGGTGGCAGCGGCTTCTTCCTTCTTACCCTTGCTAGCCAGGAATCTGGGGGATTCGTGGACACCAATGGACAAAAGAAGGATTATACCAGCAAACATCAAATGGAGACTGGTTGGTACGATCTAATTACGCAAATGAATCAGTAATGGAGGTTACGATACGGCTGGGCAAAGGAGAACACATACCCATTGGTTTTGTGAGTGGCTACTGATATGAAGAGCAGACCCCCAGCTGGCGAAGTAACTCAGCATGATACCAAGATACACGGCACCTGAAAATGTACAGATGCAAAGACCACGGATAGCACGTGGAGATATTTCAGCCAGATATGTAGGAGCAACAACAGCGGTTTGTCCAATTCCAAGACCGGCGATGAACCTGCCAGCGTACACCTGGCCGATTCTTCCATTGGAGGTGATGAAAATAATGATACCGGTTATCCAGATGAGGCAGAGTTGTCGAGTTGCCCATAGACGGCCAATCTTGTCGGTAATAAGGAAGGCACTAGAATGTTTTGACGCCTTAAGCGCCGGTACGGGTGCCGCTAGTCAATATAGGGGAATCGGGGGAACATACAGCAAAGCACCTCCTATGCTTCCAATCTGCACCATAGCAGTGATATTTCCGAGAAGATTAGCCTTTTCAGACTCGCTTAGGAGAGGGTCTTTAAGGCGATATTTTGAAATGAAAGCTTTCTGTTGGACTGTGCCTGAGATGAGGCCCTCGTCGATACCTGGAAGGGGGGAAATACAGTCAGCTTTTTCGCTGACAACCAACTAGACACCACTATAACATCAATGTATGGGTTACCTCGACTAGCACCCATCAGACCAAAACACAAGATAGCATATCCTAGCCTCCAGTTCAAGGCCTGGCGAGGGGTCTCGCCCAAATTCTGGGTGAAGATATTGGGCATGATGCTGGTGGTTAGCCCTGCTGCTGCCTCAGAAAGCACGCGACTTTCGACCAGGGTTTGCCTCGAACCGCACGATAATTCTGCAGTATAGCCAAATAAATCCCAGCGAGTTCCCCCCCGCTATTCGCTATTCGGTCTCTTCTCTCAGGCGGAAATGGCAGGACGAACGTAACAGGCTCCTTTGAGGGTGGGCAGCCATTTAAATATTCGCTGTCCAGATTTCGTGCGGCCACGGCTGATGCATAGCGAGATCCCCTGCAAACATCCCCCTCTCTCACCCCGACCACGCCAATCTGTGGAGAAAGCTTTGAGCGACCCCATGATGCAACCACAAATAACAATAATAAGACTTCTGTTGGTGGTCAGCGCCGACGAGAGGATTATAAATTGACCAGGATTGACTGGAATGGGTGTGTTGGTGAACCCCCACCAACAATGAGGAAAGCCGGTATGGAACAATTGCTATTCGCTGGTGATGCGCATCTCCGGCCACTAGCGTGTGCAGCCTTGATAAGTTAATCATGGAACTGGGGACTGGAGAGGCCAGGGGTGGAGCTGACGTTTTGGCTCTCCCAAGCATCTCTTGATGCAAAGCTTAGCCTGCTTAGCAGACCGGAGCAGAGGAGGAATCTGGATCTATATGCACATCATGTTGGGGAACTACAGAGTAGTCGCTGTGCAATTCGCAGCTGTGCAACAGAGAAGCTGGATGGCAATAATAGAGCGTACGGAGTATCTAATAATAGAGAGCACGTAGTATCTGTATAGAGTACTCTGTACTCGTCGAATTGAAGGAATGTCAAGCCGCCAATCCGCCTCATACCGATACCCAGAAATGCTCCACCTAGAACAAGCGTTATCCCGCGTGCCCTGACACACGTTGTATCCGAAGTAAAGTAGTAATTATCTCCTTCTCGGATATTCGGTAGGTAGTCAGAGGTAAAATTCCACTCTTGATGCTACCGCTTGGCCATGATATTACTAGTACGGCGGACTAAATGCACCAGGGTCAGAATTCGTTTTACCCTGTATGAGATAATTCCACGTAGCCAATGATAATAGAGGTATTTTGAATAGGACCTTCTTACATAGATAGATACTTTACACACCTTACCTAAGCACCCTTTTTCTTAAGCACTTCCTTTTTCTTTGGCCCACGGCCTAGCTTCTTCCCTAAGCTCCCTCCTCTAAGCATGCCCCAAGCCTTCCCGCTATACCTACTCTCCCTCCAAGTCTGTTCTCCCCTACGTCTGCTCTCTCGGTCTCTTCTCTATGCCTCTCTTACTAGGGGCTTCTCTTACTTGAGTCTCTTGCTTCTATTAGAGAGAGTATACTCAGAGAGGCAGGCTTGAGAGTAGGCTGGTGCTAGCTTAGGGAGGAGACTTAGGGGGAGAAGCTAGGCCGTGGGCCAAAGAAGGAAGTGTGTGACCTTAAGAAAAAGTGTGCTTAGGTAAGTAAGATAAAATATAAGGAGTATTACTTAGTAATTAAGTTTCATATTCTATCTAATAATATCTCTATATTCTTTGATTATATAATCAGAAACCACTTCTCTGGTGGTTATAAAAATGAATTTTGACCCGATGGCACAGATAGTCCGCCGTAACTAGATTCCGCTCGGACATACGGTTAAGCAAGCAAGAAATGCAACGGTCAGGGAAGATAAAGGGGAAAAGGAGCCACACAGAGGGCTTTTTGTCGGAGGGCTCCGGTAACTAGCAGTGGCCAGGCCGAGTCAAAATCGCCATCGAACGGCCGGCCAGCTTTGATAGGCGCGCTCGAGCCCGTTAAACGTTGGGCATCTCTAGCCGGAGATGCCCCGATGGCCTCCCTCGGTTCGCGGATTAAACCCTTCCATGAAAAGGCAGATTAGCACATGGCACCACAAAGGAAATGGAAGAGACTAGGAGGAACGTCCAAATCTCGCGCTGTGATCGTAACAAAGGCCAGTTGGAGGATGAGTTTTTTTTCTTGCGCAGGCCAGATCCACAGACAGAAAAGCAAAGCCATCACTTTCAGCCCCTTATCTGCTGCTCCTTTGCCTATTCCAGAGCCAGGCCCAGTTTTAAAAAATGGATACCCTGCCTTCAGCCTGGAGAAAGACGACTAAAAGAAAAACTTGAGAGCAGAAACGGGCGCATATCCTCCGCCAGTTCTCCATTTGACGGTATTCGTTCCTCCCAGCTCTATGTTTAGAGCCGTCGAGTAAGTCGGCCGTAAGATCAATACCAATCTTTTAAGCAAATCTGGGGTTTATTGAACCGCTCAAACTTAACAACCGAAGGCCGTTTGATAAAATCCGGGGGAAGTTAGGGGAAAAACGAGATAATGACCGCTTGATCGGTGATTGTTTTCTATCTGCCTTCAATTGTCATGTGCCGTCGAAGTATCCGACTATGTCTGGAATTATCTCGTGGGTCGAAAGGGTACCTGGTTAGTCCTTTTCTGAATCAGCACTAGCTGGCTAAAACAGTGGGAGATTCCAGCCTCCCAGCAGCATCCACCACCACTGCGTCAACCTGAAGCTAGCTGTCTCTGATGCTGAACGTAATCCACAATGCTTGATCGACCCTGGCCAGCATTACTCAGAGATCTATCTTTCGCTCTATGCGACTTTCGATACTCTGTAGAAGTAGTGGGTGTCACGGAAGTGATCCCTAGGGATGATCTTCGTAGCTGAAATTGTTGTTTCTCGCAGGATTTAACAACTGCCGGGTAGGATGTTTAAATGATCCAGGGCAATAATGGCCTGAAGTAGAACTGCCGAGATTCCTAGTTAGTGGACTGAGTGTAGGAATATTCCAGTCTTTTCCCATATATATAATATAGTAAGTATGGTTGTCATTGCAGTCGTCAAAAACTTCTCCTAACGCCATACCAAATAGCCACCAAAATACACATTTAAGTATTTATTATAAACAAACAACGGGACACCAATGTCCCAAGCCCAAACCCCTGCTTCCAACTAACAAGGATGAGATGGGATGATCATACGAACGCCGGGTTCGTTAAAAGAATCCTTATCCTTCATTCCATCATACCGAAGATAAAAACCGAATAATGCACCTCTCACATTCCAAAAAAAATTCTCCCTCGGGCCGGGAAGATGATGAACTCCTGGGCTTATCACAAATCACGCATACGTGTTTGTCGTTTTGCGGTGCCGACATGGGTATTTTGGACCTTTGCAGCAAATTTCAGGCTGGTGAGGGTCTCGCTGAGGTGATCCTGTTGCGGACTAACCATAACGAACATGAGTGTTTTGGAATTGCCGCCCAAGGAGAATTGGAGCAAGTAGGTAAGCTGTTATTTGAGATATTGGCGTTAGGTCGAGACGTAATGTGGGAAAGTTTGGGTCAAAGCTTGCATACCTTGCTGTTTCTATACGGAATATGAGTACCCTCCTTACCCTGTCCCAAAGCGCTAATAACATCTCCGAGACAGCTGAGACTCTTATTGATGTTTTGGGTCTCCTTGAGCCTGTCGCCGGTACTGCCACTGTGGCTAAGACGCTCACTTCCCGCAAGATCAACCAGGTTCAGATTGCCTTCACTGTGCTCTCCAGTTATTGAGTTGTCGCCTACGAGCCGGAGGATGAAGACGGAGTGAGAGCGAGACGAGCGTTCATTAGCCTTGGTGGCAGCAACAGACCTATTTGCCCAAGCTCTTTGAAGGATCGACTCCACCTTTTCGGGCGAGTCGAGGCTGACTGTGGTGACATTGGTGACAGTGGTTTGGCATTTTTGGAGATCGTGCCTAATTTCGTGTTTCTTCTTATCAAACTCTTCAGCTTTTCCCAGGAGATCATTGATGTTTTCGTTGTATACCTCGACGAAGCTTCCCTCCATTGTATACTGCCAGCCTTTTTCCTCGAGGCCGTGGGCGGTGTCGTATATCTGGCGAACAGCACGAGGTATCATACCGTCTTCAGAAGACATGGTGTGCGTTTTACCGCTCCCTGTTTGGCCGTAACAGAATATGCAGACATTATAACCATCCAAGGCACTTTGAACGAGTTGGCTAATTTCTTCGAATACTTCTGCATTCTGCGACCTCGGCCCAAAAACATGGTCGTATGTGAATGAATGGTTCTTTGCACTGATTAAGCCTAGACTTGATTTCTCTTCCGGCCCTTGAACTGTGATCTCTCTGCAATCCATATCTTGGTCAGGGAAAGATATCTTGGCAGTGTTTTCACTCGAATCGCTGGCTAGCACTGGCCGGACCCGACAAAAAACCCTGATATTTCCTTTTAGTTCTTGAATCTGGTTATGTAGTCTTCGTCGAAGAGTTTCTTCCTTCCGTAGCTGTGCCTTTGTGGCATTGGTCTCTTCTAGTGCCGCACGAAGTTCTTCATCAAGCTTTGCAAATGCGTCTGATTGTTCCTTGCTCCCCGACTCCAGAAACTCGATTCTTGCTTTGAGTGCGCGGATAGATGATTCTAGGGTAATAGTATTATTGGCATTCACAATGGAACTTTGTTGTAATTCCTTGTTAAGGGCACGCTCCCGCGCAAGATCATCCTGCAGCCTGTGTTGCTGGGTGAGTAGATCTTGTATCTCTCGGTCCTTGTTGTTTAAATCAAGCTGGTCGCGTTGCTTGTCCAGGGACGACTGAGCAGCGACCTGTTCTAGTTCCTGTGCTCTCAGCTGCCGCTCTAGCTCTAGTTCGGCTTCGAATCTGTGTCTTGTCTCGGCAAGCTCGGCTCGGTGCTGTTGCATAAGTGCGGCGATTTCAGCCTGAGCATCTTGACGTATACTCTCGGACTGGTTTCGGTGCTGGGTTGCAAGTTCACTAAGCGCAATTTCTTGCTCACGACATAGATCTTTCAACTTTAATTCAGTATTTGTCAACGAATTTTTTGTGGTCTCAAGTTCGACCCGTAAGTCCGCATTTTGGTGTAGGAGCTTAGTTTGGTTCTCTTCCAGCATTTGGGCTATATTTCATTGTCAAGAAAGTCAGTAATCGTCTGTGGGTAATACAATTGATACAAAGTGTTGGTCCTACTGCGTGACTTGTATAGATCGGTGGTCTCTGTCATGGCGGCAGTTTGCTTCACCATTTCTTCGACCATTTTTCGGACATGGGTCATGTTATCCGAAATTCTCTGTTCCTTTTCATCCTGATCCCAGGCTTGGACTTCGGTGTCTATCGTTAGAAAACGTTTCACTTTTCTGGGGGAGCGTGGCTTGCGGGTTTTCTTAAGTATGAAAGGGGAAGGGGGAATCGAGGAAGCGGTATGCGATGATAGCAGGGGGCGAACTGGTGTAGGAATCTTGGATGGTGTAGATAAGTGTGGGTGTACATTTGGATTGAAAGTGTCCAAGGAAGGCTTGTGGTTAAGGGATAGCAACTGCATAGCTGTGCATAGTGATGGGTTGCGGGAGGGGGTATGAGCAGGGGATGACCTCAATTGATTGGAAGCACCATCAACCCGGACATCATAGCTCTTAGGTGAAAGAGATTTGCTAGGTAGGTTGGGGGTCGGTGAAGGGGAGTGAGGGGCTAAAGGTGTAGTAGATAAAAGGGATGAGGGCTGACGCGCACCATTTCGGTTTGAGCCAGCATCCCGGCCATCCATAGATGTTGCGGGCCGCGAGACAGATCCTTTCTCAACATTGAGATGACCGATTGACGTCTGCGGGCGAGGAATGTTGCGCGTGCCTGGCGGAGGTCTTAGTCTCGATCCGTTCGTCGGTACGCGAGAGACAGCGGTCTTCGATGTACCCAGACTCTTGGGCAGTCCGGATTTCGTGGAGCCAGCAAAGGACTTTGAGCTTAGATTCTCCTTCTTTCTCGGTTCCCCTGCGCGCTCGCTCAGCGTTTTCCTCTCTAGGCGCAGTGGGGTAGAAACGTTAACATCATCCGGTACAGGGTGGGAGGTTTCAATTGGGTACTTTTGTCACTACTGGCGCCTGAAGCAGCCAGAGCTCGGCCTGCTGCATTATTCGCAGTATGCGTGATATCCCTCAGACCCTCTGGCTGCGTGTACGAGTGCTTTGGGCGTGGGATGTTCGAGACGCTCGATGAAAGCTAGTTTTCTGTGGTCAGCAAAAGACAACGCCAGTGCCAATGGGGAAGCAGGAAGTATCCCCTCGACTCACTCTGGTCTGCGTATCTCCTTCGTCCATCTCGCCGGGTCGCTCTCTGTCTATCGCCGTTGTTTGTGGTCTCAACTTGTCCGTCAGCCGTCGAGCTGGTCGAGATATCATCACAGACTTCCCAAAGCGGATAGAAAGTAAACAAAAAAAGATACTTGATTATGTCATCTCTCACGTGGCTGGTGACATAATCTGCTGATGTAATGCAGACTGTTCGAGATCGCAATAACAACATCTTCGTTGAGGGAGGGCGCCGGACGAGCAGCGACGACGGCATTCGACGGTGTATATAGCGAATAGACCTGACCAAGGGGCACAGCTATTTTCCTGTCTGGCTGTTGTTATTGTTGCGGACGTGGGGCCTGGGTTAGTTGTGCATGCTATGTAAGCGCTGTCATTTAACTAACTAGTTACCTGCGACCCCAAGCTAACTGTTAATCTCCGCGCCGTTGAAGAAGACATCTCACCTCCAGGACTCCTCCTTCACCCTTAGTTCCTTGCTCCAGCGAAGTAAACTGTGTGCCATAAGAATAAGAGATCGGCAGCTTAAGCCATTGAACCAGACCACAGATTCCTACCGCCATGGCTGGTCGTTTTGTCCGTTCGTCGAAATATCGTACGTCTCCTAACCCCCCTCGTTTGGCTATCTATCGTGTGCTCCCTCTCTCCTCCATGCACGATGACTGACACAGCCGCATTTTGACAACAGGACACATCTTCGGCCGTTCCACACGAAAGGTACTTCCATAGACGTCCAAAATTCTGCCCGATAATCTGACTTCCCGAGTTTCGTTCGCCCTATACTCATTCCAGCTGGGCACACTAGGACCAATGCTACGATAGCCTTCGGGTCTCTACCAATGCTTGGGATACCAACCTGCTAAAGGTCAGTGATATCTGCTCTGTAGCTAAACGAAAGATTTGGGGGGTGAAGTGGATGGCTAATGGTATCACAGGTCAATCCCGAATATCTCTCCGTCAACTGGGAGACTGCGGGCGGTGGAGCTTTCGCCGTTATTCCCCTCCGTGAGAAGGGCAGACTCCCTGAGCGTATTCCGCTCTTCCGTGGACACACCTCAGTAGTCCTCGACACAGACTGGTCAGCAATCCTCACAGTAGGAGTGAGAGGTGGGAACCGGCTAACCTTTGCCACAGGAACCCATTCAACGATTCTCTGATTGCTTCTGGAGCTGATGACGGAAAGGCAAGTGATAACTACCTTCTTTGTCTTTAATCTACTAGTACTATATCTTACATGTAATGCTGTAGGTATTCCTTTGGAGAGTGCCTGAGGGATTCACTCTGTACACAGATGCAGAAGAGATCCAAGATATTGCTCCAGTCGGCAGACTTCCAGGTCATCCTAAGTAAGCGTACTTTTTTTAGTAGGCTCTCTATTCCTCGGTAGTCATTCAAGCTAACCGGAACACTAGGAAAGTCGGCCATGTTCTGTTCAACCCTGCTGCCGAGAACGTCCTTGCTTCCTCTTCCGGTGACTTTACCGTAAAGATCTGGGACATCGAAGCCGGTGCCTCTAAACTCACTCTCAATGTTAACGAAGTAATACAGTCTATGTCGTGGAGTGCGAATGGCTCCTTGCTTGTCACGACCTCCCGTGACAAGAAACTGCGCATTTGGGACGTTCGGCAAGAGAAGCCAGTACACGAAGGTGCCGGTCATCCTGGTGCTAAGAACAGTCGAGCCGTCTGGATGGGTGAGCATGACCGTATTGCAACAACTGGTTTTTCCAAGATGAGTGATAGACAAATGGCTCTATGGGATGTTCGAGCTGCTAGGGAGCCTATCAATGGCTTCAAAGTTCTAGATTCTATCTCTGGCGTCTGCATGCCATTCTGGGACCAGGGTACCCAGTGTCTATACCTTGCAGGAAAGGGGTATGCCCAAGCTCTCGCCATTTCCGCAATTCGTTACTAACGAGCTCTCGATAGAGATGGAAACATTCGATACTTCGAGTACCAAAACGACAAATTTGAATTCTTAGCCGAGTACAAATCCGGCGATCCACAGCGCGGTGTGGCATTTATGCCAAAGCGAGGTGTCAACATGCATGAGAATGAGGTCGTAAGGGCTTATAAGACCGTTAACGACTCATACATTGAACCTATATCCTTCATTGTTCCACGCCGTGCAGAGGTGTTCCAGGATGACATCTACCCACCGACTACTGGCATCAGCCCTGCCATGTCTTCCAGCGAATGGTTTGCAGGCAAGGAAGCACTTCCTCCCAAGATTGACATGGCTAGACTATACGAAGGAGGAGTCATGAAAGAGCTCCCTGCGGACGCAGTGGCTTCTACAAGCCAGCCCGAAGTTAAGGCACCGGAGCCAGCCAAACAGGCAGAACCAGCCCCAAAACCAACACCGGAACCCATACCCGCACCAGCTGCTACTGTAATCGCCCCTCGCGCCGGTATGAAAGAACAAGGCGCCTCCATGGCTGCGGCCGCATCAAAGTATATGGATAATGATGAGGATGGGGAGGAAGAGGCTGGTGGCAGCTCGAGTTTCGATGCGGCAAAGTCCCAACCTCAAAAAGTACCCTCCATCTCCGTTTCCTCAGTACAGGCCGAGGCTTCTCAGCCATCTAAGGAGGAGCCAAAGGTGCGTAATCACATTGATGGAAATTTATATGCACATATTAGAACTACAGCTAACCTTCTTAGGAATCAAAACCCACTGCAAAACTGACAGCCACAGCCACTCCGGCTCCAGCTAGCAAGGCTACCGACTCCAGCTCTTCGGAGTCATCGCTAGTCAAAGAGATTGAGGCCATCAAAGAGGTGCTAACTGAACAAACCCGAACCATCACCTCTCAGGCCGAGGAGCTCAACGCCCTGAAATCTGAAGTTGCCAGCCTCAAATCGAAACTCGGATAGGGTAGTGCATGACCTGATGTCGGCCCCGTTAGCTTATTAAATATTTATTCATGGATGCATGCATTGGATAAAAAAGATATACATTCACCTCCACCGCCTTGTTATTTAGCTTTTGCAAACCTGTCCATAAATACAACCCAGCATTACTATCCGCTCACATGCATATATATATACATACATTGCCCTTGAATGTGATCTTGCCCCGTTTTACCATGAAAGAACTTGTGCCTTTGATGCGTGCCTGCAAATAGGCTCTGGCTTTCCAGTCCACTTCAACTATAATTAACTACTCCAACACAGCCATGATAGCCTGGTCAAGAAGATTGGAAAGCTACCTCCATACTGAGCAAATTGTGAGATTTTGTAAGGAATATCGATGTATATGTACACACATGGTAAACGGATGTCCTTCCAAGTAGTTGAAACTGCTGTCTATTTATAGCTTTAAGCCTCAAGTGACGTCACCTTGATTTTCCAACAGCATAGTTAAATTTGAAGAAGCCAACGAGCAAAGCCCCTGCAAAATGTTACATTGACTAGTAGACTAGACACAGGAAAGATCTATTCACAGAGCCAACGGGGGTTCCAGTCCTCTTTTTGAACTCAATGGGAAACAGCGAGCATACAGAATTGAGCAGAGTCATCAGATGTATATTTCTGCATATCCCGTTCAAGACCATCGAACAGCTTCACGCTCCCGTTCATGGTCACCCAATTCATCTTCGTATTTATAACTCAGCTTCCTGCCTAGGAGGTTGCGATCAAGCTTGGAATTACCGTCACGACGACGGCCGCCTCCCTTGCTATCCCGGTCTGCATTGACGGCTTCTCGTCGCTGCTGTTCCTTCAACAGGCGCTCTCTGTTCCGAGCCTCTCGTTCAAGCGTGTGAGGATCCTTTTCAGCAGTGGCTCCGTTTTTCGATGCATGGCCGCTTGGCCGAGACTTATCCGCAGCTTTGGTTTCCTGGGATTTACCTACCTGCTCATTGCTATCTTCATGCCGGGGCCGCCTAGAGCGACGGTCATTGTATTCCTCATCGTCGCGAGACTCCGAGTAATCTCGACGGGACCTTTTACGGTCACGACGGCCTCTGTCTCTGTCCCTGTCCCGCTCCCTATCCCTCTCCCGATCACGGTCTCTATCGCGATCACGCTCACGTTCTCGATCACGATGGCGATCACGGCCTTTATCTCTCTGTCTGTGGCGATCTTCCCCTACGCCATCAACATCTTCGCGAGATCTATGCTTATCACGTCGATTTGACGAGCTCCCCTTTATAGACAGGCCAGGGTCACTTTTATCAGAAGCATCGACGGCTCTACCATCTCGTCTGCTTGGGCTGCGACTACGGCGCCGACGAGACCGCTTGGAAGAGCTATCATCGCGATCTCTGTCTCTCTCACGATCACGTCTACGGTAAGATGACGATTTAGTGTCTCCAGGAGAAAAAGAGCGAGATCTAGACGTTGGACGTTTATCGTCGTTCACATCGGCTTCCCTTTCATTGTCATCCCGACGAGCACGCTTACTGCGCCGCTCCCGTCTTCTCTCGTCTTCACTCTGTGTAGGTCCGGCCGAAGGGCTGCGGTAGCGGCGCTGACGAGACCTGTAGCGTGAAGGTGACTTAGATTTTGACCTCGATCTAGATCTAGACTTAGACCTAGCCCTCGAAGCTGGTGCATCTGGCTCAGCATCACGCTTAGCCGGGGACGAGCTAGATGTAGTCACTTATTAGTAGAGCCTAGTAGTAATGTAGGGTGCGTTAAACGCTGGATAACAGTCATACCTTCGAGACTCCTTGACAGACGGCTGGCTCATCGACACCGTTCGGCTGTGGCTTTGAACAAAATTTCTCATGTTACGGGTGCTTGTATTTGGTAGGCCTTCTCGCATCGCTCGCGGCGCGGCCGGAGCTCCTGCAACTCCAGGACCTGGACCTAGTGCCGCCGCCCGTAAGCCTCCCATGGCCATGGGGGTGTTTGAAGCCATGGGGCCACTTGGTACCCCGTTAGGCATTCCATTCACATACGGCGTAGACTGGAAGCCCGGGCCATTTCCATGGTACCTGCCACCTCCCGGGCCACCACCAAAGGCAGGGGTGCTGGAGTAACTAGGAATAGGGTTTGTATGTGCAGCCGCAGTGGACGACGAAGTATCACTAGTTCCGTTGGCAGCAGCGGTTGTTGCAGTATTGGTAGATTGCTCAGCTGGTTGATTTGCAGTCTGATCTGCCGTTGAGCTCGCAGCCCCATCCGCTGCGTCGCCGCCAGCAGGCTGCTTTTGTGCTGGAGTTTCAGCAGACTCTTCCTTGGGCTGATGCTCCTTCATATCCTCCTCACCACCTGGGTTGAATCCGTCGTCCGCCTGGCCTGAAACACTGTTGAGGAGCTGCGGCTGCTGTTGTTGTGGCTGCGGCTGCTGCGGCTGCTGCTGCTGGAACTGAGGCTGATTATAGCGTTGGAAGCCGCCCATGTTAGGGGGTAGAGGGTTACCTTGATAGCCGTTAGCAGGCTGATAGCCACGGCCACGCCCGACGGGGCCGAATCCTCGCCCTCCTCGCCCGGCAACAGGGCCACCGCGGCCGTAGGGACCATATGAGTTTTGAAAATCATTGCTAGGAAATTTCTGTTGCTGATGCAGGTGAGGAAATTTTTGGTGAGGCTGTGACTGTGACTGTATCATATTATATCCACCAACTCCAGGAGCAGGGCCAAAGTCGGCACCCATGCGATTAGGGAATGCAATTCCATTGAAGTTATCTGGACCACCATTCCACATGTTGTTCTGACCATCCCATGATCCATACATTCCTTGCCCAGCACCGGAATTCATCATCATGCCCATGTTACTGTTCATCCCATTCATATTCATCCCGTAGCCAGTAAACATTCCCTGAGCCGCGGTCATCGGATCCATGCCCATTCCAAACATCCCGGGAGCTCCTGTATGACGTTAGTAACCCTATCCTACCATAACATCACCAAGGAAGAAAGCAAAATATCCTTACCCATTGGATTCTGGGCCATCATCATGCCGTTGGCCATGAATGGCATTCCCTGGTTAAAGTCCCCTGTTCCATTCCAGCCCATCTGGCCAAATCCATTGGTATATCCCCCTTCAGGGAGAGTTGTATTATCAGGTAGTGCGACAGTACCACTTTCTGCACAGGCAGATGAAGTCGTGGGCGTAGTTTCGGGCTCCGTATTAGCCGTTTCGGTAGTGAGCGTCTCATTCGCTACGTTTGGGTGGGCATCCTTGAAATTGTCAGCATTTGGGCAATGAAGATGCACTAAATTATCAAATCTTACAATGTCAATTTTAGTATCATTTTCTGCCTGTGATTCCGCGTTCCCTCCGCCACTAGTGGCTTGCTGGCTGGTATTCACAACGTCTGGCCCATTGGGGGCTGCAGTGATAAGACTGGTCGGTGTAGGGTCAGCAGAATCGGCTGCGATACTGCCAGTGGCTTGAGTCTGAGCCTGCTCCGGTTCAGCGGGAATGGGAGCAGGAGCTGTCTCAGCTGCGCCGGAGACCGCGGGGGCTGGCGGAGTAGGTTCTTTGACGGGCTTGTTCTTCTCGCGTTTCTTCTCCTCGGTCCGTAGAAATGCCTTAAGCGTAGTGCGCAGAGCCTTATTTGGTTTGCAGAGCTCAGCGTCGAGCGGGCTGTGATCGCACACGGGACAACTGGAAGGAAGGGATGTTTGGCCTGGTCATAATCCAGTCGAGTCAGCTAAGATCTGGTCTATTCGATCTCATCAATCTCATTAAAGATTGGGAACGTACAGCCTTCGCATATTGCTTGGTCACAGCATGGCAATCTGAAGGCGTTCCACGCGAGCTTGCTACAGATGGCGCAACGCAGCTTGAATGGGATCTCATCTTGGGAGAGCGAGCTAGACAGAGGTTAATACCCGCATTATGTCGTAACACGGTGCAAGAGAGCCATACCTAGCAATGTGATCGAGGCCCGCCATCTCTGGGGGCTGGTTCGCTGTCTTGGTGGGTAGGAATGGTGCAGTGGGAGGAGGCGGCTATGAGTCGCGGAGACGTGGTGTTAAGTGTATTCACGACTCAGACGGAGCGATTGACATGACGCGAGTCCATGTCTTCACCAGCTCTCTCCTTTTTGTCTGCAATGAACTCTTTATATTATACCCTTTTCTCCTCTTCTCCTCTGTCTTCCTCTTGGTCTCTTTTATGAAGTCTTTTTCTTAAATTTGGAGATCCACTTCCGGGCGGTCGGGTCCATGCCGTCGGATTTAGGCTAAACATTGTTCCGTATACACACGTGACTATGGATTTCAATTTCGCCCATCAAGCAGAATTCAGAGACAAGACAGAAGCAGAGAGACAAAGAAGAGCAGTAAATTGCCAGTAAGGACCGGCTTTACAGCGCCACGAAGTGCTAATTAGGGACTTGATTGTAACTGTTGAGAGTTGGTTTCTCGGGCATGATTTCATTGGCTGTCTGCAGGATAGGTAGTGGAAGATATTACGGCCCAGCTTCAAGGGGCTATTTGGTAGCCCTCCTGTGTCGGTACTCTTCACCTGCATCGTTGACGATCCTATTCCTCTGCTCTTTAGCCCAGTCCCTAGTATTCCGATATACAGCCATAACCTGCCAAAAGTTCTCCATATTGCCAGCTAGGCTCTGTTATTATAATGTTATAATGGAATACTGCTATTCTGGTCATCACATACCACTAAACTCCTCAGAGCTGGAGTCGAAGCCGTTCTAGGGATACACAGGTGTACTAGCAGAATAGAAGCTATCAAAGGAGACACTTAAGTCTATGCAGTCAGTAGTAGCCAGGAGTATTACCTGGAGCTTTATCGCTAGACGTGATATATAATTGTATAAGCTGCCAGTCGAGCTCCTCGAGGGCGTCAGCCAAACCTTCGACAGCTCATCCCAGCACCACAACCGATATCTAAATCGAGTTCTCTCATGAAGCCTTTTTTTGCATCTCGTCAAGTACTGGGTGTTGTTGTATTCTGTCGAACAAATACTGGTGGCACAACGAAAAGGAACGGTATGTTTCTCTATTGTCTCATCAATTATCAAAGAGGACTAGTTCTTCAAAGAATCTTTCGCGTCTCTCCCTGTGCATACTAGCTACAGCTATCCCGGGTTAAAGGTTGAAGGATAAGGAGGCCAGTCAGATTAGATCAAGTTAAACCCTTTTAAAGGGTATCAGCGACGCAAGCTGTCGTCTGGGCACCGGCGATGCCTTTTGGCGGCTTCATCCTGGGCCAGAGACACACGTCTCGAGCTCGAAGTTATCATCATCGACCAGGTCGCGGTGTAGAATAAGGTATGTGGGTGGAGAGGGCGTAGTGACGGGAGAGTGCAGATAGGGTAGAGCAAGGGAAGCCGGGGCGTCCTCAGAGCAGTATACTATCAACTAGTATACTATGTTTACTTCTCCTCCGCTATATTATCGTCTCGTAGTCATCATATTGTTTCTCCTTTCTCTTCTCTTATCCCTACGGGGTACTTCTTCCGTTCAACTATGTGGTGTGTGGTTGTTATTGTTGTGGATTTGCTTTATGTGTTATTTTTTTGCGAAAACGGAAAAAAAAAGGCGAAAAAAAAAAAAAAAAAAAAAAAAAAACAAGCCTAGACCATCACGTGATGAGGGGCTCTTCCGCCTTTTGAGTGCATAAAAGGGAAGGAACGACCCCGCGTGAGAGTTCGACGAGGAAGAAAGGAAAAAGAGGAAAGAGCAAGGCCTAAACCCACGCACTCCTTATTAACTCTGCTACAGCCACGCACCCCATCCCTTCCCACCACCCCTTGCGCTAGTCCTGCCCTGGCCTAGCGTGACACTGGAGCTTGGGCCACCGTGAGCCGGAAGGAAAAAAAAGAACTTCTCGTCGACGTCGACTGCGCCGACACCAGCAGCGGACAGACGAGACACGACAAAGACCGAGTCTGCGGCCCGAGAGCAACAACGGGACCAGGGCTCGACCAGGACCCAAGTGAAGACGCGAAAGGGAGCAAGGATACCACTCACAGAATTTCAGGTTGGAGAGGTTTCTTAGGTATGGCTCTGCGACCGGTACATCCGCGGGTAGTTCATCTACATCCCGTCCGCCTATAGCATAACACACCCGGCGCCGGCGCATAAACCCCGTCTATATATCTATATCTGTATAAGTATTGCTAACCAGCCCTAGAATGACAGACCAAGACAACTCGTACAGACCGCGCTCGCCTGACTTCTCGGGCTTCGCCGGCAGCGTTCCCCCGTTCCACGACTACGGCCACCACTCCTCCTACGCTGCAGCCTTCTCGACTCCAATTTCGCCGCAGGCCTCTTACGACGCCTCGCCTTTCTTCAACCCACAGGCCCATCACCAGCATCAGGCCTCGCACCAGCAGTATCACCAGCAGTACTCTCACCTCCAGCAGCAGCAGCAACAACAACCCCACCATCAACCGCATCCACATTCACATCAGCAGCCGTATATTCCACAACTCTATTCACCGACGGACGAGATGGCCCCTACTACCCGATCTAGGGCCCAGGCTATGCAGCAGCCGCAGCACATGCTTGACCAACAGCAACAACACCAACAACAACAGTACCAACCTCAGATCCTCCAGCAACAACAGCAGCAGCAACAGCAACAACAACAACAACAGCAGCCACTACCACCGCCGCCACAGCAACAAAATATGGTGGAACAACCGCCCATGGAGCATCCAGGGGAAGAGCAGGCGAAGGAGAAGAGCCTGGGACCCTCTTGCGGAATAGAAGTCAAGACCAAGTTCCCCGTCGCTCGGATAAAACGTATTATGCAGGCAGACGAAGACGTTGGCAAGGTCGCCCAGGTTACCCCCATCGCAGTCTGTATGTGACTTTCCTACCCATTCATAACCCTGGAGTTCCCGCATACTAACCCGTCCACCAGCCAAAGCGTTGGAGCTGTTCATGATATCCCTAGTCACCAAGGGTGCACAGGTGGCTAGGGACCGTTCGTCCAAACGTATCACCGCAAATCACCTCAAGGAAGCCATCAGCAAGGACGAAGTTCTCGACTTTCTCGCAGACATCATATCCAAGGTTCCTGATGCCCCCTCAGGCAAAAAGCACGACGAAGACGGCAGTGACGGGAACGACAAGCCAAAGAAAAAGGGCAGCCGTCGGAAGAGAGAAGACATGGATGACGACTAGTCTCGATGCTTTACTTCTTCGATCTACTCTCTCATTTGTCTCTACACTGGCAGGTTATACGTATCATTTACTCGGTTGGGAGCGCAGACTGTGGCTGGCGTTGGCGGAAATCTGAAGCATGCATCCTTTTATTCCTATATCCTCTTTCTATATATCTTCTCCCTTTACTCGTCGTGAACTCTTATCTCTTCTCTTGGCTTGTCTCTTACATCAATTTTGCTTCGATTTTAATGACATAAGATAATGCGTCCGGCGACAGGTTAGAGAACAAGTTTGTCAACCTAGAATTTGGCTTAATGGATCTCTATGGCTCAATAATTACTATGCACGGTCCCTTCTTATTTCTTCTACATTGTCATTCCTTGTAAACAATATCTGATACTCAAATCAGCTGTTCGCCACATCTATTCAATATCCCTCTAGACTCCGAAATAAAGTCAATCAGCTATCCTACACAAACATATCCAGTTTTAAGCCCATGAAATCACTCCCAACATCTCCAAAGCGGCTCTCGAAATCTATCTCTTCGCAGTAACACGTGGATGGGCTCGTTCTCTCATATTCGAATACAACACCTGTCAGGTACTGGCAGCTTAACGACAGAAACGGCGCCTCAGGACGTTTTTTAAGCAGGCCGTGGGTGTGCATCCGTTTCATTAAGGATCCAAGTGACATCGAGCCGCACTCAGGACTGCAAGTCTGCGTGCCGTTGAGCAGAATTTCTCGCCGCTCATAAAGCATCTTGAGGATGTTACCAATAAACCACTCTCTGCTTTCGTTAAGCGTGTCTATAATACACGTCAGCAACGGGACAGATGTATGGCATAATTCTTGATTCTTCACGCGGTATCACACAAACCTATGATCCTAGCGGGAATCGGCAAGCCCAGACTTGGTATCGGCCCTATGCTTTGCACTATGGTGATCAATGTGGTTCTCTGGAACTCCTTGGCAAGCTGGAAGTACCAGCATATCCAAATCCACAAGATCATATCACGCGAGTATCTCGAGGGTTTCTTGTCCGCTAACGCTCTGATCCATGTATCTGAAAAGAACGCCAGCACAAACTTGCACTCATAATAGTCTGAGATCAAGGCAATCTTGGCAAGCATCTCTATAGACACTCGTCGTGGTAGATGATGGTGCTGACAATGCAAGATGCGCAGGAATAGCATGAACGCCTGCACATCCCACCCATCAGCACCCACCACGACTGAGCCCTTCTCCGCAACAGTAGCGCTCTCCGGGCAGCTGGTATTCAACATGCTCCTGAAGACGGGCGAGGCCAATGACAGATGCTTTGCAGAGACCCGGATACGCACGGTTTTTGTCGTCTGTTGCACGGCTGGTGTTGGCTCGCTGGGTGGTGATGACCGCTTTCTCTTTCTCCGGTGTTTCTCCCTGGGTCTCCTCGAGTCCTCTCGAGTGTTCTCCACGGCAGGCCGGGGGTCCTGTTGCTCGAATTGGTTTTCATCAAAGATGGCGAAGGGGGCATCGGGGTTGGTGAGGACAATGTCTACCTCCCCGTCAGGGTCAATGACGTAGAATGGTTGGTCCATGGTGCTCTCGTGCTCGCCAGGCTCCAATTCGGTGATAACGGCCTTCTCCGCGCCTTGAGGGAGTGTGAAAAGGAGTAGAAAGACTTCATCTTGCAGAATTGCCGAGCGCCCGACGCGCTCTTTTATACCTCTGTTCAGAGCTGTCCTGGTCGTCGACGTGACGTGTTGGCTGTCAGTCCCGGCTGTTCATCTACGCGACGTCCCTTCGCTGGACTTCGAGGCCCGTGATAGGCCACGTTCCATCCTCGCGTTGCTAAGATGGGAACTCCCGCCGCTAGTCCGGATCCGGCAGCCCCTTTCAACTTTGTTTTGACCTTCTTAAACGTCGAAGAAAACGACGTCAAGAATTGGGATGACGACGGCGATGAAGACGATAGTTGCGAGAAGAAGACGAACATTGGCAGATACTCACTGCATGCTCGCTTTCTGTGTGTGTTAGGGCCTGTGAAGCTGCAGAGCTTGGGTACGATATGCCTACCTGAGTGTTCGTTATTGCAAGGGTAACTAACTTAGCGCCCTCAAGTGAGACTATGGCTAACAGGTTTCGCAGGTAGTCTATATAGACTAACCCCCAGCAGTTAGCTGGATATTTCCCCTTTATTACGGAGCCAAGCATCACGTCTACGCGTGAGTACATGCTGGACGTAGGGAAGTCACGGAATTCAAGGCACGTTGGAAGTATAATATTCCGTGATTCTACGCACCCAGTTCCTTTTGGCCGCTCTGCATGTCTTCTCCCTTTAAGGGAAGTTTTTGTTGCTGATCTCCATTCAGTCGTTATTACTATCAACTTCATTCATGACTACCTGGAAAATCTAGCTTCATTACTTCTGTATTGGTGCCGGCTAATTGGTACTAGTGACTTGTCGCCTTGGAGAACTTATCACTGTCAATGTTCCTTGATCGACATAAATACGTACTACCGATGAAGGTGCTGTATCCGTACTTTCGTGCGCTATCCTGCCTATAAGAGCTTAATATAGCAGAGGCAATATATGCTGCCAACATTTTTTTCGGCATAAAGGATGCCAGTCACCACAAGAATGCTTTATATCACCTCTCCATTTGAAAGAGTCCACTCGATTTGAGACCGCCTTACGAAGAATTTCCCAGTTCATTTTATAAAGATAACAACAACAGAAGTCTTCGTCAAGCACTAAACCACAACTACAATGAGGATGAAATCCATCATCTTGAATGGGGAGACTTAAGAGATGGCATCAGTTTGACCGGATACTGATCATAGAAGAAACGCCAAGTCCTGGATTAGCTATGGCCGCCAATGGCCTCACCACTTTCAACTATGCCGGGGAAGTGGTGTTTCGAGTACCGATGCAAAATACTTCGAGAAACTCAGTTCCGTGTCGGTGGGTCCAAAGAGCTACTCTGCGTCAACGGTCTAAAGGCGGTTCTTCACCCTGGCTCGGTGAGTCGGTATATGAATATGAATAGAACCTGAAGCCTAGGCCTTGGATATAGTCCCATGCCTGCAGCTTTTATACATCAGATGCCCGCTATGGTGTTGAAGAGAGGAAGATGTTGTTTATGACAACGCTGACTGCTACTGTGTAACTAATTGTAGGAACCTAATTTGTGGACAGGGCTGGAGGGCAGGAAAAGTTACTCAGTTGCTTCAGAGTAGATGGTTAAGATAACTTAATCTGACGCAGCAGTCCCCTGGTGTTTGAAACGATTAATTGACTAAACACCAAAGGGAAGAAATGACGGTTTAGAAGTGATGCTCGATACCTGCAGCAAGATTTGTACGTATATAAGGACCGGGTAATAGCTAACCCTCCACTCCAAGGCAATGCCCGAGCGAAGACGGGCACTACCAGTATCGACCAGGACAGGGAGATTCATGCTGCTCGAGTCGGTAACTAGTTTTTGGGTATTTATCGGTATGAAGCATGAGCATGACAGATGTTTTCCATAGTGGCCTCCCACCCCTCCGCCCCATCCCACATCCAATGCCAAATAGTACATCCCTAGGTAGGCAGAAATATATCGTAGTAAAATAGTATAGTTAAAAGCACAGATGGCTCTACCGCTCGTACATGTTATAGCCGTCGAGTGACCGGCTTCGCTAGTTCGCGAACTATCGATAAGACTTCAGCAGGACGAAGATCTGGATGTCTCACCAACGACACACGCACATACACGACCATGGAACAGACACAGCCCGGCCGCGCCCTTTAATAGCGGACACGGAGACATGAAGAGCTGCCATGGACTTTGTAAGAATCCCGCCTCTTGACGGCTAGCCGCTTCTGCTGACAAGTTTTCGCCGCCAGTGGTCTCGACTGATAGGCGGCGCCGCCTCGGGCTCCTCCAAGGCCCTGCGCAAGAACCCGACTGGAAAACGACTGGCAGCATTCAAGCACACATGCAATACCCTCTACGTACGTTGAGCCGGGGATGCGTTAATGAGACGTCTTTTTTTGGCGCTCTAAGGCCATGGGCTAACGGCTGATGGTAGCAAATATGGCGGAACTCGCCCTCGTTGTCCCCTGAATCGCCCTCGATCCCCTTGATTCGAAGCTCCCTGAACCGCCTCAATTCCATCCTTCGAGACGAGTCTCGCGGGCCGTCGCCTCACCCATGCCACTCAGACGCCGCTACGTCGCAGGTATACTTGACGGTGACCAAGTTGGCATTGGCAACGCACGATCCGGGCGTGGTCTCGGCTGCGGCTGTGCTGTTGAACACCCTGATCGAGTCTGAGGTGGATGGGATCGTGGACAGCAGCGTCTTCTCGCGGGCCCTGGTCGACCTAGTCTCGCACGGTAATGCGTCCACCTGCATCGACCGGCGTGATATCGAAGACGGAGAGTCGAAACTGGTCGAGCTTGTCTTTGGCGTCGCCAACGTTATCCGTCTCCGTCCAGAGATACTGCCAGCCTGGTTCTCGCCAGAGGAAAAGAAGGATGGGTCTGGGGAACCTCAACGGATAGATCCGTCGTTGAGGGCTGGCAAGGAGTTTGCAGGTGTCACTAGGAGAGACGACTTTCCACTCTTCTATCTGTTGGTGGACTATGTGCACTACGAAGGGAGGACAGGGGACTTTGCCCGGACGGGGCTACTATATATAATCGAGACTGCATCTAAAGTCAAGGAGCTGGAGAGATGGCTTATCGAGAGTGACATGGCTACCTTGATGGCTATTGGGCTTGGTGCTTCCTACAGCCAACTCAGCCGGTGTGTAGATATATCGACCCTGATAATTGAATTTCTACAAAGCTAACATGATACACAGGCTCCTGATATCAACCGACAGCCATGAGGATATCCCGGCTATCATTGCGCTATCAGACCATACTGATCTGGATAACACCGTGCATCACTCGCACCAGGGACAGTTAGATGCATTTCTCTCCTATCTTTTATTCTGGCAGGACGCCATCGACCATTGCAAATCGCCTGAAGTAACCGACACGCTTCTCGACCACTTCCAGGTCTTGTTTCTCGAGCAGCTTCTGTAGGTGTTATTGTCTAAGTTCGTAATCTGTTACCACAGTCTAACTAGTTGTTATAGATATCCCTCGCTGCTGGAATCATCCGACGTAGCAGGCGGCTCTACATCGTCAGTGATTACCTATCTGAGCCGCATACTGGAGTCCATTTACCAGCCGGTCCTGGTCAACCGGATACTAAACTTCCTGCTCGCTTCGCCAGCCAGCGAGCAGCAGCATATCAGGCTTACATCGACCAAGAAAAGCCGTATGTCGCTGAGCCGGCGGAAGTCACTGGATATACTGGCCTCCTTTGCCGAGGCGGCGGCCAAACCATCTCCGACCCTATTCAACCTGGTCGATCTTATCTTGATGGGCATACGGTCGCACAACCGGCAGACCGTTGTGGCAACGCTGCGGCTAATAACGGTTGTGATACAGCACCATCATGAGTTTGCAAATCTGCTGATCAAGTCCGCAAGGGACCAGAGTTCCCATCCGACGGAGCTGCGTACGGTGGCTGCGCTCAATGGGGAGGTGCAACGGCTATTCACATATGCTACAGACCTGCTGGATGATCCGTGTATAGAGCCTTCGTATGAGAACTACATCTCCAGTGCTTTGTCGGTACTATACCAGCGGATGCACAGTCAGAGCCATGTGGTGCCGTGGATCGTCGACGTCAAGGGAGGAGTGTTCTCGGGAATGCTGGATCTGCTGCGCCGGTTCTTCACGAACAGCGTGGTGACCAACCTGGCTCTGACAAACTCCTTTTCGGCCCTGGCCTCGTCCGACCTGATATCTCTGGACGGCTGGCTGCTGTCTCACCCTGAAGAGCCTGCTGCCAACGGCCAGACAGAGGATTCTGCTGCTACTTCCGCCAATGTCGAGGCCAGCCAGA
>NW_003456426.1:2797048-2798877 GCF_000151425.1 Trichophyton rubrum CBS 118892 | reverse complement strand
TCTTCTCCTACAGGTCGTCCACGAGACTCCCGGGCTCCAAGTACTGCTCCATCTGAAGCCGGGGAGGACCGAAGAGGCCAGCGAGAAAGAGGACGGGGCTTCGCTGAACCATATCCCTGACCAACGTCGTGATCCTGTACGAGTTCATCCTGGAGATCACCGCGCTGGTACAGGCTCGCGCGAGCGTCCTGCAGGACGTCCGCTTCCTAACATCTACATCTTTAATTCTTCTCTTCCTCGTCTTCTTTTTCCTTTTCTTATTGTTTTTCTACTCCATCTTCAACGGTCTGGTCTATATAGAGTGCATGCAAGGCCAGGGATGCACGAGTGTATCTGCTATAGACTCAACGCATAATCAAGCAAATATATATACATGGATCGACCTGTGTCTATTGTAACTATACGCCCCTCTGTCTACTACACTCTCTCTGCCGATCTATATCTTCTTCTCCCGCCCTGCGTCTGCGTCTGCGGCTGCGGCTGCGGCTACCAATATTCCCCCTTTCCTGCGGCGCGGCGGCCTCTGATCCCTGTGGACAGGGAAGATATTAATAGAGAACCGGCGTACTCCATCTTCTGCCCGTCGTCTGTCCTGCTATCCTGCGATTCTGCATCGGTATCCTCGTCGCCCGTCTGCTATAGCTACATCGCCAGCCCATCGTTGCAGGCCTCGCTGTCACTGGCGCATCCTTCGCTCAGCCTGTTTTCTCGCTTCTCTCACCTTCACCTCCGTATAAAATTGAACAACATCCCATCTTCACCACCAACCAACCACACCACCTTCACCACCGAAGACCGTCTTATGTCCCGGCCTCGCCAGCCCGCTGATGGACTGTCTGCTGCCCTGCCGCCAGCTCCGTCGCCTCCATGATGCTCTCTCGCAAGCACCGGCCGGCGCCCTCGGTCAAGTCGCTGCCTATCAGCCCTCCGCTGCCCTTCCCGCCAGCCTACTATCACCAGCACGGCCATGAGCATCACCACGACCACGCCAGAGACGCAAAGCAAGCCCCAGACCACGCAGAGATATATCCCCAGATGGCGCCGCGCGACTATCCAGACTATGCGGCCGTGCCAGGCCCTGCGCCGGACGTCAACCTTGCCGTCGAGCAGTCCTACTTCGACCTGCGCGGCCAGCATCACCACCACCACCACCACCACCTTCATCACCATCAAGAACGCCACGAACAATACCCCTTCAGCCCAAATGACTACAGCTACGAGTTCAACAGCTACAGTGCGCCCCGTCTGCCGCCCTCGCCGCCAACCTCTCCGCCCTATGTGGCCGCGGCGCCCCGGGAGGACAGGGACAGCTACCCGGCCTCGCTGGCCTCGCTGCCTCGCTCGCTAAAGAGCGCCGGCCACAGGCGGGGGACTCGGTCTATGGGTAGTGCGACAGCCGTCTCGCAGCCCTCGCGGCTCAGCAGGGGCGGCAGCGCTACCACGGACGTTGGACAGGCCTCGGATGTGTCGATAGACCTGACAGACATGCTCTCGGACAAGCTGGACGAGGTCATCAACCATATGGACATGCAGGTCTTTAGCGGCCGCGAGAGAGACCTCTGTATGTTTATTCACCGCCGCTCTTGTTTGCTAAGAATATGCTGTTACTGACCGGTGGCAGATCTAGATGTTGATGCTGGCCCGGCCGGCCCTGATGCGGCCTCCAAGACCAGCTCCGGACGCAGCTTTCTGCGCTCTTCCACCTCAGCCTCCCACAAGACGAACTACTTTGCAAAGGCATACCACTACGCAAATTCCCGGCTGCCACCTAGACTCGTCCCTCTCAACCTGTACGTCTCCCTATTTGCTTTCCTCTTTGCTATGTTTGT
>NW_003456426.1:2735126-2796948 GCF_000151425.1 Trichophyton rubrum CBS 118892 | reverse complement strand
ACCAAGGCCATGGTCATCAAATCTGTTGCCCTCGATCACATGAATCTCATCGTCTTTGCTGTCAGAGGGACCACCCGCTCCTCCTTCACAGACTGGGCTACCAATATGAATGCAGAGCCCGCAACTCCCACCGGGTTCCTCGATGACCCGGGCAACCTCTGCCACGCTGGCTTCCTTTCAGTGGCTCGAAAGATGGTCCGTCCAGTGGCTATGCGGCTGGAGCAGCTCTTGGCCGAGAATCCGGCCCGATCAAAGTTCTCCCTTGTCATCACAGGCCACTCTGCCGGCGGTGCGGTTGCCAGCTTACTTTATGCTCATATCCTCTCCTCCACTCTGCGTTCGGAGCTAATATACCTCCGTGACCGTTTCAAGCGCATCCACTGCTTTACCTTTGGCTCCCCACCAGTATCCCTGCTGCCGATCAACAAACCGTCAGACCCACGGTACGCCAAATGGCTCTTCTACACCTTTGTCAACGAAGGCGACCCGGTCTGCCGCGCGGACAAGCCATATATCCGCTCCCTCATCAACCTCTATAAGGCGCCTATCCCTTCAACCCAGGGCAGCAGATCTCGCTCGTCCACGACCAGCAGCAAGCCAAGCAAGCTAGCTTTCCTCAAGGATCGTCGAGAGAGTACTGACAAGTCTGATTTTGAAACGGAAGTCACCTGGCCTATACCCTCGCCCACTCTCACCTTACCCGGCTGCCTGATCGTCCTTCGTGGAGATAAGCACAACCCTAGAGACAAGGATGTGGTGGAGGCCTACCTGACAAACAACGAGCAGATGGCTGGCGTGGTCTTTGGAGACGTTATGATGCATATGATGATCCTTTACGAGCGGCGTATCCAGCTTCTGGCCACAGATGCCGTTACCGCCAGAGCTGCTCGATGATTTCTTTCTTCTTTGCTTTTTTTCTTTCCCAACCCCTTTCCATTCATGATATACCCATTCAATTCCATTATTTTCACTGGTTGGCTGGCTGATGAACAATCTGGATCAAAGGACAAAGGACTGTTTTTTCTTCTTTCTTCTGCTGTCTTCGATACCCTCACATTCGGTTTTTTTTTTTTTTTTTTTTTTTTTTTTTTTTTTTTTTTTTTTTTTTTTCCCAACTTGCTTTTCCTTCGTTCAACCCTTCTATGCCTGGTGCAAGAGCGGCCTTTTTTTCACCTTTCTTACTACGGGGGATGGAGTTACACGGGCAAGACAACCACCAAATGACCAGACATGACATGGGAATCGAATCCTGGGATATTCACGGCACGGGGCATATGCGGAATTCTGGGATCTATTCCCTTTCTTTTTTCTCTTAACAACCAAATTTCGGGTATATAGCTAGGGACAGGATACACTCATAAAGACACTTATACAACCAAATTATACAGGAAAATATGATTAGAAAATGACTAAACCCCATTGCTAGGCCAAAAAAGTATACATTGTTATTTTCCCCCTTTTCTATCGAGTGCAAAGTACAAACTTTCCTTCTTAAAAGCTGTCCGTTATACACCCGGGGCTAGCATCTTTGACGCTTCTGGCATACTTCCCCAATGTGCCTCTCATAGTCAGTCCGGTAGGCCGGCCTTGACCAGCCTGCTCTCGAGCCAACCACTGCTCCCTACGCTGTGCAAGCACGTTCTCGGCAACATCAAGGTCAAGAACCCTATTCTCAGCGTCGATGGTGATCTGATCGCCATCCTCAACGAGTCCGATGGGGCCACCCACGGCGGCCTCGGGGACGATATGGCCAATCAAAAAGCCGTGGGAGCCACCGCTGAATCGGCCGTCAGTTATTAGGGCAACGGAGTGGCCCAGTCCTGCACCCATCAGGGCAGATGATGGCTTTAACATTTCTGTAAACATATTAGTATATGTGGATATAGTTTTAGGTAGAGAAATAGAAAGTATACGTGCCTGGCATGCCCGGACCGCCCTTGGGGCCGGTATATCGAATAACGACGACAGTCTTCTCGTCCTTCTTAATCTCCTTGCTTTCCAATGCAGCAATAAAGTCGTCTTCGTGATCAAACACTCTGGCCTTGCCGACGAACCGCGTGCCCTCCTTGCCGGTAATCTTGCCAACACTCCCTCCAGGCGCAAGACTACCACGCAAGATCTGTAGATGGCCCGTTGGCTTGATGGGATCAGAGAGCGGCCTGATAATCTTCTGGTCAGACGGGAAGTCAGGGAACTTCTCGACATTCTTGGCCAGCGTCTGGCCCGTCACCGTGATTCCTGAGCCGTCGATGAGGCCCTCCTTGAGCAGGAATTTGATTAAGGACGGGGTTCCACCAATATTGTGTAGATCAGCCATGACATATTTGCCAGACGGTTTCAGGTCAGCGAGGAAAGGGACTCGGTCACTGACGGCTTGGAAGTCGTCTATGGTTAGCTTGATGCCTACAGAGTCTGCAATGGCGATAAGATGCAGAACCGCGTTGGTCGAGCCTCCCGTCACCGTCACCAAGACCATGGCGTTCTCAAAGGCCTGGCGAGTGAGGATATCGGACGGCCGGATATCTTCGACCAGAAGGTTCTTGATGGCACCGCCTGCAGCTTCACACTCGATAAACTTAGCCTTGGACTCGGCCGGGTTCGACGAAGAGCCCGGCAGAGTCATGCCCATCACCTCGATAGCGGAAGCCATGGTGTTGGCCGTGTACATTCCACCACAGGCACCGCCACCAGGACAAGCATGCCGGATGATATCGAAGCGCTGTTCCTCGGTGATCTCACCCGTCAGGAACTGGCCGTACGCCTGGAACGCCGAGACGATATCGATATCTGCGTTGCCCTGTGTGGCCGCACAGCCAGGCCGTATAGTGCCTCCGTAGACCATCAGACTCGGCCGGTTGACTCTGCCCATCGCCATGACGACGCCAGGCATGTTCTTGTCACAGCCCGGGATACTGATGTTAGCATCGTACCACTGACCGCCCATGACCGTCTCGATCGAGTCCGCGATCAGGTCTCGGCTCTGCAGGCTGTAGCGCATCCCCTTGGTGCCCATGCTGATGCCATCGCTGACTCCAATGGTATTGAACTGGTATCCAATCAGGCCGCTCTTCTGCACGCCGGCCCGTACCCTGTTGCTTAGGTCGAGCAGATGCATGTTGCATGGGTTGCCGTTGTACCAGACGCTGGAGATGCCGACCTGCGCCTTGGACATGTCCTCTGTCGACAGCCCGGTGGCATAGAGCATGGCCTGCGAGGCGCCCTGCGAGATAGGCTGGGTGACATGTCTCGACACGCTGTTGAGCTCGCTTTCGGGCTTCCTCGACGAGGACGAGGCGCTGCGCTGCGCGGTTTGCCTGTGAAGTTCGAGGGCTGTCAGTTAACTAGCTATGAGTCCGACTTCGCTGCTGCAGGGGTAGCTCCAGGAGCTTCGAGATGCGACACGACTCAACTTACGGGAGCAGAGAGAGCAGAGTCCTTGAGGACAGACGCCCGGCACGGTGTATTCGAAGCATCTCGGCGGGTTCTCGCGGGTCTGAGAGATGCTTCGTCGACGTCTCCAGCGAGTTCGACTTGTTGCGGTGGTTTTTGTTCGTCTTTGCGCTGGCGAGATTATTTATGCGGAGGCGCTGATAGGCCGATCTCGCTGCCTCGCTCTACATACGAGGTGATTCATACTCGGCATGAAGACGATATTACATAGATGTACGGCGTATATTGTAGCAGTACGGCGTATATTGTAGTAGATTGACTGAATATACTGGTGGTCAGGGTGAAGGAGGGAATATCAAAGTCCGGATATTCAGGACCAGCTACAGTGTCAAGCTACGGCTACGGATAGTAGACAGAGAATCCATTAGACAGCCAAATAACTCATGGCTATAGCTATTATGCATGACTAGAGAATGCAGATTAATGGTGCTCTGCTATGCTTGCTGTGCTGTACTCTGATGCTTGACCCCTGACAGATATCAATGAGCCTTCAAGCTGGCCACCACCCACGCTCCGACGGCATTCGAGACAGGATCTGCCGTTATCTTCATGAATGCTCATCGCCAAAGCATCGACTTCTCTCAGCATCGCCAGCATCCCGTCAACCCAAGGCTGATGGCAGTGACTGCCTGGCGCCGATAATCACTACTTGGTTTATGTAGAATCTCTTGGCCGGATGGACATATTCTCTCTCCATCTCTGCATTCTGCATGCAAGACGACGATCACAACGAAGTTTTTTAGCCAAAAGAAAGAGAAGAAGAAGAAGCCCATCGTCCCCCTTATCCCCGACTCCTTCATCCTCCCTATCATGTTCCAAGACTTATAGCACGGCGTTTTATATGCAGCGAAAGAGTTTTTCTTGTCTTGTGATGGGCCTATCATAAATTTAGTTTCATGTGAAGGTACAGTCTCATCCAATGAGAATGAAGAGAACCCATTTTCTGTGCTGTCACTAGCCAATAGTCGCAGAGAATCTCCGAGTGTGAACAGATTACTGACCAATAGGAATTTGCAATCTTCCCGCATCTGCATCCAATAATACGAGAGCACAGCCATCAACATCAATTGAAAACAAACATCCAGAAGTGAAAAAAACATCAATTGAAAACGACATCCAGAAGTGAAAAAACATCAATTCAAAGAGATATCTGGCGGAAGAGCAGACAGAACGAACAGATAACGATTGATTTGCCCAGCATGCCCAGGATCTATCTGTGGCTGATGTCTTGCATGGTGCTCGACGGGCTGTCCATTTGACTAGACGCGGGGACCCCGTTTAGTTACCATTTAGTTATGCCCGACGAGTTAACTACAATATTATACCCCGGCTCTATTTTTATAGCCCACCTTCCGATGGGGCCTTGGGACGGACTGCAGATTGCACCTTGCGGTAGCAGGCTGATTAGCAAACGGGTTTACTACTTTGGATTTTACCAAGGCATGGCAGCGAGATGTCGTCCAAGCAGTCGGGAAAATGGGCTAAGAAGATATCACGTTGGTAGGGCTTCCAGATGATACGGCGTACACAAGATGTAGATATGGGCTTCTATGTGTCTGAAGAAAGATTTAAGAAGGCGAGATGCCTTCTTGCCATTTTCTTGTTTTTCCCCTCAATCATCCATTCATCAGCTTGAATATACAGTGTTTCCTTCTTAATCTGAGATCAAACGGCTATCATCGAACATGCTGAGTTCCGTGGTACGGTTCTCCGTGCTCCCAATCGTCCTGGCATGGCTGGTCTTGCTGGCTGGCCCTGTCAAGGCGGACAACTTTCTTGCGCACGGTTACGAGAGAGTATTTTTTTTGGGGTGCATACGAAATTTTCTGGTGAGATGCTCTTCTTAAATTGCTGGATGGCAGCATGGTATCCAACGCTTGGATAACTAACACAACGTAGCCAGATTGAAGGGCCAGATAAACAACAGCACATTCTTGGGTTCAAACAGCAAAAAGGCCAGGAATCAAGAAACAACAGAGGTTCTGGCCCGCGGAACTCGCTCAATTACCCCGAATTCATCGCTAGAGCCGATGACAGACCACTTCCACCAGATCATCCCGTCCTGTCTCATCCCAACCCCCCCGGGAATGTCCGAGATGCCGTGGCGGATCTGCTAAAGCACAAACTCACTGGTGAAGTGAGCGTCAACGCCCTCGACCCTTCTCTCCGAGGCAAGACTTTCAACAAACCTCCAGGAGGCAAGAAGAAGCCAGGCAGTGGGGGTGGATCACGCAACCTTTATGACCCCAAGGACCCTCACAGAACATCTTTTACAGTTTTGGTAGACGGGCTTGTGAACGGACTGTTACACCACCTCGCGAATCCCAGGAACAGGGGTATCTTCCAGCAGAACCTTCCCTTCATGAAAGAAGCCCTCAAGGCAGCCATCACTCTACGCGAGGAAGCGACAAGGATCCACCTTCTGAAGAAGTTGAGTTCGCCGGTAAAAGATGGCGGTTTCGATCTCGACGTCAGGCTCGATTGGAGAGACTCCAGAGTTCCGCTCGGGTCTAGATACCCCGAATTCCGTATCAGAGACACCTTCGACGCCAATAAGGGAAAACTTAGGGGGCTTGGCTTCAAGAACGCTGATGATTTCGGTGACTGGATCGTGCACTTTGGGGATCCTAATCATCAGGGAAAGGTGGAATTCGGACCCGGAGCATTCACGCACCGCCGCCTCTTACAGTCTTGGATGGAGGCTGACCGCAAGTTACACCTCTAGTCCGCGTACGGAGGAGAAGGGAAGATCGAAGTACTCCGTAGTTAGCTGGCTTTATGGTGGATACAGCAAACATATCTTAAGAGTAACTAGCTAACTGTATATTACGCCATTAACGGCCCCGCTTTCATGCCTGAAATTCTTATTTAACCCTGCAAGTTTGTTATAAGATCATCTTTATTAACTATATTAATGACTTGAAATGCTAGTTGGTTACTACCTTGAGGCCTAAGTAAATAAATATATATGGAAGCAATCATACGCTGAAGAATTGTGTTGCTTACTTAGTCATAATACTGTGAGCGTAGTTAAGCTATACCTTGATACAACTACTTACCCTACCCCTTCGCCAAAACAGTGGAATCAAGTACGGGGGAAGAGCGTTTCTACCTGAAGGATTAGGTCCGGAGCCAGAAATACAAATTTCAGATGAACTAGAGAAGCCAAACATGCCGGAGATAACACAGCCCGTTGAGACTCCAGATGATACCAACCAGTCGGAGCCAGAGTCAGAGCCATATTCGGATTTGGATGGACGCCCATACAGCTACAGACAGTGCGTAGCCGCCTTGCAGGCTGAAGGCGTGCCCAAGGATCTCTCCTCCAAGACTGCTCGATGGTGCGTCGTTCGAGGAATACGAACTTCCTACGAATATGCAACAAGCCCTGAAGTGAGCCGTATATGCAACGACCTGGCCATACCCCAATTTGCCCGCGCACGCAACGCACGGCTGATAATGAGCAATGTCATCCCCGAAGGAATGGAGGATCCAAGAGTGCAGCCGTACTGCATATGGATTCCAGATTTTGCCTCTGTAGATACCTATCGCAAACTAGTACATCGGTATCCTGCTATGTTGTACCAGGTTGGCCGGGCTTGTGGTGCTGCTGGATATGCCGATCTGTATAAAGAGCTCGTTAAGGGTGAGTCGGTAGTCTCTTCATATATTTTCTGTCTTATTAGTTGCAGAGCTGACATTAATATAGATTTCAAGCTACGTCCTGAAGTGTCTATTGCTGAAGAGGCGCGGGAAAGTGGAACTGATGGTGGCCGTGAGATCTACCGCCTGATACTGGAATCACCTATTAAGTATGCGGTGTTAGATGACACCACTCGTGGCGTCAATGTCGACAATCCACGGTTTCCAGCCTATCTGAACGGAGACACCGCTGTGCGGTGGAAAGTAGAACCCCGTGGGGATCTGCTGGAAGACGGAGAATATGACCAGGGAGATCAAGATATTGAAGAAGACAACAGGCTCGATGTAGCGGCTGCTTACTTGGATGATCAATACAAGTATCTATCTGCCGAAGAAGCCAAATGGTTCTACCAACCTCTTCCAGCTGATATTCCAACGGTGAAGAAAGAACTCCTGAGAGACATGGCAGCATACGAGGGCAGCATAGATCGGTACCACAGACTGATGGACCCCCAGGAAATGACATACTCGGAAGTAACATGCGTTACCCGCGGCATATATCATAATACCATGTTTGCACGGTGGTGGATGGACCAACTTGAGGTGAATGCAAGCCGCATTCCGAAGCAAGACGTCTGGAGAATAAGGTCGGCCATCAATGCCCGCCGGATCATGATAAACGATATCTCTGGCTTTCACGACGAGATGGAGGGCAAACCATATCTCATTTGGTGGCCTCTCAAACCCCATCGAAAATGTCTCGAGGCTCTCGCTAAAAAGTGTCCGTCAATGCAGGAGCAGATTGCAATCGCATGCATCTTCTGCGATTATAAAGATACATATCAATCTATCAATCCTGTACCACACTGGCGTATTCGTCTTGCAGCTACGAAGAACGCGAATCCTTTCTATCTTACTGACATAGACAAGCGAGCCTCGGAGCAAGGTATCGATGTCACAGAACGCCCTGGTGAACGAGATGGTAAGAAGGATAGTTTAAGCAGCGACATCGAACCTACCTCGACGTGGGTAGAATCACCCATCAACGAGTCCTCAATGGTTAGCCGCTTACCGGACTTCCATCCGTACTTTGGAAGTAGAGTGGAACCCGGCATAATTGAGAGATATGTGTTCAAGTCGCCGGAGGTTCTTCGAAAGATTGAGGCGCTACGCACTCGATGCTTTGGAGATGATACGGATCTATTGAAGGAGTAGACGGGTTTTAACGATGGCCGTAGGATAGTGCAGTAGCTTGTCAGCTTTATTATAGTACTGCTTTTTCATCCTGCTAAATTGAACAAATTGCGCTAAATTATATGTCCTTGGTAACGTTGGAGGTCAGGCAAGCAACGGTTTAGTTGAGCCTCATTAACTCGGAACCGTTGGACATTAAAGTTCCAAGGTTACGGGACGGTCCGATGCAAGGTCATCTCCCCGGCCCAAGCCTCTGGTCCAAGCCTCAAGTTAGCATAGCTTGCCCAGGCCTACCATTGCAAAACGGACTAGCTAGTTATTTAGTCTGAGAAGCTCTCATTTACAGGAATACTTCCATTGACCGTGTCTATACATGATTAATATAATATATGATTAGCATAAAACACACAGAACGCAAGTCTCTTGATATTAATATTATTTACTTTATAGTACATATAAACTATTTTACAGACGCTTATGAAGCGAGTGATGCATTGCTTCGTGGTAATTATCTGGACAAAAGGGGCAGAACATGATAGTGAGCAAGTTGAAAGAAAAGGGGGTAAAGGTAAAAGTAAGGGCAAAGAGGTATAAGAAATACAGCGAGCGTCATATCAAAACATGCCGAAGAAAAGAAGTGAAAAGTGAAGCGAAGTAAAGTAAAAGAAGTAAAGAAAAAAGGGGGTAAAGAAGAAGTGAAAAGGAGAAATAAAAGAATAAAGCGAAAGGAGGTTTCAAACCAGTTGTACAAAGTAGTTAGAAGAAGAAGAAACGAAGTGAAAAGAAAGTAAAAGAAAATATTTACCCATCTCAAGCCCGTCCGTTCGTTCAAGGAACTTCAGCGTCACCGCGTCTCAGAGGCAGGACATCGGCCGCAATAGCATTCTTAATCCATTCCATATCAGCGACTTCGTCAAGATGCATACGTTTACTTCCACGTTTCAAAAGACCCTCGACGCAGCGCCGGGGCCCCTCGAGGTCTCTCCCTTTGACTGGGTCCCAGTCCCCGTCCGGATCAGCATAACGGTACCAACTCCATTCACAACGGGCGATACGGTGTGGAGTACGAGCCCGAAGTTTAGCTGGGTCTCCCCTAGTGCCAGGCAGAGGGTCGAATGGTAGACGATTTTCCATGATGGCATAGAGGAGAACGCCAAGGGCCCACGCGTCAGTTGAGCGGCCGTCGTATGGTTGGCCCATTAGGATTTCAGGGGCAGCGTAGTCTTCACTACCGCAGCGGGTGCGTAGTAGAGGACTCTCAGGGGGCTGTGGGATGCGTCGTGAGAGCCCCAGGTCCGTCAGCGTTATGAGTGCACGAGGATAGAGCCGCCAGTCGGTAATTTCCTGCATTTTTGCAAATGGCATGTTCAACAGGGCATCTATGTAAGTCAGTAACCGTACACATCCAGTACGTCTTTAGTGATGAATGAAGAAAAACTCACTTTCCAACTTGATATCACGGTGGACAATGTGATTTCTGTGGAGATATCTGACTGCATCGACGAGCTCGGAGAAGATTCTCTCGATCAGCGGAGGATTAATCCGCTTCATCCGCATGCTGGCGAATTCAAACAGGTCACCTCCAGGGCAGTAGTCGAGGACCAGGAGGGCTCGTTTCGGGTCACTTCCAAAGGCTTTCAGCTGGACGATGGACGGATGATCGATGGATTTGAGAATCTCAACTTCCCGATTGAGCGAGACTTCGACACGCTCCTCGTCCGCTCCTCCGGCCGGTCCGTACTCAACAATCTTGACGGCCACGAGACGGCGAGTCTGGGGATTAGCTGCTCCGTCCTCCTCCCTGGCTGCCAGGACAACCTGGCTGAAGGCTCCCTGGCCCAGGAGTCTTTGCCAGCGGTATCTGCGAGGCTGCTTGGACCGAATTGACTGAACTTCGTAGACTTCACTATCAAGTACACCAAAATCAGACGGCTCCAGTGCAGACGTGGGCGTAGGAAGCGGCGGTGGCAGGACAGCTATGCCACGCTGGGCAGCCAAGTATTGCTCCCTCTGTATATTCAGACCGGGTCGTCCATCCCTCGATGCGTCCCTGTCCCGGGCCCTAGAGGCCGCCTCAGACGCAGCGGCCTTGCGGGTTGGAGGGTGGACCTGGAGAGCTGGTGGGACATACTCGCTCAGGCTGCGGTTGCGGGTATGTCTGTGGTCACGCTTGGGGGCCGCGAGCTGAGACGGGTTGGTAGCGGTCTCTGGGGAGACTGGCGTAGCACTAGATGTCGAGGCGGATGCTGGCTGGACCGGTCTCGGACGGGCAGTTGTCAACGGCGGGGGGAGATGCAGCTCGCGGCTGGAGGCTGTTGAGGAGACGCGGGACAGCGAAAAGGTGCTGGTCGATCCCCATGGAGGCGAGGCCAACAGCTGTATGGGCGAGGGCAGCGGAGTGAGATCGCTGAGCCCGGCGAGCTGGGGCGATGAGAAGGCAGAGCCAGGCGAGAGAGAGCCGGCACTCGAGTGCACTTCGGCCAGCGCATGGCGGATGCTGGGGATTCTGCGTGGCAAGCTGGCCGTCGACCGGCTCAGATGGAGATACTGGTCGAACCCGGCGGCCTGCGGGCTCTGCAGGTGCTGCTGCTGCGGCGGCGGTTGCTGCTGCTGCTGTGAGTGACGCTGCTGGTCTTGAGATACGGGTTGATGGAGATACTGGGGCGGCTGGTGGACAGATGGAATGTCAGTACGCAGCTGCAGCAGCACCGGCGTCCGTGGCGTCACTGGGCTCGAGTCAACTATCGGCGCCAATGGCGTCTGCTGGCCCTGCTGGCCCTGCTGGCCGTGGTGGTGGTGGTGGTGCTGCTGCTGGCCTGGTGCAGACGCGCTGGCATCGCCGCTGGCCGGCGGACATGTCTGCAGCGCCAGGTGAGGGATGAAGGGCAGCGCAGTGGGCGAGGTCGCGATGCCCGAGTCACGAAGGCCCGGATGCGACGGCGGGAAGTCTTCGGGCTCAGCCTGCTCTGGACAGCCGCGAGGCTCTACCATGGAGGTGGAGGATGGCATTCAGCGGCGTGGAGGGCTCTGCTGGAGGGCTCTGTCACTGGCGCGAGCAGCAGGACTGGCGGGCAGAGGCCTGCGAGAAGGGTTGGTTCACGGTAGAGGCCAGAGAGAGCAGGACTCTTCTCCAGAGGGGCAGAGGAGTTTTTTCTCTCCCTTCTTAACTGTCCTCAGCCACAGGAAAGGCGCGGAGGCGCTAGTTGTGATAGGATGCCTGGCTGCAGCAGAGGCATTTCTGCACATCATTCGTATTGCTATAGCACAGCAGGTAAGATCACAAGGCATCCTCTGTTAAAAGTCTGCTTAACCTACTTTTACTCTTTTTTCCCTGGTTGACCCCATATTAACAATATTAATACTTTTGGCTAGCTAACCCTAACTAATTCCACCCTCTCTGCCTCTTTCACTTACTACTGACACTGTTGCATCCCTGCTGGGCCAGAGAAACCAGGCAAGGGGTCCTCCACAAAAGGAGTCCAGCAGCTACAGCTGCATTGCCGTCTTTCTGCCTCTCCAGTCATGCCTCTCTCTCTCTCTCTCTTTTCTTTTGTCTCTCCTTTTCCGTTTCTCTCGTTTCTTTTCTCTGCCGTCCTTTTTTTTTTTCTCGTCTTTTTTTCGCCCCTGAAGATATAAAGTTTTTAAGGTTTAAAATAGCCGCGAAACCTTAAATACTTTATTTTTATTTCTTATTTTTCACCTTTTTTTTTTTTTTTTTTTTTTTTATTATCATCCAACAGCGGCTATTGCCATGGTTCAGTTCTTTAGGCAAGGGTGCAGAGCGTAGATGGGAGACCTGTCGACGTGCTCGTAGCCATGCTCTGCTGCCCAGGCCTCCGTCTCGGCTTCGACGCGGAAGATCTCCTCCTGGTCTCCCGCGATCTCGCCACTCTGGGTTCCAAGCAGGATTCTTCTGTACGGCTCGGGCTGCGTCTTGAGCTTCGTCTCGGGCGCTGGATCTGCTACCAGCATCAGATGGTGCAGCATCTCTTCCTATCACAATATATACCCCGTCAGTCTCTTCGAATCATGCTTTTCTTCCAGTATTTTTTTGCGCTGTAGGAAACCTACACGACACATCAGGACTGTCACGGGCCTGTGCTGGACTTGCCTCTCCTTCAAGCGTTCAAAGTGTTGCGGCGTCTCAAGTCTCTTCCAGCCTTCCTCAGTCTGCTTGACCACGCTCTGGCCGGCTGGTACAAGCTTGTAGAGCCATTGACTCTCGCTTCGCCTCTTGTTCATCCTTGGTATGCCATTGCCAACCATAGCATCAACTCCGCTGCCCTCGCATGAAGCCAGACTATACTCCCGTGTCTTGCTGTCGAATTCAGCCAGAGTGCAGTTAGCATCCACTGGGACCTCCTGGCTCAGCCATCTACCATCCACCTTGCCAAACACTACCCGATATACCCTCTCTTCGGGTTGTATCTTCCGTTTGGCCTCAACCAGCCTGTCAAGCTTTGCATATGCCTCTTTCTTCCCCGCGTCGTGTCCTTTGCCCAGCCTGTCGACCTCTTCCCCGGAGACTCCAGCATGTAAAAGTTGCTTGTTGATCTTCTTCACTGCTCTCGGGATCAGCTCGCTGTGCTTCTCTATCATCTCTTCCACAAAGTTTGGGGGGCACGACTCGTCTTTAAAACACGCTGCCACTTGGTCAAAGTCTTCAAGTCGCGGCTCATTGTACCGTTTCATTTGCGAATTAAACGCCTCAGTTGGCAGACTGATATCTCCTAGCTCCACGTTGCCTCTCCAGCCAACGACTCCCTTGTAAAACCCATCATGCCAGAGCCATTTGATCATGTTTCTGACGGTTGGCCGCTTGTCTGGCTCGGGGGCCTTGGTAAGTGGTCGTGAAGTTCTCGTCAGCATGTTTATTCCGAAATCAGCCTCTTATTGATGAAGCTGCCCGTGATTGTTGCTATTGACTATTGATTAAAATCAGTTGCACTTTTTTGGACACGGCAAATGCCTGGGGAAAGCGCAGACTAGACTTGGGAAGGCGGCACCTTCATGAGTAACGCGACAAGGAAAGCTCGAAGATGATTGTTGGAGACAGTTGGTTCCTTCCAAGAATAACCCTGAGGAAATGTATATATTTTGTATATCAAGACACAAGGAGCGGCCCAACCAACTGGCCGGCGCCGTAAACAGGACAAGAAGAAAAGGAAAAATGCCTCTATATGTACAAACCAACCACGCATTAAACCACATTTCCGTTTTTATAAAAAGAGAGGAAAATACTAAAAGTTGAATACCGCCCACACACGCCAGAGTGGAAATGGATCTGCCATGCGCTCGGAACTGAAATATGGTAATACAAGGGGGGGAGGGGTGGAAGATAGAGAAAAAAGTTGGGCGAAGAGGTAGCTGGAGAGTATGGCTTTGTATCGCATGATATTCATGATATATCATGCATTGCTCGGTTCGGCTGTCGAATGGATTATCGTACGGCAAGGAAACAGATGGTCGTTTAGATATTGGGGCATATATTATATGGCATGTGGGAGGGCGCATTTCGTCAATCCCTCCCGAGCTCAGGAGAAGAAGATACGTCGAGATAGCTATTCAAAAGCACGTTAGAATGAGACGTTTCCGATATACCAGCAGTTAGACGAGAACATACAGTCCAGGCACCAGCAATGCTAGCTACAATGGCTCCAGAAATCATCATCGGCCGAACCCCCCTGGTGCTCTTGAAAAGCATGCCGCTCAAAGCTCCAGCAGCAATGCTGTTCGCCGCATCATGCTTTCCTCTCATATGGCCAATCGTCGAGTTAACACCGTTATATACCAACGCAACAACGCCTGCAGAGTTACCCAAGAACGGGCCTCGCCGGGTCACCGAGTTAAGCACGCTGTTAAGACGCAGCTTCGGCGAAGCGGAAGCTGGCGATCTCTTCAATCCTTCAATGAGACCCCAGGCACCTCCTGTTGTAAGAGCAATGAGATATGTTGTTCCAGTACCGTAGCTGAGATCATCGGACCACCCTCTCGATGGCAGAGCAGATTGGGAGCCAGGGAGGTCGCTCAACGCCGAGTCTTCGAGGGTCAGATAATCGAGGGTGTCTTTGTTCAGGCCAGCGAGAGGATGCAGTTCTGATGGGTCAGGGATGGCAGTGCTGGAGAGAAACGAGCTGACATCTGTAGCGGAGCTTGGATCGAATTCAGCGGTTCCGGTCGTCTTCTTCCGGCCTGAGAGGGAGTCCCAGATAGACATGGCTGCGGATGTGAATTAAAAGTTATTTTGAAAAAATAATACAATAATGAAAGATAAAACAACGTCTCTGCGCAGGCCGCGCTCCTATTAGCTGGTGAACTGGTGGAATTGCTCGTCGAATGTGCTTCTTCTCTGTCCGTTTCTTCCGTTTCTTCGTCAAAAAGCGAGAGAGAAAAAAAAGTCGAGATACAGTCACGTGAGTCGCCGACCAAACTAAGTCACGTGATCTTATCGCGATTAAAAAAAAAAAAAAGATAAAAAATAAAAAATAAAAATAAAAAGCATCAAAAAAAGCAGCATGAAATTTGATATTTGACAGATGAAAGGGAAGATGGGCTCTATGATGGCTGATTGTGGCCCGAAAGAAAAGATATTGCCTGTGAGGAGCAGACTGGACCTTGATGAATATATTTCAACAGCCAAGGAGGCCCCAAAAATTATACCAGAATCAGACTTGAGAACCCTTACTCAAGGCCCGCTGAAACGGCTGCTACTAGAACCTGGGAATTATGAGTGAGATATAATCTGGACCAGGCAAGAATACGTGTTCAAGATTGGCTGTTAATTTGTTCCTAGAAAATCACTTTCTCTGTGGAGATGTCTCTTTCATACGCTGCAGGACACAACACTCCCTATACCCCACCAGGCTTCCGTGTGCAATGCTATATGTGCATTTCTAGAGGCTGCAATCACGGCAAAAGGCTTAGAGGTGTGCAAGTTTGCTCGATCTGAAAAAACCTGGCTTGCCGTATTTGAGGTATACCTCGATCGGTTCGAGTATAGCCCACCAAAGCCCATGAAGCAGATCCTAGCCACTCTCACAAATATTCTGGCTACTCACTCCGATCCGGACACCGCAGGCTCTATCCGCTCTTATTTGATTGACTCAGTGGTGAAGACTATATTACTAGCCGAACCCTTGACCAGGCTAAAGGCATCAGTGGTTTCTCTTCACTTTCTTATTCGAAAGGAGGCTTTCCCTGCTGTAGATCTAGTCGCTCATTTACAGAGATGGCTTCAAGCCAATGTCAACAGCTGGACTCCAGCTATAGGTGAGCATGCGACTAACATTGGGCTCGACGTCTCTACTTTTACAGGCAGAGCACCTTCAGCCTCCGTGGAGGAGCAGGGAACGATAACTGCACAGCTATTATGTCTAGTTCTCTTACTACATCTTCAAAATGCGAATGTAGTCACTTCTTCCGGCGCCCTTCTATCTCAACTATGTTTCAAGCTGAAAAAGGAGTCTGAAAACGGTCCGTTCCAGTATTCTACTCCAGGGCACGGTGCTCCGTTTTGGGCTGCTCCCCTCAAGTATTTATCACTTCGGAACCTTGACAACCTCGATGCTACTATAAGCCTCGCTTTTCATTTACTTTTCAGGGGCCAGCCAGCTGAATTTTCGTCTTTCCTTGACGTTCTGCCTCTCAAAGATTTGCTATCAGAAAACTACGGCGAGACTGGCACTGCTGAGTTTGCACTTCTTATTGCCGTTCTCGAAACAGGAAAGGAGCTAGGACTGGTTCATGAAGATAGTGAGTATCATCATTCACCCCTGCGACTCGTTATATCATCCGTCTAACCCAAGCATAGAAGCTCCCAATTCATTATCCCCTGACAAACTTCTAGTCCTTGAAAGCCAAAAGCTACGGCTCCTTTTAATACATTCAAATGCTAAAATCAGAGTGCGGGTCCTATCCTTGTTGATATCTGCACCATCTACTACCAAACCTTTCTCTTCCGATGCTCTACTGATCCTTAAAGAAATGCTTCCTTTCATCCACGCTGAAGCAGATGCTCACGTCCGAAGTGAGCTTGTTAGCCTGATCCGGAAATTTACTGTTCGGCTCAGAGGCGGCTCATCAACCTGCTCGCTAGCTCCAGGAGAGAATGCGACAGAACAGGGGTCTGCACACCTTGATGCACAATCATTTGTATCTTGGTATATAGATTTCCTACAATCCGAACTTAGACCAAACGCTTCTTATCAAACGCACATTCTTGCTTTGAAAGCATTAGCAACGATTATCCAATCCGGCCTTGACCCCAGAATCGATCCCGCGAAGCTCTCAAAAATTGGTAGCGACCAAAGAAATTGGCCGTTTTCCAGGGACATATTTACACTTAGCCTTTTCAGGGCACTAGGGGATTTACTAACCAATCCTTATGAAGAAATCCGAATGACCTCCCTCACATTACTTGGGTTATTCCCGGCCTCCTTCCTTAGGCCCCAAAATATTGCCGACACTGATTCTGGAAGGACACGTCGCCATCCTTATAGCCAACTACTGGATTCCCTAGCCCGGGCAGAGGAGATGGCAGGCCAAACAAGCAGAGCTGATCATGCTGATGGCGTAGCCCGCATCTATCATTTCTTATTTGACCTGGCTGACACCGGGCGTTGTTCTGGGCAAAAAATAATCGTTTACGACTATAAGTATGATATAGTTGATTCAATTCTCACCAAACTAGAAAAGGTCACATCATTATCTGATATAACGACATTGCGTAATACTCCTATCCATGGCCATTTATCCGCACTAAGGTTCGTACTCCCAGTTTCCGATACTACCACCGTATAGCTATTCACCATTCTCAGATACATAATGGCAAGCCCTAATTTCCATTCAATCATATCATCTGATAATGACTCCGAGCCGGCTTGGAGGCATGCACTGAACCGGACTCTCCTTCTCTGTGAAACAATGTGGTCAGATGTTCAGGCAGTACTATGTGTTGATTCTCCCGAAAGGGAGCATGGAAATTCTTCCGTTGATCTATTAGGCCCTAAAGACATTCTATCTTGCTGTTGGCGTGCTCTCCGTGAATCTAGGTATGATTTGTGTGTACTAAATATTCACTATGGACGACATACTGACTGCCGTTAGCTTACTTTTGAATGCTATCCTATCAAATACCTCATTTGCTCCTTTGGGGACTCGGGAGGGTCTGAACTATGATGAGTTTGCAAGGATTGGCAGCCTTACATTTTCCCAGCTAGCAGAACTACGCCATCGGGGTGCATTCAGCGCAGTCTCCCAAACATTTGTCTCTTGTTGCCAGAGATGTAGTGTTTCGAAGGACAATGCCGTTGCAGAACTTCCTCAAACTTGGTTTAAGGTAAGGGAATTTAGCTCATAAGGGCGCCATATACAACGTATTATTAACGTATCTGATAGGAAATATTGAGCACTATCTATGGTCAATCGGCAAAGCTTACCCGTCGGTCCGCAGGGCTTCCTGCGTTAGCTCTGGGCGTAGCATCGTCTGCAAAGCGGCCGTTCTTCCATGAAATTATGGAAAAGCTCCAGGACATCGCAAAAGTTCCACCCACTTCCGTCTCGGAACAGGTGGATGTGAGACTTCCACAGGTCCACGCCATGAACTGCTTAAAAGACATATTCACTGCAACAAATCTAGCCACTGTGACAGAAGAGCACTTGATGCCGGCACTAAGTATCTCTGCTGAATGTCTCGGTTCTGAAATGTAAGCCCCTTCTCCTTAGCCCCCACTGTCATCAATGGGTTAGTTATTAATCAATTTTAGATGGGCTATTCGGAACTGTGGTCTAATGTTATTTCGGTCGTTGGTTCAACGAATGTGTCGACGAACGAACGGAGTTAACCTGGGATTTGGTGTCCCTAATGACTCTGAACCGAGGCAACTCATTCCTTTTCAGAGATTCCCTGGCCTGATACCACTTCTTACCGGTCTTCTTGAAAAGGGGGCGGCAAAAGGTTCCTCTGATAATACTTTGTCAGAGCAGCTATCGATTACCACTGAAAGAGTATTCCCTGCCTTGGAACTTATCGGAAACAAGTTCCCCTCTCCTGCTTCAAGTGAAGATGAGCGCATTCTAGAATCAGTTTCATGGCAGTTCGACAGCCCTGTATGGGGTATTCGTGATCATGCTGCAAGAACATATGCCACTCTCGTCGACAGAGACGATATACTTTCGGTCATATTGAAATTATCTGAGACATCGATACATGGCCAGAACCAGCTACACGGAATAGGTTTATGCATCAAATATCTGCTTCGACGCATATGTGCTGCGCCTGTAGCGTACTATCAATGTAAGCGATCCATGACACTATTTGATATACATAACGCTAAATGTCTTTTAGCATTACTTCCTGCCATCG
Organism: Trichophyton rubrum CBS 118892; assembly: GCF_000151425.1. Lineage (NCBI taxonomy): Eukaryota > Fungi > Ascomycota > Eurotiomycetes > Onygenales > Arthrodermataceae > Trichophyton > Trichophyton rubrum. The sequence goes on along the minus strand of NW_003456426.1, from coordinate 2,778,299 downwards.
TCTCCACCACTAGACCAGTGTTCACCAATTTAGGACGTCATGTATCGTCTCCTTTTACCTTGAGGGAACTCGTTGAGATTATCAACGACCTCTTACAGAGTGGAATGTCAAAAGGAACTGAAGGTAAAGCGCATTATGTATTTCTGTCTTTGTTCCTGGCTGACCTGTAACTCTAGATACTATTGTCGACCATTTCGATGCCATATCAACGAGCTTACATCTGGATAAACACTATCAAAATATCATCTCTAACCCAAAACCTGGCTCTCCAATGGAACGATCGTCATCCCTCCTTCTAGAGAGTATCGCCTTTAGCTATTTAATGACAGGCGCCCTGCTCAAATCGCCAATTGACGATTTGGCTCAGTTCATCCAAACTGTCTCAACCGTTGACGTTGATGTTGCTGCATCCATACTCCAGCGCTTTTCCATAGCTTCATTCGGTCACATGAGCTCTCGTAGTGACCGGCTAAAGCTGTATTGCCGCATCATTACAGACGGCCCTTCGAAGGATACTAGGTTAACTGCTATATCGAGCCTTTCGGATGAGCTTGAAGCAATTCAGGAAAATGCAGAAGAAAGCCATGCGGCTTTCAGCGAACTCGACTTCCTGGTATCATGGTCATCTACGCTCCCCATTTCAGAGAGCCCCGGTGAACCTCTATGGGGCCGCAAAATGACCGATGCCACCATCCGTCTTCAAGGATGTCTACTTTCATTACATATCAGGCAAAACCCCAACATTCTAAGCTCCGACTCTACCGTTGTAGAACGTTTCAATAAGCTTGTACAGCAACTATCAGCTTCAATGCGGGATGAGACAGTGAGTCAAATTTACATATTGTTAAATAGAAACGTGATTCTAACCGCTAATTAGGTGTTTACGACGAGATTTGTGGCTGTAACCTCTTTAAATTCCTTGGTTATAGGCCTAAGAGCTGCAAAGCTACGATTTTCCGAAACACCGATACTCATTGATGTCATGTTTGTGCTGTACGACATGCTCAATGATGATGATGTTGAAATCCGAGAGGCAGCTACTCTTGTAGCTTCCAAAGCTCTCGCGGATGACTTGACGGTTTTCCGGCTTCCTGCTGCCTCTGCCTCTGCCATCGCAGATTTGTTAACCCGCCAATACCGGGGGTCCAACCAAGTATTTGAAGGTGCTCTTCAACGTTTCCTTGGAGAGCCTGGTCAGCAACGACTATTTGTCCCTGTGGCTGAGACGCTAAACAAGGCTATCAATGAATCAACACCGTTGTTCGCGGAGGAGAAGCAAAATCTTTATATTGATGAAGTTAGGGAGATCAAGTTATGGAGCCAGCATCTTGTCCAACTTGAAAAGGCCGCCATCAACTGCTCTCTATATAAGCATTTCAGCACATGGGTGATGGATGGTCTGGATTCTCTAATCCAACTGGCAGCAGACAAACCCAAGGACTCTTTGCTGGGCTGGACATCAAATATGGATATCTTTGTGACTGGTATTCGCACTCTTTATGGAGCAAAGATGCTTCTACTCACACATAGATCAGTTTCTATAGATGTCAACACTATAAAACTAACCAACAAGCTCCAGGCTCTTTATACCTGCACATACACCTCAGAGTTGAATCCAGCTTGGGGATCCCTTCTAGAGGCTTTGTTGGCAGAGTTTAGGACAACTTCATCATAGAAACATGCGCAACCACTGTGTTGCCGCGGCGATGCTATGTTATAGGTATACAGGCGGCGTCAACAGCATGAATATCCTGATAGAATATTTATTCTCATTTTTCTCTAACACCTGTCCTTTGATATTCATCTACTACAAGGACCTGATCTATCGACTATCTACCTCTGGTAAGGTAAACCGTACATCCTATCCTTAGCATCGGCTAACCTCAAGGCCAAAAGAAGATCTCTCCAGAGCGTTCATAAGTAGCAGCAGTTTTACCTCTTTTACCAACCGGTAGGTCTCCTTCAATCTAACCACAAGCCAAAGCTAAACTGACTGCTTAACATGAAGCAGACAAGGTCTTCCAAAATGACGGAAAACTACGTGATAGTTGTCCTTCTTCTGATGACTCCTGTGATGATTCTCATAATTTGGAAAATTGGCAGACGCATCCTGGAGGCTATCAGACATGGAATTCTTCTATCAAGGATGCGGCAGGAAGCCCAAGAAGAAGAAGCCGCTCGCGTTGCGCAGGAGATCCAGCAAGCTGAGCAGCTTGCCGAGCTCAGTGCCATGATGGCCGCACATCGAAGCTGCCGTCACCAGCCGGTTCAATATCGTGCTCCTCAACCTATTCAACAGCCTCAGCCAGCACATGTAGCATGTTAAAAGGGGGCCATGCATTACAGCTATCGGTATTAGACGTTGGGATAGGACCCGGTTGGCTATTGAAGTTGAGCTTAAATAGTTGGAGCGGTTGTATTTCCAGGGGGACGTGGAGATGACGTACAAACATTGTGCTTTCTTTGGTGTGTTTTGATGTTCAAAGGGATATGAAGGAAGATACCCGTTTCTGTCCAAACAACAAACATTGGCAGACTTGATGAAACTCCTTTGAAGCGTCTACTCTACGGGCATCTCAATTGTCTGTCATCCACAAAACGGCTTGTTTGTCCTCTAATATGAGTTGATACACACAATCAAGTACCATTCACTCCTTCTACCCTTCATAGAACTGTCTAATATTACGTCTACACTCGTCTTCTATGCATCGCTTTGCTGAACACAACTCCTCGGTAAAAGATCTGTCTCATATTTTGCCATGGAGAGCTCAAGGGTGCTAACATCAGTTCGATTCTAGCAAAGAAATCGCCGCGAGAACACAAACCAGCCAAGATGCCGGCAGTTCTTCTAAGGCAGTATCGAAACGAGACACCGCCGATTCTATCCCTGGCACCGCGGGAGTCTTCCACAGACTGGAATTCGTGGACATCAGCGCAGCAAGGAGGAGTCCTCGCGGCTTCCCTGCTGCTGTTCCTCTTCTTCTTTGGCCTGGGTACTTTTCTCTGGCAACGTCGTCGCGAAAGGAAACGAAAGGAGAGACGGGCATTAAAGTCAAGGAGCCGAGGAAGACGTCGCCATTCGAAAAAGCGCTCCGGACCAGACAACACATCTCCACCACGAAAGAGACGGAGGACAAAGCCAGTCAAGCCCAAGCAAATGGAAGAAGAGACAGAGGAGGATAAATTTCTGATGAAGGGGGCGGTAGAAACGCCTAAAAAGACGACCAGGAAGCAACAGCCGACTGAGAACCAGGACACGCCGGACAAAGCGGGCGATGATGCAGACCAGTTAGAAAACAGCACGCCTAACGAATCACTCGACAGAGCCAACCTGCGGCTAAAGAGAAGAAGAGAGAGAAGACGCGAGGCCCGTCGTAGAGCGGCTTCGGGGTATCCATCCTCTGCCAGAGCAGCTCTCAGGGGCCGCTCGAACGCTGCGGCGAGGCCAAAGCAAGCGCCAGAAACACCAGAAAGGAGTTCGTGACGGGCATCTAGACAAAGGTATCCTTATCCATAGACTCAGATAGACTGCTAGACACTGTATCTCTTGTCCATGTTTGCTGCTCGCTGTATCCTCCTCCGCCGCCGCCCTTGCTGGCGCCTCCTTTCGCCTCCCGCGTCTATGCTTGCTGGTGATGTCATGGGGAGCCGCGCGCCAAGAGCGTCAACTTCCACCCTGTTGATGCCAGACGTGCATTGCTTAAGACGACTGGCTGGATGCCCATAACCGCTAGCCTACATCCTCCCACCGTCACCTGGCCATCAGCCTATATATTCAAGCGTCTCGCTGGCATTTCAATAGAAGCGCCGCATTGAATATCTCGCTTTGCGACAGCCCCCGCGACTCCCGCCCCAGCCAGCCAGCTAACTGCCGGCTGCTTATTATCACGGCTGCCTGTACTGCGCCTTCCAGCCCGCCAGCCATCGATACACCGGCCATATAAATACCGCCGTCGGCCTTCAAGATGTGGAACGATGAAGACAACAATCCGTACGGAGCGCTGGACCGCAACGAGGATCCCCTTGGAGGGTCCTTTCACCCCGCCGCAATGGCTCCTCGTAAGACTGACCTCGCCTTAGCAACTCTACAGAAACAGGCTTACTGACGGCCTTTGGCTCTCTTGCTATAGCTGCGTATGAAGAGCGTCCAGTATCCTCGGCCTCGTCAAGGTCTTCTACTCGAGACCCGCCGGACTTTGTAACGCGGACAGACACACCCGATCTAGACGACGATGAGGACCAGAACGAGTACGGTGGCCAACAGCAGCCCTACCAGCGCAAGAAGGGGATATACGATAGCAGAATAGAGCAGATTCTATATGAGAATCCCGAATTGCCTATTCTCATTACTGATGCTGGGAAGAACAGCGAGACCGGCGGCAGTTTTATAGTATATACCATCAGAACCGGGGTGCGCATCTGATTTTGATATATCGTTACTCCATATGCATTTCCAGCTAATAGCCGAACTAGGACCTCGAGGTGAGACGCCGATATTCCGAGTTCAGCTCCCTTCGCACAGCGCTGGTCAACCTTCATCCTACTCTCATCATCCCTCCCATCCCAGAGAAGCACACCATGGCAGATTATGCGGCCAAACCTACCAAGGCCAAGGAAGATACGGCGATTATTGAACTACGGAAACGGATGCTGGCGGTGTTTCTGAACCGATGCCGGAGAATGAGTGAAATCCGCGAAGATGGGGTCTGGTGGAGGTTTCTGGACCCCAATGCTAGCTGGGTAGGTATCCAGCGGGTATAGGTGCTTCTAGTCATTATATGCTGACGACTTGCCCCAGGGCGAGGTACTGAACTCACACCCGGCTGCTTCAGTTCCTAAGAACAACCTCAAAGCTCCTCCGCTAGACCCGGCTAATCCGACACCAGCTCATAACTGGCTTCCTGTCCCGTCGTCTTCAGCAAAACTGAAGCCCACAGCCTCAGATATTCCCGCCTCCTCGGCTGGAGCATCGTCATTCATGAATAGATTCCCGCCGACCTCCAAGACGCTCAGCGAACATGAGCTAGATCCATACTTTGTAAACTTCGAAGCTTCCACCAGAGAGCTAGAACTGCTGCTGCAGGGAAGCGTTGAGAAAGTGAACAGACGGACGCTTACACACCTGACTGCTCTTTCATCAGACCTCATGGAGCTTGGTGCCAGATACAACGGATTTGCCCTTTCAGAGCAATCGCCAACTGTTGCTGCAGCCATCGAGAGAGTCGGCCAAGCCGCAGACAACTCGTACATCGAGACGGAGGAGCTTTCTTCCACCCTGGGAGCTACTTTCTCAGAGCCGATGCGGGAGAGTGCCCAATTTGCAGGTGTTGTCAGAGGCGTCCTTCGGTACCGGATCCTGAAGCGGATCCAGCAGGAGATGACACGAGATGAGCTGAACAAGAAGAGCGCGCTACTGGACTCCCTTGAGCGAAGTGAGATAGAAGCACAGCGTATCGAGGAATACCTAAACAAGAGCAGCACTGGCTCGTCTCCCAAGACACGACCGGGCCGGTCTCTGTCGGAGGCCTCGTCGGGCAGCAACCCCGAGCCAGCACCAGAGTCTCCCCCAGCCAATGCGGAGGACACTGCCTCTATTGACTCCGACTTCCCGCCGACTCATGGCGAGCCAGTTCATAGACCGTCAGCCTCGCAGGGCCTCCCCCACCGGCCCGTAGACTCAACACCCAGCGGCCACCGCAAGTCCTCAAGCGGCAACTTTGTGACCAACAAGATATTCGGACGCATCAGTCATGCCATCCATGGCTTTGCAGACGTTGATCCCGAGCGGACACGTCGAGACCAAATCGGCAAGACAAGGGAAAGTCTAACACAGGTACGTTAAAGACGTCAACACCCTCGGCCAGGTTCCTTTATTTCTCACACTTTGTCTAGCTCGAGCAAGCTCTAAAGGTATCCGAGCAAGACGTCAAGGATGCCAGCAGCGGTGTCCTGCGTGATCTCAAACGCTTTCAAAAGGAGAAGGAAGACGACCTCCGCAGCTACATGGTATGTACTGGACAGCCATTATATTATACGTCCTTTTTGCATGATGCTGACTCCCTGCAGGTTGCCTATGCACGATGCCATCTTGACTGGGCACGCAAGAGTCTCGAGACATGGACAGAGGCTCGGGACGAAGTCGACAAGATCGCTGTGCGGTAGCGCATTTCTCTGGCACAGACAAAGCCATGCATGCATGTTATTCTTCATCTTTAGCGTACGGAGAGGACAGGGCAATAATAATAGGACATTGAAAATTGGTTACTGTATACTTATTCCCGTCAAAGCTGTGCATATGCTGCTCGTCTCTTCTACTCTTCTTCACCTCTTCTACTCCATCCGATCTCTTCCTATTCTCTTCTTATATTCTTGTCTTCATCTCCGTCTGAGTAAAGTCCACCACGTGACCAGGCGCGAAAAAACGCAAACTCCCCAGCGGCTCCAGCGACTCCAGCGACTTCGAGGTCGAAAAAAGCACCAGAAAACATCGAAGCCGACGAAAGAGAAGAGAAGCGAAACCTCAGCCTGAAGGACGCGAGAGAGCGAGAGAGCGCTGCGTCGAGCCCGCCGCCGTGTCCCCCGTCCCGCCTGTCTTTTCTCCTTTTTTCTCGCGCCTGTTCTGCTTGCGGCGGCCTGTCCAGCGTCCGCCGACGAGCCGGTGTATAGTTACAGGCACCGTCGCCACACCCGCCAGAGGCTTCAAGCACCACGAAGAGGGCATCCGCTCGCTCAGCAGGGCCGTCTGCCTCCCCAGACCCGACGCTCAAGACTGTAAGGACGCTCCCCGGCTCTCCTGCTGCCCTCTGTGCGGGAGACCGGCCTCTCTTTTTCGCCCCCTGCATCCGCTGATATATCTGCGTTATGTAACTGCTAGGTGACCACCGCCAGGCAAAGCGGCTGCTCGGTCTTCACTCGGATGTGAATCCCAGACACACAAGGGAAGAATATAGAAGAGAAGAAACCAGAAAAAAAAAAAAAAAAAAAAAAAAAAAAATACTTCACCGTCGATTCCAGAGCTGCCACTGGTTAGTGGGCAGCTCACCTTCACCACGCCTTCATCAAAGCGACGCAAGGTTGCCGCAGAGCTTCGCAAAGCTGGAGGCAACAAGGGCTTATACTTCCTCAAAACCTCCCCTCCCCGGAAGCCAAAGATAGGAAAACGGTACGGCCAGTCTGTGTCTACATCTGCCCTGTCTGCACTGCCGCAGCGTGGCTTCTTCACCGAGCCGTCCTCGCCCTCCTCGCCGAGACTGTCGCCCGCCCGGTCCCTGCAGGTAGACTCCTCGCACGGAAGCGCAAACGAACAGTCGTCCACCGAAGACTGGAGATCGACCACGGCAACGAGCTCTCCGACCGTTACGGACGGCGAGTCGACCCAAGACACCACCTGTTGGCCCATGTCATCGTCTAATAACAACCGAGCGGCCGGCCAGTCCGCCGCTGCCGCCAGTGATCCCCCGAAGGAGGATGTTTCCATGGTAGACAGCAGCAGCAGCAGCAGCAGCGGTGTCGGTGGTTCTCTAGACAACGGCAACTCTCACACTGCTCCACCGGCCATCAAGAGACCGGCTGCCGAGATGGGCTCTGACGAACACGATACCGTGATGCAGACTGATTCTCCTTCGTTAGGGTCTCAGGAAGAGACTGAAATGAGCAGCAACAAGATAGTAGGAAGCAAAAAGCAAGCCGAGCGTCTGAACCGGCACCAGCGTGATGCCTCTGTTGACATGGTTGGAAAGGAGACTGAATCCGAGCCATCCAAGGGAGGCCGAAAGCACGCTTCCGAAACCAGCAGCTCTGGAACTGACCCGACCAGCTACACCCCGTCATCCAGCAGCGCGCAAACCCATGCCTCCCACGACGATAACCCCTCCATCGACGAGCAAGTCGCCCAGGTCATGCAGTTGATGCAGCAGAGCCCCATCGACAAGCAAAAGGGCTACATTGTTTCTGGTACCTGGCTGAAGCGAGTTCTCTCCAGAAGCTCTACCCATCCACGGCCGGATAAAGCGGACAAGCTGGCTGCTGAGGGGGAGATTGGACCCGTCGACAATTCAGACCTTGTCCTCGTTACTGATCCGGATACCATCTTCAACGATGAAGCGGGTGAGCCATTCGTTCCCATGCGTCCCGGCCTCCAGATGGGTGAGGACTACGAGATCTTGCCAGAGGAAGCCTGGAACTTGGTGATGAAATGGTACGGCCTATCGAACCAATCCCCCGCCATCGTTCGGTACGCACACAACACCAACACGGAGGGAGACATGGAGCACATCCAGTACGAGCTCAATCCTCCCATTTTCTCCATCTTGAAACTGTCCCCAAACCCGTCCGAGGCAGAGAAGTCCAAACCGCCCGTCAGATTCTTGGCCAGCAGACATACCCCTTTCCAGCAATGGCTCAAGACTGCAAAGACCCTGGCGTCCATCAACATGTCAACCAAGACTCGGGTCTGGAGAATCCTCGAAGGACTCGCCAGTTCCGCCAACGTAACCCCGGCTGCGTCAAGAAGTGCATCCCCAGCACCGGGAACTACCGTCTCGACAAAGATTCCCACCTCCATCTCCCTGGGCCTGGAAGCGTTCGTAGGTCTGACTGAGGGATCCCAGCGAGAGCTTGTGGATGTCCAAGACCATACGGCGAATGCAAAGTACAACGGCAGAGCGTCTATACATGTTATCGGTCTAGGAAGTGACAACGTTATTGTCTTGGAGGAGCAGGTTGGCGGTCCAGCAGGCGGAGAATGGCTGTCCGAAACAACCAAGTCGAGCACCAACCTGACTGTCGGAGCCGGCACCAAAGCCAATGTCCAAAACAGGCTGAAAAACAAAAGCTCTTCGGGTAGTGGACGGACATCGCCTGCTCCTTCAATCGTCACCCGAGGACGACGGCGCAAGGACGGCAAAGCTCGAGGAGTGACCGGTCTAAGCAACCTAGGCAACACATGCTACATGAACTCGGCGCTTCAGTGTGTCCGCAGTGTTGAGGAGTTGTCTCATTACTTTTTGAGTAGGTCTACTTGAACATATATAAAAAAAGTCCCTTGCAATGTTCTCTGCTAACTAGATGTAGTGGGCGAGTACAAGAAAGACCTGAACCCGAACAACCCCTTGTCTCACAACGGAGATGTTGCCAAGGCGTATGCAAATCTGCTGCATCAGATATTCGATGTTCAGGGCTCAGCTTCGTTTGCTCCCCGGAACTTCAAGGTTACCATTGGCAGATACGGCCCTTCGTTTTCTGGCTATGGACAGCAGGACTCCCAGGAATTCCTGCTCTTCCTCCTGGACGGACTGCAGGAGGATTTGAACCGTATTCAAAAGAAGCCATACATTGAGAAGCCCGATTCCACCGACGAGATGGTCCATGATAAAGTGGCGCTCCAACGCTTTGCGGACCGCTGCTGGGAGATCTACAAGGCCCGGAACGACAGTGTGATTACCGATTTGTTTTCGGGAATGTACAAGTCCACTGTAGTGTGTCCGGAATGCGACAAAGTCAGCATCATCTTCGACCCGTTCAACAACCTGACGCTGCAGATTCCGATTGAGAACAGCTGGAGCCACAAGATCATGTTCTTCCCGCTGCACAAGCCGCCGGTGAACATCGACGTGGACATAGACAAGAACTCGGGCATCAAGGCGGTAAAGCAGTTCATTGCAAAGAAGATGAACGTGAACGCTGACAGGCTGGTGATGGCCGAGATCTACAAGCACAAGTTCTACAAGTTGTTTGACCACAGCCAGAGCATAGCCGACCACCAGATCAGCGAAGGGGACACTATCGCGATGTACGAACTTGACAGCGTGCCGACAAGCTACAACCCGGACAAGCCACGGCGCTTCCGCTTCTCGTCCGAGGAGCCTGCAGCCGGGTTCAATTCGCCCAAGGCAGATCGGATGCTGGTACCAATCCTCAATCGCGGGCGAGTGCGGCGCGGGTACGGCCAGCCGCAGCGGGCGTTCTTTGGCGTGCCGATGTACGTTGTGATTTCACGTGAGGAAGCGTATGACTACGATGCGGTGCTGCGACGGATCCTCGCACGGGTGGCCAACCTGACGACGCGTGACATACTGCGAGAAGATGATGGGCTGGGTGTGACGAGAGCGCAGCAGGCCGGGGAAGACTCTGACACTGTTGTGATGAACGAGGACGACACGCAGGCATACGGACAGACGATCAAGGCCAGTTCCGTGGAGGGAGAAGACGGGCTGGTGGATGTGTCCATGCGAGATGCCGATCAAGACGAGGCTGCAGCAGGATCCAACAACAACAACAAGAAGGGAGCAGATGATGAAGATCTTGCACCTGTCTTAAGGCCCGGAAGCTTCATCCCGCCGATGCTCCGCAATCTGTTTGATGTACGGTACATTGCCACGAACGACAGCGAGCCGACTGGCTTCTCGATCACCAACGAGGCCCGCGAGTACCCCTTGATGCTGTCCCGTGTGCCCGACGGGAAGAGCAGCAGTAGGAGCAGCAACGGCGGTGGAGCAGGCAAAACCGTGTTTGGACGCCGGGCAGACGTGGAGAGCGTGGCCAGCAGCGACGACGAGCTAAGTGGACCTGCACAACCCGTGAACGTGATGAGGACACGGGCAGCGGTTGCAGCAGACGACGAGATGTCGACCAACTCGAGCTCTGCGGAGACCAAGGACGACAGCGGGTCGGAGACGGACTCCGACCGGATGGCCGGTGCAACAAGCCTGCTGCGGCCAGGCAAGGCACGCAGCAGCAGCGGCAAGCAGAAGGCGGCCAAGAAGCCAGTGCAGCGACGCTTGCCGTACGTCAAGCCGGGCGATGTGATTGTGCTCGACTGGAACGAGGAGACGTACGACGGGGTGTTTGGCGACGAGGACGAGCTGTACGGCGACCACGATAACGGAGGAGGAGATGGTGGGCTGCGCGGACGACCGACGTGGACGAACGTGTCGGACGTGGTCGACCCGGAGGTGACGAGCAAGCGGCAGCTGCGGTCTCGCAAGAAGAAACGCGGGATCACGCTGGACGAATGCCTGGACGAGTTTGGGCGGGAGGAGATCCTGTCTGAGAACGATGCGTGGTACTGTCCCCGTTGCAAGGAGCACCGGCGGGCGAGCAAGAAGTTTGAGCTGTGGAAGGCGCCGGACATCCTAGTGATGCATCTGAAGCGGTTCAGCGCCAACCGGATCTTCCGGGACAAGATCGACGCTGTGGTGGACTTCCCGCTAGAGCTGGACATGAGCGGACGGGTGCAGATGGTGGAGGAAGGGGAAAGCATGGTGTACGACCTGATTGCGGTGGACAACCACTATGGCGGCCTGGGCGGCGGCCACTACACTGCCTATGCCCGCAACTTTGTCGACGGCCTGTGGTACGAATTTAACGGTGAGTCTTTATCTACTTTACTCTACTTATATGTTTTATATGTATGTATGCTGATGATGTAGACTCCCACGTGACCATGAAGCGCGATCCGAGCAGCGTCGTGACAAGCGCCGCTTATTTGCTCTTTTACCGCCGGCGCTCGGACGTCCCGCTGGGCGGCTCCTTTTTGGCGCGGCTGACAGAGCAAGCGCACGACCGGACGAGCGACGACTCCGGCAGCGAGAGCGGCTCCGGCAACGGGGCCAGTGGAAGTGGAATCTGCGGTGGTGGCGGCGGCAGTGGATCGGGGGAAGGCAAGCGCCTCGGTGGGCTCTCCCGCAATGGGTCGTCGGGCGCTTTACACGGAGCCGCAGCAACTCGCCAGTCGGGAGATGGTGGTTTGCCAACAGATGAAGAGGTGGAAGTTACAGGCAGTGGAGAAGCCGGGCCTGATGAAGACGACGAAGAAGAGGAGGAGGAAGGGGATGAAGGGTTCAGCAGTGTGCGGTTCCACGCCGGCAGCGCGATGTACGCCCAGCAGCCGAGCTGGTCGTACGACCGACTGGCCAACCACGGCTACGGCGAGGACGAGATACCGCGCGTCTTCCCTCCGCCGGGATCCAGCTATGCAGACGACGGAGAAGGGGATGATGTGGCTAGCACGCAGGCGGAGAGGGGGGAAGGCGACCTGAGCGAGCTAGACCGGTCATTTGAGCTGGATGCAGACGCCGACCCAGATGCCGACGAGACGGGCATGGTATTCTCCAGCATCGTGGACGAGGAGCATGCACATGGTGGCCACGGCCATGGCAGCAGCCCTGCCATGCGGAATGACTTTGACGACTGCCCGGCGGTGGTAGAGGTGCGAGTTGACGATGAGTAGAAGTATAAAAAGAAAAAAAGAAGGATAAGACGTAAAAAGCAAGCCAGTCTACAGCATCATCATACATAGGCGTTAATGTTAGATTTCTACTTCACTCGACTCGAGTATCTCTAATAAAGTACCTACAAGAGTCAAGTGGATATCTGGATTCCTCCCCAACTCTAGTATGAGAATATGGCCGCTTTATCAACATACAGCTTCGTGAATGCGCGCGAAATCAGCCAAATACCTTTGTTTTATAAGAATCTCCAATCAGAATACTCCACGTCCCTCGTTTATTCTTTCCCGTATACTTATGCCACACTATTATTAAGTGGCAGTAGCTTATTTATCTACTAGTTACATCGCTAGTTATTACTAGAGCGAAGCGAAGCACAGCGGAATAACTAGTTACGATGTTAAGTTTAGGTTATATTCTTGTAACTAGTTTATATAACAAATGAAGTAATGGAAACATAAGGAGATGGATAACATAAAAAACTCTTGCCCTGTGCTTGCGGAGAAACTTCCGCTATCTCATATCTTCACACTACCACCTTGGTCCTCCTTCTAGGCATTTCCGCTAGCACTACATCAGTCTTTCGCTTCAGGGACTTAATAACCTCAACCCGTCCAGAATCAATAACCATTACTCCATGAACTAAAGCTTGTTTAAAGTTATTCGTGGTTGGAGCTGATCGGGATTATTTTCTTTTACCCATCACAATTTGTAAAGTATTTTTCTAATTTCATATGAGACGGGCTCGTTCAAAGCCAGCCATTTACGGCCTTTCCCTTAGAATATCATCTAAATGATAACTAACAGAATTAAGCCTACCAATATGCCTCACACTCCTCGTAAATAATATCGAAAATAGCCTCCAAAGCCTCCTCCAAGGTTAATGTATCATTCTCTATAAGGCTTTCTACAACCATCCGCTCTACTACTAAATCGAGAACCCTCTTTAGAGCACTAAGGGGCATAAAAGCCCTGAAGTGCGTTTGACCTTCAATATAGCAGAAGATATATATTATCTTAGGGAGCCTATTACTATATATATCCCATATACTAACCGCGACCCCCTTAATAGTGTATTTGCTCACCCTCTCAATATCGATAGTTCTATCTAGATTAATAGGGGGTAAACCGACTATAGCGTCGATAACTACCCTCCCACCGGCCTCTATGACTGTGAGAAAATAGTAGGACCCGTTATTATCTCTAACCACGGCACCTTGTCGGTTCCCGTAAGCTATAATCTCTTCTCCCTAATTTATAAATCCGGGATAGACTATCCGTAGTACCCTTCGAGGCGGTATTACTATTCTTTCCCTTCGAATCCGCGTTGGGACATCCAATACTGGCAGGATATTTCGAGCCTTATCTCCTGGGCCATCACGCCTATTATCACTTGCTGTTGAAACTACAGGAGGAATTAATAATTACATGTTTCTACTAGGTACACAAAAATGCGCATGTCTCATGTAGTGTATGGCGAAAAGCAGGGAAAGACGGTCCTTTGGCGGCGATCGGCTTCTTTAGAACCATATAGGCGGGCCACCTTTCGAAATTTCTTTACAGCTCTCCTCGTAGAGCCTGATATATTGTTCATGTTTCGCTGTAGTAGGAGGAGCCTATCTACTTTCAAGTCGAGATATCGCATCCTCGTACGCTTTAATAATTGGGTTATATAACTTTTCTGGATCTCTCGATGTGTCAACAATCATCCCGTTCTTCTCAAAACGGAAATAGTACCAAGCTTCGGGCGACAGGAATCAGAGTTGGCGTGATCTAAGCCATTTTAGCCATAAAAGGTTTAAATTGTCTAGTAGACTTACTTGTTTTCCGATGTCTTGCTCCCTAATTACTACTGAGCACCGTATGCTCTCTCTTTTCCTTAGTACCTGTATATCGAGATGGTTGTAGTTGACTGCTTCTCCGGGTGACGCGGGGGAAGTAGAATGCAACTGAGGCGGAATCCAAGAACGGGAAGCTTTTCGCGACGGCGCTTTGGGGGAATTCAACAGTATATCTAGCGACTTGCTGGGAATACATTCCGGCGACGCATAAGATATACACGGACGCATATGTTTGTGATCATGAAGCGAACTGCATGAGGAAGAGGGGCGATTGTATTTTTGTGGTAAAGTTGCCGGGAAAAGCGGGTTTGAGGCAATGGCTGGACGGGGTATCATCTGGGACCCTCTTTTTGGTAATTATAGGAGGAGCTCCTGGAGGCTCATGCTCGGGTATGGGAATTTCAAGAACAGCTTATATCCTCCTATCCTCCGCCTCCTGCTCCGCCTGCCACCGCTCTTTAAGCTCAACTGGGGTGTGGCTTGGGGGCCACTCTTCAGCATCATTGCCATATTTGCGGCGTCGCAGTCTTTAATTAAAGAGCAAGCCATTAAGGCGAGATCCGAATTTCTTAATAAATAGAGGATCGTATATTCTTTCGCATACGGGGGTATCAGAACGGGGCTTAAGGTAGCGACCCTGGGTAGAAACTACGTCTAGAAGAGCCTGAGGGAACAATCAGATCGGATACAGACATGATGAAGAAGTAATGAAGCCAGATATACATACCCCGTGCAGCTTCTCATCAACAATGGAGGCGGCATTGAGCCACAGCAACCGCTCTTCAGGCGTGGCCATCAACGCGTAGCCTCGATATTTTCTTACAAAGAAAGACAGCATATGATTTGAGTAGGGGGACGTTGCAATTAGAAAAGGAGCTCAGGAGAAGTTTGCTTGCGTGGTTAGTTTTCAAGAGTCACAGTGTCACTTGACGTAGTCCAGCGGTTCGTGACTCCGGACGGAGGACGGCAAGTCTAACTTTAAAACCCTAACTGTAATAAGGTTATTGATTGCTGCCGGGTAGGCTTGGCACGACCCCACCAATTTCGTCTCGGAACTATTGCAAATTAGCTTGCTTCCTCTGATCTCTGGGGACCGCGAGATTACAATTTGCAAGTTTTATAGGTTTGGCATCTGTTTTGTGTATTGGAAAGTGGTAGCTGAAGTGCCTATATGAGGGGGTTGCATATAGCCTATTAGGCAGGGGATAAAACCTCCGATTTCCGAGCTAAAAGGGGGAAGCCGGATACAGCTCCAGTAAAGGCACGCACCTGCCCCTGGCTTTTTATTACTATGAGTGTTTCATTTGGGCCAAGAGGTTAATACAGCC
Organism: Trichophyton rubrum CBS 118892; assembly: GCF_000151425.1. Lineage (NCBI taxonomy): Eukaryota > Fungi > Ascomycota > Eurotiomycetes > Onygenales > Arthrodermataceae > Trichophyton > Trichophyton rubrum. The sequence continues at coordinate 2,762,903 of NW_003456426.1, read as the reverse complement.
CACTGCCGTTCATCGTGGGAGACTGTGGGTAGCTATGAGCCCCAGTTTGCGTGCCTTTGAACACTGCGATATCCAGCTCATTAAGGAGCTCAGTGATAGATGTTCCAGACTATTTTACTTTGTTCAACGGGAAATGGAGGCTTTCAGTGATGTCCCGAGAAAGAGGTCAGGCGGTTGGTAACCCCAGTTTGAGCATATGCTAGTCCAAAATGCAGAGCTCGATGAGCGAGAGTATTGGGAAACTTGACCTTCTTACTTCTGGTGATCTCAATTGGCTCAAAGCGTTGACTCAAGAAGCTTCGGTGTTTATTGGAGACTGTGCATTGGGCTATAGAACAAATGCGACTTTGGCCAAATGATGTGGCACTCTGCTTGCGCGATGGGAGTGAAATGACTACCCTAACCTTGTCTCTAGCATGACCAAGGCAAAGGGTATTCAAGGTAGCAAAGTGTTATAGGCCAATGGAATGTGCTTTCTATTGAGCAGTATGGTAAAAGTGTATGGTTTGCGAGAATAAGTTAATGAACGTACTTGGGTATGAGTCTGACCTCGTCGACTGACCTCGTCGACTGACCTCGGTGCCACTGATACACATCAAGTAAATCAAAAGTAATATCCGGTCAGCCCTGTGCGACGCAGCGATCAAACTTTTCACTCTCCACTCTTTTCTTTTTCGCCTTCGACCAGTCACCAGTTCCATGTAAGGGGCAAACCGGATAAAATTCTGATCCCAATAATCAATCCTAATCCTAATAAAATTAATCCATCTGCAGGGAGTCGATACCAGCCTTGTCCCCAGCCCCAGCCCATCCTTCGGTCCAGCCCAACACGAACCCCATGGGGTACGCAAAACAAAACACAGCAGTTGTATCTGTTAGCCTGCTGTCTGAGCAGCGTCTGGCCCGTCCATCGTCAGCGTCTTGCCGGCCGCAAAGGTGAGAAAGGGAATCAGGGCCGAGAGCTTCTCTCTCTCGTGTTCCGTGGTAGCTGTAGCAGTAGCTGCAGAAGTTGTTGGTGTTGTTGTCGGCTCATCCGGCCCGCCAGGCGAGATGTCGATGCCTGATGAAGCTGTAGCTGTTTGTGTGCCTGTAGGAGGAGAAGAAGAAGAAGACGGATGGTTGAATCCGCCGAGAGCCACGACGCAGCTGAGGACGAGCAGGACGAGCAGGGCCAGCGTCAGGACGGCTATCAGGGCGTTGAGCAGGTCTACTTTTGTATTCTTTTTATCCTTCTTCTTCTCATTCTTATTGGTGATGGTTACTGTCTGTCTTGTGTCTGAGTCTGGCTGGTCTGGCTGGTCTTCGGCGGTCCTGAGCAGGCCTGAGATGGAGGTCACTGTCGAGTCATTATTAGAAGTGTTATTATGATTAGCAGAAGTATTAGCAGAAGAGTTGTTGGTGAGAGACCCGGCGAGGGCAAAGGAAGGCAGGCGAAGATGCTGCAAGTCGCGCGAGTAGACAGAAGAAGCAGGACGAGCCATAGTAAGAAGCGGCAGCAGCATCAGCATCAGCAGCACATCAGGACAGCCTCCTCTCTCCCTCTCTATCACCATCCCCTATTCACTCCCCACCCACCCTTACTATCACCCTCACTCTTCACTATCACTCTCTCTTCCTTCACCGCCACTCGACCTTCTTCTCCTGATCGTCTTTTCTCCTTTACTTTCATCTACTTTCATCTACTTTCATCTACTTTTCTCTACTTTTCTTCTTCTTCTTCTTCTTAGTCTAAAAAGCGGCACGAGATGGCTTTCCTCTTCTGGTTTAGCCTGTCTTGGCATCTGGGGTAACTTCCCTGCTTAGTCACTTCTTAGTCACTTTCTTAAAGAGGCAAGGACCCTCTTTGCGTGCGGCGGGCGGTGAGTTTTCTGCCGCGGGGTCACTCTCGGTCGCTTTTGGTACTGTCTTGTCACTCCCTGTACCAATACATGACTAATCCACTTTCAGCCAATCAGAGCTTCTCTTTAGGCCATCCCCGGCGTAAAACCTTAAAGACGCTCGCTTTGTGAAAATTTCAACAGCTGACATAAGCAGCCTCCGAGGGTGAAAATTTTTTCTTCTTCTTTTCCTGCAGTTAAAAAGCGACTTCGACCTCTTCGCTTTCAACCTCAACCTCAACCTCAACCTCAACATCACAACCTCATCTCGTCTTCTCTTCTCTTTAGTCTCCTCTGGAATCGTCTCATCTCTACTTATTTACTCTGAATCCTAGATTCATCCATTCTACTCGCTAGCTGACGGCGGCTCGTCTCAGCTGCCGGCCTGGTCACCTTCACCACGTCGTCCCAGACTCCTCAACCTCCAGCTCCAGCTCCAGCTTCAGCTCCCACGATGCCTGCAGTCGCCGTTGCAGACTCGACGCCCGCTCAGTCGGCCAAAGAAGCCGCCAAGTCGGTCGCCGTCCTCGACGAGCTCCTCAAGAGCCTCTCGCTCTCCAAGTCCGCCGACGAGGCCAAGGCTGCTGCAGCCAACATCGCATCGCTCCTCAACGGGCCAACCGAGGAGCATGTCGTCCCTGCTAGGTATTCCCCCTTACGACTGGACTCCAATCCATACTATACTACGATAGAATCCCAGGCTAACAGGTTGTAGGGCCGTCGAGAGCTTGAAGAAGCAGCTTGGAAACAAAAAAGATACCCATGCCCGTGAAAAGGCGCTGGACGCCATCCTCGCCATCGCACAGCACTCCTCCGTCTCCCCGGCCATGGAGCCCTACATCCTCGCCCTGCTGGGCCCCACCCTCGCGGCCGTCAGCGACAAGATGAACTCCGTCAAGGAGCTGGCCCAGCAGGCCGCTCTCGCCATCGTCAAGTCCATCAACGCCAACGCCGTCAAGGCCGCCCTTCCCGCCATCGTCAAGTCCATCCTGACCGCCCAGAAGTGGGCCGAGAAGATGACCGGCCTCGCCTGTATCGAGGCCCTCGTCGAGTCCGCTCCCACCCAGCTCGCCACCCGTGTCCCCGACCTCATTCCCGTCGTCTCAGAGTCCATGTGGGACACCAAGCCCGAGGTCAAGAAGGCCGCCTACGCCACCATGGAGAAGGTCTGCGCCCTCATCTCCAACAAGGACATCGAGCGCTTCATCCCCGAGCTCATCAAGTGTATCGCCAAGCCGGAGAACGTCCCCGAGACCGTTCACCTGCTCGGTGCTACCACCTTCGTCACCGACGTCCACGAGCCTACCTTGGCCATCATGGTCCCCTTGCTCGACCGTGGTCTGGCCGAGCGTGAGACCGCCATCAAGCGTAAATCCGCCGTCATCGTCGACAACATGTGCAAGCTCGTCGAGGACCCCCAGATCGTCGCTGCTTTCTTGCCTAAGCTCATGCCCGCCCTCAACAAGAACTACGACACCCTCGCCGACCCCGAGGCCCGTGAGAAGACCAAGCAGGGTCTCGACACCCTGATCCGTGTCGGTGCCGTCGTGGATGGCAAGATCCCCGAGGTCTCCAAGGCCGGTGACATCGAGACCGTCTCCGCCATCCTCCGCGAGATGCTCGAGCCCAAGTACAAGGCCCAGATCGAGCCTGCTGCTGCTACTATTGAATACATCGCCGCCATTGCCGGCCAGCTCATCGACGAAAAGGTCGTCGACGTTGCCGACTGGACTGAGAACATCCTCGCCTACCTCACCGTCATCGTCGGCGAGGAAGAGGCCCGCTCCATGGCCGACACCCTCCGCAAGCGTGCCTCTCCCGCTGCCGCTGACGAGGCCGAGGTCGAGCCCGACGAGGAAGAAGGTGAGGATCTCTGCAACTGCACCTTCAACCTCGCCTACGGTGCCAAGATCCTGCTCAACCAGACCCACCTCCGTCTTAAGCGCGGCCAGCGCTACGGTCTCCTGGGCCCCAACGGCTCCGGCAAGTCCACCCTCATGCGTGCCATCAACAACGAGCAGGTCGAGGGCTTCCCCAAGAAGGACGAGGTCAAGACCGTCTTCGTCGAGCACGACCTCGACGCCGCCGATACCGAGCAGACCGTCATCGGCTGGACCGAGAAGAAGCTCCGCGATGTCGGCATCACCACCGAGCTCTCCGCCATCCAGGAGCAGCTCGTCGAGTTCGGCTTCGTCCGTGAGCAGCTCGAGAGCCCCATCACCTCGCTCTCCGGTGGCTGGAAGATGAAGCTCGCCCTCGCCCGTGCCGTCTTCGAGAAGCCAGACATCCTCCTGCTCGACGAGCCCACCAACCATCTCGACGTCAAGAACGTCGCCTGGCTCGAGCAGTACCTCGTCAACTCCCCCTGCACCTCCATCATCGTCTCCCACGACTCCAAGTTCCTCAACAACGTCATCCAGCATGTCATCCTCTACGACCGCTTCAAGCTTCGCCGCTACCGTGGTGACCTCACCGCCCTCGTCAAGCGTGTCCCCTCCGCCCGCTCCTACTTTGAGCTCGGAGCCTCCGAGATGGAGTTCAAGTTCCCCGAGCCTGGCTTCCTCGAGGGTGTCAAGACCAAGGCCAAGGCCATCGTCCGTGTCAACAAGATGTCCTTCCAGTACCCGGGCACCTCCAAGCCTCAGATCAGCGACATCACCTTCCAGTGCTCGCTCGGCTCCCGTATCGCCGTCATCGGCCCCAACGGTGCCGGCAAGTCCACTCTCGTCAACGTCCTGACCGGTGAGCTCATCCCTACCACCGGTGAGGTCTACCAGCACGAGAACATCCGTATCGCCTACATCAAGCAGCACGCCTTCGCCCACATCGATAACCACCTCGACAAGACCCCCTCCGAGTACATCCAGTGGCGTTTCGCCACCGGTGAGGACCGCGAAACCATGGACCGCGCCAACAAGATCGTCACCGACGAGGACGAGAAGGCCATGGACAAGATCTACCGCATCGACGGCACCCAGCGTCGTGTCATCGGCATCCACTCCCGCCGCAAGTTCAAGAACTCCTACGAGTACGAGTGCTCCTTCACCCTTGGTGAGAACGTCGGCATGAAGAACGAGAAGTGGACTCCCATGATGACCGCCGACAACGCCTGGATCCCCCGTAACGAGATCCTCGCCTCCCACGCCAAGATGGTCGCCGAAGTCGACCAGAAGGAGGCCCTCGCCTCCGGTCAGTTCCGCCCCCTCGTCCGCAAGGAGATCGAGACCCACTGCAGCTTCTTCGGCCTCGACGCCGAACTCGTCTCCCACTCGCGCATGCGCGGTCTCTCTGGCGGTCAGCGTGTCAAGGTCGTCCTCGCCGCCTGCTCCTGGCAACGCCCTCACCTGATCGTCCTCGACGAGCCAACCAACTATCTCGACCGTGACTCTCTCGGCGCCCTCTCCAAGGCCCTCAAGTCCTTCGAGGGTGGTGTCATCATCATCACCCACTCCAAGGAATTTACCGAGAACCTCACCAACGAAGTCTGGGCCGTCGTCGACGGCAAGATGACTCCTTCCGGCCACAACTGGGTTCAGGGCCAGGGTTCCGGCCCCCGTCTCACCGACAAGGGTGACGACGAGGAGGAGAAGTTCGACGCCATGGGCAACAAGATTGCCGCCACCAAGAAGGCCAAGAAGCTTACTTCTTCTGAACTCCGCAAGAAGAAGAAGGACCGCATGGCCCGCCGCAAGAGAGGCGAGGAGGTCTTCAGCGACGAGGACGACGAGTAAAAGTTTTTACCTTTACACTTCGTTTCAATCTCTGTTGTTTCCTGCATATCATAGACGGTCGGAGGCGATAACTACACCCACACCAAAAAAAGAAACGAAAGAAAAGAACGTGATAAAAAAAGTCTTTTTTTTCCCCTTCTCTTCATGTCGATGATTGACTTTTGAATTTTTTTTTCTTTCTTTTCATGTCACTGTTTAATGCTTGCATCATGTCCCGCCCCTTTTCCTTTCCCTCCGCACTAATCGATTCTTGCTTTTTGAAAAACTTGCTTTTTTACCCGGCGTCATTGGATGGATGCGGATGGGATTTTATTTCATGTTTCTCTCTTGATGTCTCTTTTCCTTTGATTGATGAGATTAATTCTTTTCTTTGATTACTTCAAACTTCCTTTCATAGAAGAAAATCAAACGAACAATTTCATATTTCATTTATTTCTTTCTTTTCCTATTCACAACCCTCTATTTCCTACCTTTCTTATCTCGTCTCGCGGGTGGGTGATGACTGACTAGATTGGACTCTAGAGGATAGAGATAGACGACTGAGATAGATGACCAAGGGGATAGAGAGATAGATAGTACTTAGAATGCACTTGATTGTTGTTTCATTCTACCTGATCCTCCACTTCTTCCTATGTAGTTCCTATCAATCTTATCAATCAGTGGGGCTCAACTGAAAACCCTAAAACTCTAAATTTTCATCCTCCTCGAGCGCATCAACATCACCAATTAACTCACACAACATATACACACACACACACGCCCATGGAATAACAACCCCATAAAATTTAAAGCCAGCTTAGCCCCTTTCTAAGCACCATGGCGCCCTCCCTACCGCCAACATACGATACTCTCTTCTCACCCCGCGCCGAAAATACCCCGCGACCAGCCTACGACTCCCTGCATCCCACAGAGCAAGAATGCATAGCCATCCTCTCCCACCCGTTCGCGCACAGCATAATACCAGACGAACAAGCCAACGCCGTAGCCGACGACCCCTCGTTTGCAAAGCTGGTATCAGACCGCATCTCAGCACTGTCCACGGATCCCGCGAACAGGTCGAGAGCCCTTCACACAGCCTACGCAGCGCTATATGCGTTCCTACAATCCAACGTCACGGGTCCACCACTCAATGGCGGGGCGGGAATCAGCATTTTACCCCAGCTAGGATCGGCCAGCGCGTTGCGGGAGAGCATGATTCGCGAGCTCTGCGTGGACGGAGAAGCGGTATACAAGCGCATTCCAGCCGTGGAGCTGTTCGTCCTTGCAAAATCGATATTTAACCATTCGGCTATTGTGTCTGGACAGATAGAGCATGCGGACGACATATTGGGTCTCACGGGGCGGATGAGAGTGAACTTCATGCATCAGAAGATGCTGGGCGAGAACGCTGATGGGTTATGGGCTGATATAAATGCCGACATTGAGCGGGTTGCAGGTCTAATACTGGCCGGATCCGCTGGAGATGCAGTGAGTGCGGGCGAGAAAGTGCGGTTCATGCTTGAGCGTGCAGTGATGTATACGCACCACGGACTCGATGGGAAAGCGAGGGAAGACCTGTTACGTGCGGCGGGTGTGAACGGGTTTGAATTCGCGTTGACGGGCAAGTTAGGCCGTCGCACCAAGTTCCAGGACAGAGATATAAGTCAGCTGGTTGTTTTGGCCCGAAGCAAGGAGACCGATACGCGTGATTCAAGCGAGGCTGAAAAGGCGAAAAACGACGAAGCAGTTGAGCCGAAGAACCTTGAGCTCAACGACGATACGCTTCTGGAGTCCATTGCGTTCAAGCAAGATGCCGCTGCCGCCGTGGACGTTAGGGATAGCTCCAATCTACCAGCCAGCCTGGCCTCTCTAGACGCCGCAAACCAACCTCGTCTCAACCCTCTGGACTCCATTATCTTGCTCTCTCTCGCGTCCGCAATCACAAACACTTCCCCTGAAGACGGCCTGACTCGTGAAGAAACCATCCCCTATGCCGTACGAGTTCTTGAAGGCGGCAGTTCAAACTGGCAGGTCTACTCGCAGGCTCTACTCGTTCGGTCCAGGATAGAAGGATATCGTACCCGAACCGTCGAGCGTTCTGTACTTCAGCTCCAGGCGCTAGTAGACCAAGTCATCGCCGACACAGCAAGTGATACCCCTACTCCCGCCGTATCAGGAGAAACCGCAGAACCATCCACGCAGCAGCCAACTACCTTCTTACCTCGACTAGAAGCATCTGAATCAGCCCCCGCAGCCGAAAGACTGCAATATATCTGGCTCCTCAACTTTTCTACACGCTGGAACCTCGAGTCCGAATTGGCGCAGCGATGGGTCGGTCTCGGCGCCCTTCGCACAGCGCTAGATATCTACGAACGCCTACAAATGTGGGCTGAAGCCGCACTCTGCTATGCCGCGACCGATAGAGAAGAAACTGCCAAACTCATGGTCCGGAAACAGCTTTACCAACGCACCAACCCCGATTCCACAGCGGACGACGACACATGGCAAGGTGCGGAGCTATCTACGTTACCGCCAGACGCACCACGACTGTTCTGCATACTAGGAGACATCGACCGGGATGCAGCGATGTACGAGCGAGCCTGGACAGTATCCAATAAGCGGTATGCACGCGCCCAACGCTCGCTGGCTAGACTGTACATGCAGGAAAAGCCACCGAACCTAGTCAAGGCGGAAGAAGCGTACAAGCTCAGTCTGGTGGTGACCAGGCTCAACCATGCATCCTGGTTTGCTATTGGGTGTATCCAACTCGAGCTCGAGAAGTGGGAGGATGCAATTGATTCGTTCACAAGGACGGTTCAGCTGGAGGAGACGGATGCAGAGGCTTGGAGTAACCTTGCCGTGGCGCTGTTGAATGCACCGCCCCGAACATCAACTGCCTCGGCACTACGAGATATCCCTCGTCCCAAACCGCTGGATGACGAAGAGGAAGATGAGCAGGAAAGTCATGAGGAATTAGATATCTACAAGCAGAAGCGGGATGCTCTGGCCGCGCTTCACAGGGCAGCTAGATTCAAACATACCGACCACCGAATATGGGATAACATTCTCACGGTTGGAGCCTCGATACCCCCTCCATCCACTCCGTTCCGTGACGTACTACTTGCTCAAACACGCCTGATTGAGCTGCGTGGTGAAAAGGACGGGGAGAAATGCCTAGACATACCCGTCCTAACGGCTCTAGTCAAGACTCTGACCACCCCGCGAGAAGGAAGCAGTATATCAATCGCCTATGATCCCGCGGCTATTAGACCAGGCTCCATACACGCAAAGCTACTCCGACTGTTCGACGAGAACATAATACCCCTCATCACCCACTCTCCCGAACTATGGCTTCTAGTCGCCGACCTCGAGAAATGGCGCGGTCGACCGTCCCAGGCTCTAGCTGCTCATGAAAAGGCATGGCGTGCAACAACCGCCTCCTGTGCACAGGGAGCATACCAGATGGGCGAAGAAGATAAATGGAACCACATCGTCAAAGCTACTGAAACGCTCGTTCGAAAAGGGTACGCCGTGTACGGCGGAATGGACAAGGAAACCGAGGACAGTTCGAAAGCAGACGAACCCGAACTCGTCGCTAAGGACTGGAGATTCAAATCCCGCAGCGCCGTTAGAGGGATACTAGGTAAGGGCAAGGCATACTGGGACGGCACCGAAGGATGGAGCAGACTTGATACCCTGCTGAAGGAAGTCAGCGGCAATTAACTACACCAAAAAACGTAGATCTAGACAACACATACATGAATCAAAAGAGACCAAAAAACGACATAACTACGTCCCCGTCACTTTCTATACCACATCCTCGTCGTCCTCTGTCTCGCAATCTTCTTCTTCAACTGCAAAATCCCATACAGAAACGCTTCTGCCGTCGGCGGACAACCAGGCACATACACATCCACAGGAACTAGCCTATCCACCCCTCGAACCACACTATAACTATAATGATAATACCCTCCCCCATTCGCGCAGCTGCCCATACTAATCACCCACTTCGGGTCCGGCATCTGGTCGTATAGCAGTCTCAGGGCTGGACCCATCTTGTTGGTCACCGTGCCCGAAACAATAAGCACATCTGCCTGGCGGGGCGAGGCACGGTAAATTATACCCATGCGATCCAGGTCGTAGCGGGGCATGGAGACGGCCATCATTTCTACGCCACAGCATGCGAGGCCGAAGGTCAGGGGCCATAAGGAGCCTTGACGGGCCCAGTTTGCCACTTGGTCGAACTTGGTCCTGGGTGTGTTATGTTAGCTGTGTGCGTGTATGGTGTGGGTAGTGGTTTAATGCGCACAGTATGTGCCGGAGAGGTGTAGGTTCTTCTCCCTGACTGGGTAGAGGGACTTCCAGTCTCTTAGGGCGGGCTAGTATGGCTCTTGGAGTAGTTTCGTTTGTCCGTCCGTCAGTAGTAGTTGGCGTTGTAGAGGCATTCTTGACCTTCACTATGACGGAGGAAACACATTGAGATTGAAAGACGACTTGACGCCTGGTATATTGGGAGAGAGCTATATAGCATCACCCTCGAGCCGTCAGCAAGGCCAAAAACAAATCCCAGGACGAATTCGACGTTTTCACCAATCCTCAAAAAAGGGGGTACTGACCTTGTGCCTTTATAAACGGCCGTATAGTAGCCTTCATGGTTATGTATCAACCGACTTTCAATGAAGAGTAATGCCTGCAATGACGCCGTACAGTTGTCGTAAACATGATGAGAAAATCCTTCTCTCCTGCTGCGCTCACGTATATACATAGAATGCCTCGCAACCATTACCGAATCTAGTAATCTTTGCGTATTCTCGGCGTGTCGGGAGAAGTCGGAACCGATACAACAGCATTCAGTGAAGGGATTGTACGCGGGAGAGTCGCTTATATAGGACTATCGGACGCTGTTTACGCCGTCCCATCAGCCTTTCTATCCATCCTTGGTTAGTCAAGGTCACCGATCCGCCGATGAAAAGTGCGGAGAGCCGTCTTGGCTACGTGGTTATATATTTGGACCACAGAGGATCGAGATATTACAAAACACCAAGAGTAACTCCATCAATAGTCTGTGAATTGGAAGCCATACTGTCATAAAACATCGCCTGGTTATAAAAAAGCTCGTATGAAGAAAGAATCCCAATTTTAATATCCAAAAACCCAAAATGATCAATTATCGCCAAAGTTCTCGTCCTTTTCTCCCTGCCATAGGATGAAGCACAGGGTTACTGCTGCCTTTATCCCAGTAGCTAGCCACAATGAAGCAGACAAGCCGCTTACTTTCGATAAGCCGCCAGAAAGCATGGCACCAGAGAAGGCAGCTAGCAAGGTCAATAGGCGCCTGGTGCGGAAGTCCGTTAGTTTCCATCGTGGGCGGAAGCTAAATAGCTTCTTATCCATGAGTAAGTCACAGAGGAGTGTCGTTAGGACAACAGTTGGTATCTCGTCGATACCGAGCAATCGTGAAGTAACTATCTGGCCGGCAGCCTGGAAGGCTAGTATGCTGATGGGTAAAACCTGGATCCAGTGGACTCCGCGGGTGGAAACTTCGATACTTGAATCCACTACACCTGTTTCTACGAGGATGCTAGAGACGAGGATTGCAGTGGTCTGAAGGGCAAATGACGCCACAAGTGTTGATCGTCGAAGCGGACGTAGAAAGGCAGAAGCATATCTAAAGAAAAGGACTCCGATGGCAAAGGATCCGATGGCAATCAGGGACTTAGCCCATCTGTTTGGGGGTCTGGGCGGTTGACCAGAGACGCCTAAAGCAAGGAAAACAACATTCCCTGGATTCAACCGGTCAGTATGATTATTGTCTAGCATAGGTCAAAGGGACAAGGCTTTACCTGTCTGCATGTTTGCAAAACTGCCCCAGGCATTAAAGGCGGCACTATCAATAACGCCAGAGATAAACGCACATGTTATCAATAGTATCTCGGTGCCAGCTTTATTTATATCTCTCTTGAAATGCTGTACTATTCCTCCCCCTGATCTTGATGAAACCTCGATGTCATCCGCCCAGCCAGTGATCATAGTCAAGGACGAGTTCCCGGACGGGATCGGCCCAGGGCGCGCTCTGGGAGCTGAAGACCGTAGAGCTCGTTCAACATCCTCATCGAACGTCTTCTCATTTATCTTGGCTGGAGTGGGATGGACGGTAACCTCCACCGGTGTAGAAGCAGTGTCAAACCTCACGGATTGTTCTGTTGTCTTTGACATATTGATATAAATAACGATGAGAAGGCAGATGTTATGGTGATATAAAAAGGGATTGTCTCCTTGACGAAGAAATAGAAATAGGGTTCTAAGTACTTGGTCGGCAGGGCAGTGCTCAGTCTGTAGCAGGCAGTCTGATATATTCTATTTTCCCAAGGAGATCCCCCCAATAACCAAGATACCAAGGGGCTCCACTTATATATATATCAATATGGGCATGCTCAAGAGAGCCAGTTCCGAAGGATTCATCCCATGCTTTGACGACGAAGAAGAAAGAAGCTCCTTCCCGGGCTTAGGCAATCGAATCTGAAACCCGCCAATTCTCCAAACGGAAAGAACAAGGATGAGCCAACGGAGCGGAAGGGCGGACCAACTAAAATCGCTCCTGGATGGGCCAAGCAGTGCTTGAGTCGAAGCCACGCGGGTTAGGGGGCTGTAGCGTGATAGGCATTCTCGGGCTTCCGCCACGCTGGGAGCGTTCTGTCAACCATGTGGCTGAATGAAAATACGATGATTGATGACTAGCCCAGGTCCAGCAGAGCGCAGAAACTGATAATCAGGAGGTAGGCTGAAGCTGTCCTCTATCACAAACAAGCACAGAGGAGGAAGAGGTGCGTCATGTCTATGACGCTGATTTCAAAGCATCCTTGGTTGCAAGTAACTGCAAGAGTTGACAAAGGGTATAGTTAAGGTTCGTCTTGGCTCCCGAGTCCATCACCAACTCCCGGAATACTGCAAGCGGGTAGTGATATGGATCAGATCCGACTAGGACTTGATTACCAACACCTAGAGCTGGAAGATGAACTCTCAGCCCAACCGATAAGCAGATCAACACCCGCCAAGCGCTGGGCGAGAACGCGCGGATAAGCCACCACCGTCGATTTAAGATTAGAGGTGCCTAGCCTCTTCCCACCCTACGACGTGGGTTGGGTGCGTGGTTCGGAAGGAAAAAAAAAATTGACAGGTTCGGTGGCTTGATGTTGGGCGAGAATCGGGAGTACAAGCGCGACAGGGACCCATGACTCAGGGAGTGAGAGACAATCGTTCCTGAGCAGCCTAAGGGGTTCCCGAAGCTGAGAGGCTGTACTCCGTAAACCACGTTCGCCTGAGGTTTGTCCTGGCGGTGTAACCGCTTCTCAACTTAAGAATGAGCGCGAAAACGACAGCTCTGTTGGCCTGCCAATGAGAGGGCTTCCGGGCCTCAAGGGGCCAAGGGCCAAGCTAGCATTGAGGGCGGTGGGAGGAAGCATCATCCCAAGGACTAGTCCGCCAAGGGTATGGAGTAGCACAGAAGGGATCTTTGGCGTCCCCTCCGCTGAATGATCCAGCCGGAAGCTGTAATTAGAAACCGCCGGGGGAGCAAATGGTATCAGATGGATGAAACACGATAGCTGAGTCATTCCACGTCACGTATGCTGCTATAGTAGTAGTGTGAGCTGGAGAATGGCAACACAAATGAATACAAACACGAAGGGGGAAGGGGAGCAGCACAGGGGGAAGAAACGGATCGTATACGCGATAACAGTAACGATCATTAATCATAACAATATGTACATCAATAAACACAAGGGGCCGCGTGGTGAAGGGCTTAGGGCAGACATTGCGACATCTTAGGATGAAGACTCTTATGCTAGCCAGTTACCATCGGTTTCATCCCTAGTCGCTGTCGCTACTATCAGAGGACGAGGACGAGGATGAGGATCCGTGGCCTCTCTTCTTTTCTTTTTTGTGCTTTTTGTCCTTCTTGTGCTTCTTGTCACCTTTGTGTTTCTTCTTATGGCTATTTTGGAAGTTAGCATACTAATCATTGTAGCATTTTGGAAGAGCAATGGCTCGATGAAAACAAAAGAAAAGGAGGGAGGAATTCCGACACACTGGGCACTGGGTATATCTTATCTAGTAGATAAAGGGAAATAGCTTACTCCTTTATGGCATGTCCAGCGACGTTAGCTCCAACAGCGCCGATAACAGCGCCACCGATGGTGCCCAACGCCCCTCCGCCAAGCTTGTGACCCATAAATCCACCTCCAGCAGCTCCGACCAGCGTACTTCCCAGGCCTCGCTCGCCTTCAGGGCCGCCTGGACCTGCTGGCCCACCTGGACCCTGGGGATAAGCGGGAGCCCCTTGCATTCCGCTATGCTGAGGTGGACCGCCGCCGTAGTATGCATTGCTCTCACCTTGATGCTGTTGCTGGCCGGCCGGAGGGTACCCACCGCCATACTGCTGCTGACCTCCGTTATCATACTGCTGATGGGTATTATAGCCATATTGCTGCTATAAAAGAGCCTCATTTAGTAAGGGAATCTCTAGATATAGCTGTGGTTGGGTATAAACAATGGCTTAGTTACCTGCTGTTGAGGGAAACCTTGGTCATAGTAGCCACCTTGCTGGGGTGGTCCCTGATTCTGGCCTCCATACGGTTGTTGTTGTGGGTGTTGCGGGTGTTGCTGGTATTGGCCCTGGCCTTGATAATACTGGCCTTGCTGTTGGCCGTAGTTGTCATAGCCGCCGCCCTGAGGGGGGCCTCCGTAGTATCCGGACATGTTTATGTAGTTATATCACAAGAAAAAGAAAAAATAAGTGTTCTAAGAGCAAATAGGGGTCTCTACAGCTTTCCGTAATGACACACAACGTAGAGAGAGACTGGTTAATACGAAGGATCGCAGCCGCGTCGTTGGAGTTGCGAAGTAGTTTTATGTTGCATGCCTTGGTCCCGTGACTTTAATTTCCAGCGGGGAAGGCGCTAGTCCCCATTCGGTAATCACGTGTGGCTGATTCCGTTATGCCAAGCTTTTTCAGCCGCACTTTCTTTACTTCCAAATGAGGAAAGCCCGTGGCCTTGCCTTTCTGGGAAGGTGTTATATGGATGTAGAATGCCTGCATGAGAATGAACAGGATAGAGTCAGATATTCAGCATTCCGTAGGTACTACTATTAACATAGGCTAAGCCAAAGAGGAGAGATATGCCAGGCATCTCAAACGATAAGCCAGGAAATAAACCTACGCCCCGCGCCCGCCGTCTCAAATACAGTATCATGAACATAGATATAACAGTGAAGTAGAAAATGAGATCAACGATAAAAACAAGAATAAGCATTTAGCAAAGTCGTGATATTCGTTCAGTCAAGACGGCAGAGAGAGAAAAAAAAGTTGTAAAACAAACAAGAGGATCCAGGGCATGATCCACGATCACCAGTCTTGGCCTCTGTCTTTCATCAAAATCTCAATGGCTTGATCTTGTGGTACTGGATTCTTGTTCAGATCTTTAATGCAGTCCGTCAAGCCATCGGCTGCGTTATCGACATCTTCAGCCGACCACCCTGTACAGGCCATCACCATGCGCCTATAATTCTCACCCAGGACAACGTTCTTCGTCTTGAGTTTCTCGACTTCAGCGAGTATCGAGGCCGTCTGCTCCTTGCAGCATTTCAAGCGTGTCTTCAATTGCTCTAGACGCGGTAGAGAGAATATGAACCTCCCTTGTCCAACAGTGTTGGCTCTCATGCGGGTGCTGCCCGCTCCGTCAGGGAAGAGCTCATCAATCTTCCGCTTGTCAAACTTGATTCGATCTTTGCCTGCCAGAGTCTCACTGGCCCTGTCACCATTCTTTGACTGGCGCAGCTGTTCCATGAGCGCTTCCGAGGACACTGTGAGATTTTTGATTTGCCTCTGTAGCTCTATTCGTTCTCGCGTCTTCTTCTTCATTTCGTCAAGACGATTCTGCTCTATCTGACGAGCCTTGGCACTTTCCCTGATCTTAGCGTGCCACTCGTTGAACTCTTGTTGTTTCTCACTGAAACTGCTGGCCAACTCTTTATCGAAGGAACTTATTGAAGCCTCAATAGCTGTACTTATTTGAGAAACAGTTGCTTTTGCAGACGTTAGCGAAATGATATCTCACTGCTACGGAAAGGGTTAGAAAGGGTAGGAGAGGAAACGGGGGCGTACATTCAAGAATCTCCTTCTTTGTTCTTGCTAATTGGCTCATGTGTGCGTCACCTCCACTGCCAATCTGGAGACCCTGACTATTTCCATTGACCATATCCACACCCACACCGTAATCTGCAGGGCGAAGGCCGGTATTGTTAGGGATATGAGGGTCTGCACCAACTTCAAGAAGTTGAGGAACAAGAACGGTCCTAGCTCTTCCTGCTAAGTTGAGCGCAGTATCTCCTTGATCATCCTGAATATTCACCATCTCTGACATGAATCTGCCTAGACCAATGATTTCAAACTTGGGAGATTCTGAGAACTCACTCGCACCATTGGTGGTTCCGCCGTGCCGCACGATATACTCCAAGAGGGACTCAAGATAGTGTTTGGCAGCTACATGGCCTCCGCCACCAGTCGCTGCCATCATGGATATATGATGTAAGATTGTGCGCCCGTGTAAATCAATAATCTCTATGGTCGAGCCAAGAAGGTTTAATAGCTTGGAGAAGCTGCGGTAGTCAAGGTTATTTCTTGTCCCAACGGCCTTCTGCAATGCAGTCTCGCCAGCGGCATTCAATCGGAATATATTCACACCCTTGGCTATAAGAGCATTTACCAATGGCAGCCGTGCCAGCATCGCGGCCCAGTGTAAAGCGCTATTCAAGAATTCATCGAGCGGTGTTTCGAGGTCTTCTGCTGTGAGTGTGAGGAACGCAGGGTGATGTTCAAAATCTTTCATGCGCTTATCCAAGAACAAAGTCATAATTAGTTTCATTTTCTGGAATCTCTCAGGCGTTGTCGCTGCTGGAAGTGCGGGTATGCCATGTCTTGGGTCATCGGGTATCCTATTGCTGGTGGACTCTTCTGGATAGAACGAATCGTTGGGCTCAGTAGGTGTCGGTTCGGCCATGGAGCTTGTGGGCTGTGTGTTGTTGGCGAAAGACATTTGCTGCGCGATGGATGACGAGCGCATCCGTTTTCGGGGAGGTTCTAGGTTTTCATCATGAGTATACTCAGCAAAGCTGCGTTGGCTGTTCTGGAGGTTACTACCGAAACCACTGTCGGATACAGTTTGGATGCTCTGCTGGCTGGCTGATTGGTACTGGGCATCCTGACTGCTCATCTGGGAAGACTTCCTTGTCATGCTAGCTTGTCGTCCATCGGACCCTCTGATAGAAGTGTCAAATCTAGCCTTGCTGATGGCGTTTACCGCAGTTGCGGCGGTCCGAGATATGCTCTGGAAAAAGGTGCCGCCAGATTGTGCGCCAGTATGAGCATCCAGCCCTTGTGCAAAGCGTTTTCTCTGTACAGCCAGGGCTTGTTCCTTTGTAGGTGTGTCCAGCTGTCCCTGTCCTGCTGCGCTGACACCGTCTTGGCCCATATCATATTCCAGCAATGGCCGCAGCAAATCTTCAACTTGGTACCGCCTGCAAAGTTCTAGACCACGCTCATAACTGACCCAAGTGCCTTGGTACTTTCCATACCCGCCTTGAACTTTCTCGTGTTCACCGGCCGCGACTTCTTTCTCCAGGGTTTTGGTTCTGCGTGCTTTCGCTACACCTGCTACCTTAAGAATCTGAGTAGCATTCAACCAAGAATCCGAACGCCGACGCATCATAGCCACTCCATTCACTTCCATTTCGTACACTGAGACGTTCGAATAAACGGCCTATACAGAGGATATAATATGTTAGTTTACTAAACAACTTTTGCCCTGGTCTGGTGTGATTCAAGGGGCCAAACAAACGGTATAAATCTGTGGTTTATATCCATCCTGATAAGGCATGGATCTGTACCCATTCCCTTCATTATAACCACCATAATTGCCTCTAGACACCGAGTTGTTCATGCCGTTGGTAGAAAAGCTAGTCGATACGTTGGAGTGCTGGGATGCCCTGGGTGGAGGAGATCCAGCCGGAGTGGACGCATGAGATTGCGAGGCATGGAAAGAATTATGTCTAGATTGAGAAAATGAGGCACCGTTCGGTGGACCACCGTGAGAGTTCCTTGAGAACGACATCAGGATAGAAACAGCCTCTCCGTGGTTATTCCAGAGTCAAGTCCAAGGGCCCGAGGCCAGATCCCTTGAAGGGCGGGATCAACCGTTGAGCAGCTATGCGGTCTTGGTATAAGCGTAATTAGTTCTAGTCGAAGTCAGTAGCCCATAATGAGGTGAATATAACCAAACAAAGCAGTATACAGTCATACCAAGAACGTTGTGCCGACTATGAATTTAACTGGACAGACTGTGGCTTTCTTGCTGGCGTCGCGACCTGGCAAAGTTGTGAGTGGTTCGCGTGGTCACGTTACCCGCGCCCTTTCACCCGCTCGAAGCTGAAGTCGACGAGACGGGCGGAGGCTGCTGGATAAAGATAGATTATACAGGAGCCTTATCGGCAGGCCATCCAGGGACACGGAAAATCTGCTGGTAGAGAAAAGATGAGGCTCGTCGGGAGTTCTTCTTTTCCTTTTTTCCCCTTTCGGCTTTTCCCACTTTCGCGTCTAAGCGCGCGCTTGATGACTAAGCGCGCATATTCAACGTCGCCGTTTTCGTTTTGTATGCAAGGAGGAAGAAACACGCAGCAAAGACATCAAAGACCGCAGCCGGACGAGGGGAAGGCAAGAGAAACGATATACGAAGTGCAGGATATTGGGTGCTGGTATTTTGATCTCCTGTCCACGCAGCGATTGACCTGTACAGTCGATTCTGTCAACTGCCATGGCGACTACCATCCCATGGAAGAGCCATTACCGAGCCCTGCTCAGGGAAGCGAGCTACCTCCCCGATCCCGTTGCGAAGAGATATATGGCCGAGTATATCACGTCGAGATACCGCAAATTCACCTCGGTAGAACAGCAGAAGTCGATGAATGCTGCCAAAATTGGCCGGTTGCATACTCGCATCAAGAAAAACATGAAACTCTTACAACACGCAAACCAAGGATATACAAAGTCACTTGAGCGTGTTTTACTCATGTCCTACGGCCGAATTGGACGGAGGAAGCGAATATTACTACGACCATTTTTACAGTCCGGGTCTGGGTCCAAAACTGCGTTCTCACAGCACTGGAGGCCGTCAGAACTACATCTTGCACTTTTGCAGAGTCAGAGTGAGAATAGCAATATCGGTGCCCAGAAGGTTAAAAGGCCAGTTAGGACAACTGATCTGGAACCTCGCATACCCGAATTAAATGCTCTTGCCCGGCCGCTTGCAGATATAAGGAAAATACACATTCGCCAAAAGTGGTACGCCCATGTGCTCGACAAAACCTTTCCTCCCCTGCCGCAGCACGATTGGGAAACACTTCAACGCCTGGTAGAAGGAAGCGAACCTTGGACTCCACCAGTACGGAGGAAAGGCCCCAACCAAATCACCTCAGGGGATTCCACTAGTGCTTCCGAACAAAGCTACCTTAGTACCGACTTCCTTATTAATGGCGCCACGAAGGATCCCACATTCGCACAATACGTCCGAGGTCGACCGCACCAGATCACTAGAAGACTTATGCGTCATATGTGGGAGCGTATCTGTGCCCTGACGCCCCTTATCCAGTGGGATTCCAGCAAAAATAAATGGTGGTTTTCCTGGGGTGTACGGCAGCCTCCCGCTCCCATATATCGTCAGGTAGATCCAGTAAAGGGGCTAGCATTGTTTGAAGGGGTTCACCAGAAGACTGGACGGGTCATGCTTTCTCGAAGACAATCCAGTAAACCTGGAGAGGGAGATAAAAACCAAAAAGAAGACTGGGACAAACCTCTCGAAGCTTTTCAATCAACCCCGTCGGGTCCTGGAATGCTAGCATCCGCTAATAATTGACATTCTAATCATACATTCATAAGTAAGGGTAAACCCATGGAATTTTCGCCCGTTCGCCAAGGGAAGCTACCTTCCCTCTACCTTCCTCCTCAACATACCGCAGAAACTCTCAAAAATGACAGAATCAGCCCCCTTTACCCATCGCACGGTAACATCGGCATTCTTGGGGCCCGGACGCCTCACTTGGATGATAAATCCAAATACAGCATTCTCGGTATCGAACGGAATATCTGCCTGGTCAGATCCATCCTGAGCAGCTTCCTGCTGCTGTCTTTTCCTTCTTGCCTGCCGAGACCAAGCATTTTCCATCGTGAAGCCTAATCCACTTGACC
Organism: Trichophyton rubrum CBS 118892; assembly: GCF_000151425.1. Taxonomy (NCBI): domain Eukaryota; kingdom Fungi; phylum Ascomycota; class Eurotiomycetes; order Onygenales; family Arthrodermataceae; genus Trichophyton; species Trichophyton rubrum. Next base: position 2,743,020 of record NW_003456426.1, on the reverse strand, counting down.
GTTGATTATCCCATTTCCAGGGAATCCGGAATGAATTGATCTCGGTATCTATCACTTCGATCAAAGAGTCAACAGATTTACACGGCAAGGTGAATTGGAACTCGGATGGGAACGGTAGGTATTTTTTGGGTATGTTGGATACGCTCCTGGAAACGCCCTGCAGCATGGTGACCCGTTAGCATAGCTGCTTTTCTTTCCGCTGACCCGTATCCACCACCTACCATTGTCGGCCGTATATCCTTCCACGACCAGGCAATAGCCCAACGTTTAGTCTTATCCCCCTGGATAAATTCCGTGACTGCCCAATTTTTGTTATCGAGGCTCTGGAGCTCGTCGATAAGTGAGAGGAGACTGCTCCGCTTTCCCAGCATGGAGGTATACCACCTTACAGCCTCTCGTAAATCTAGGCTCTCCTGGATAATCTTTTTAACAAATGCAACTTCCCCTCCGGGCGTTATCATTTCCGTCTCTGCTCCAGTGCAAACCTATAGCTTCTTTAGTTTGATATACAGTACAACGTGTTTGTGAGGTCATCGGCGTACAGAAAGCGGCTCGTTCTGCTTCTCTTCTGCCAGTTGCTTCATCTCCTCATGAGATTCATAGAATGGAGGATTACACATGGTGAAATCCAGCCTCGAGGCCCAAGTTAATAAGTTTTGGAGAGAATAGGTAGGTTTCAATTGCTTACATCTTTAACTGGATCCTGTCAAGAGGGATTAATGGCCCATCCGGTACTGAATCTACCACTTGGATACGCGATTGTAGGTTGTTTCTCTGCACATTTTGTCTCGCATATTGTAAATTCTTCTCGTCGATATCTAGATAGCATAAGCAGCAGTTCTCTACACTGTCATTCAACAAGCCTGCGCACCTGTTGCAACGAATGTCCATCTTTTTCTGTGCACTGCTCCTAGCAAGGGGTATATACAGCTTGACCCCGTCCCGCTGCCCGTTCGATATACCATTGTTAGCCCTGAATAAATATATCATGAGGGGAAGGGTATTATCCCACATATCAAGTCCAACTACATCTCTATCGGCATTAAATCCTTTATAAAAGTCATCGCCAGTGCAGTCTATCAAATCTTGTAACCAGAGGATGTAGTTGAGCCTGCCGCAAGCATCGATCAGGCTCCATAAACATCAACATCAAAGCAAAAGAGCACAACAACGCACCGATTAGGGACCTACAGGCCAGAGTCAGCATCCTTGTCAAGACCAAAACTCGCATAAATACGACTTACCGGCGGACAGAGCCGGTCATCAGGGAGCTCGACGTCCAAGCCAAAGTCACGGCGAAGTAGGCTGACGGTCAATTGCCTGTGAAACCCGGGTATCAACCACCGCACCGTAAACTGCAGGCAGACCGAAGAGAGAGGTCCCCCAGACAAGGAGTAAAATGGTCGCCGGTATCAATTAATCACCTACCTGACAGCATCCGGGTTGCTGAAGTCCAGCCGTCCCTTTGCACTCAAGCTACCCTCGAGACGAACGGTCAGCGATCATGCGGCCACATCCAGAACGAGACGACGAAGAGAGCCTTACAACTCCTTAAAGGCCGGGTCTTGCAGGGCCAGGGCCGTGAAATCGACCTTATGCCGATAGATGTTCCCTGCAGAGTCCATCGTTGCGAGTCCTCAATTCTGGCGGGTGCAGGGTGTTTGTGTCAAGCCTGCAGCGATGAAACGGATCTTATGCACCTCGCAATGCAACGCAACATATAACGCTCGACACTATTACATCAAATCGACAAAGGCCGCTAGTTTTACGATGCTTGCCTGTTGGCTTCCATGCAGGTACTAGAAGGCCCCTAGACGGTATGTGGGATTGCCCTACGGCGTGTTTATTCCATAACTAACTATAGCTGCATAATATTAATATAGCCTGAAATGTGATATAGATCGAACACCGACTACGAATACACGCTGCCGTTGATTCATCACTTAATCAGACAAGGAGTTTGGGCCAGATCCATGCATATAACATCGAGATAATCACGACAGCAGCGGCTGCAAGTCTCTCAAAACATCGGCCGTCTGAACCACCTCCGCGAACTCCTTCAGCGTTGCAACCGAGACGCCATGGACGGTATCTGCATCAAACCGCCCGCAGGGGAACGAGGCAGTAGCATCTTCAACCAGGATAACCCGGCCATCTGTGCTGCCGTCTGGGGCGTTTGTAACGCCCAGGTTCGCCGCCATACGAGTCGTGGTAGATACGCAGTGTTCCGCCGTCAGGCCCAGGAGCAGCAGCTGCCTCACGCCCTTGGCCCTCAGCGTCTTCTCCAAGTCGGTTCCGACCAGGGCCGAGTTCACGTTCTTCCAGAAGACCAGCTCGTCAGGGATAGGCTCGGTGAACGGGTAGAAGGCCGGACCACCGTCTGGATGGTAGGGGTGCAGGACACTCTTGACGTTAGTGGACGAATGGCCGATGTGGATGACCTCGATATGGGGGTTTCGCGCGTGCGCATCCCGGAATGCTTTTATGAGCGCGGTGACATTCTCCTTGTACTGCGGATTTGATCTCTTGCCCCAGTAGGCTTCGTTGTCGAAGGCTGCGTGGTTGTCGATGATGAGAAGGACGGTAGGCAGAGATAGGTCAAGGGCTGCCATTTTGATTGCTGTGATATCAACACTTGTGTGCTAGCTATCTCGCCCCCTTAGGTATGTATTCAGTGAATATGTCTGCTCTGCTACTTTTAACCCCCCCTTCTATGATTCATACGGCCATCTCACTAATAACCCCCTCATACTCCGTACAGTGACTGAATTTGTCAGCACGGCCGTATATCGGAAATCTCGGGTCGGGAATTGATAGCAATCTCAGTATCCGTCTAGAACGACCTACGATGTCCACAATCTGTGGCTTCTACCTTTTCGTTGATGTCCGAGTTAAGACGCCACGCTGGGGACGTCCTGGTCCAGGAAATTGGATAGATCAAGATACCTGCTGGTTAGGCGAAACTGCATCCTCGCCTAAGCTAAGATCTTGATACTAGATTTTTCGCCTAGTCCGCGGTGGCGTTGCATCCGTGCTGAGATAGACTCCGAGCTCAGGGCAGGATGTGGCCAGGGGCAACCAAGTTAACGAAGGTAAAAATGACTTCGTGCAAAGTGGTTATGCACGGCGATAAGGCTCTCTCTGCGCTCTACTCGGACAGTCCTTCCCCATATGACTAGGGGTTACTTGATTACTTGAACAACGTAAGAACTTCCTGTCTGCAGAGTACTAATTCGGACGCTGTAGGTTCCCGTGAAACTGCCGTCTCGGACTCACATTTTATATTCCGATAGTTAACTAGTCAGGCTAATAAATGTATATATAAAAGGCGAAACGCTAGTAATAGGTGGGAAGGAGAGTGGAATAACGCAGAAAAAGTAAGAATGCATATAATCCGTGAAATTTGCAGGCTCGTAATTGGGTATCAAGTCAATTGACTGAGGAAACAGGAAAAAAGAAAAAAAAAAGAGATAGCCCCTCAAGAGAGAAGAGAAGCATAGCCGCGAGCGCAAATTCGAAGGCTGAGGTCCGATACATCGAGAATAAAAAATATAGAAATCGAAAAAGGGAACAGACACATCAAGGGTGATTGGTCAGCCGGGCATGTTCAAGATACACTCTTATTGTGTTTGCACGAGCGGTGTGAAGCGAGAGATCTCGGCGAAGGATATTGATGCGAACATGCAGGGCACAATGGTTAAAGTGCACTGAGAATTGTGTTGTTATTTTGAAGGCAGGGGACAGGAAGAAGGGTCTGCAGACGTATTAATTGCCTGCATGATGCAAGTACCTTTGCTCCCCAAGATCCCTGCAGAAGAAAGAAAACGACAATAATAAGGAAAGGGAAAAGAAAAAAAGCCGGTGGCGTTGATCAAAAGTAAACATGATCATAGCACCGATGTGGATGGTCGAGATACATATTTGCCGGCTGGTTATCACTTTTTCACTTGGTGTAGCAAGGGTTGCACTTCATCAAGCCGCACACCTTGCAGCGCCAGATGCCGACAAAAGGGCCGCCGTTGCATATCGAGCAGCGCCAGGTCAGGATGCTGCCGTTGCTGGTCTGGACGATCCCCCATTGGTGAGGACACCGCGGGTTGGCCATGGCTGACTAGCTGACTAGCTGGTCGGTTGGGTGTGCGAGTGACGTTGACGGTGCCTAAAGCGTGCGGGTGTTTGATTCGGCAGAAGGTCTCCGAAGAGGAACAGACGCTATGCTGCAGGTTACAGCTCGGCCCTGAGGGGTTGGGTAACTAAGGGGCGTCAGGGGGTTGCGCGGACGCTGGGGTTGGCTGCTGGGAGGCCTGGGAAGCAAGGGCTAAGCACAGCCAAGGCGTAGGGGTGTTCCAGCACGACGGGTCGATTAGTGGAAGAGCGCAAGGGCAAAGTCAGGCAGATCCAGCGAGGGGTCTGGGAGTGGATGTTTCGGAGAGATGCCTTCGATTCGTGTGCTTTGCTGGTCAAGAAGACGGCTTTAAGAAGAGGAGGAGAGGAGAGGAAGAGGGAGTCTCCGAGTTGGAAGGGGGAGCCGGTGTTTATATAGTAACTAATCTGCTTCCTGGTCCCCGGCTATGAATAATTGAAATAGTGAGAGCACACAGGACAGTGGTACACCAGGGATTGATCACTTGGTGCGAAGACAGGTCTCTGTGTGTATATATATGTGGTAGGTGTCCAACGAGTGAAATTGCACGGTGTACTGTGATGGAGGAGTGAAAAGGGCCACTGACCCGGGCTGTTCAATCAGTATATATATACAACCCAGGGAACATAGTTAGAGCAGTGACCTTGTTCTTTTCCTTTTTTTTTTCTTTCTTTTTTTTTTTTTTTCTTCTTCTCTCTTCTCGTCTCGTTTCTTTTCTTTTCTATCGGGAAGAAGCAAAGCTGAGCTTCTCCCCTGAGGCCCGTCCCGGAACCCCGTCTGCCCTTTCTCTGACGGCCAGAGCTAAATGAGAAGCTCTGATATGAGAGAAGGGCTGTACAGCTGTCTGGTCTTTGTCTCGGGTTTTCTTTTTCTTCTGTTGCTTCCAATATTTTTTCCTTTTAAATTTCTCGTTTCTTTTTTCCTTCCTTTGCATTGGGGCCTCTATTTTTTTCGCCCTTCCTCTTCCCTCTCGGCTTGACGGTTTTAATTGGCAAGACGGTTGAGAGGCCCGGCTTTTGTTTCGCCCCCATGGTTGTTGCAGATAAGATTGACGAGTCAGGATGGTTGATACATTGGTGCTGTAGTTAAGGGGCGCATATATATGCTTTCCCCGTATTGATGCAGGAGGACAGGTTGAGAAGTCAAGGCTGGGGAATGAGCTCCACGTTTGATGCTCAGAAATCCGTATCCAGACTCCCGCGGTTACGGGCACAGGAGGGCCGGCCCTGGAGTTAACTTAGTTAACCTAGTTGATGCCTGTATATACAGCCCATCTGCGACGCTCAATTCGGATTGCAGACAGACAGGCGGAGCACTGGCGTGAAGATCCCGGGAACCAAGCTGCTGGTGCCTTCAGAAGCCACGTCCTGGTTGGTTCCTGTTCGTTTCTCTCTCTTCCTCTCTCCCCCTTGAGGTCACCAATTATTGTGTCTGTCGAGGGCCTCGAGTCTTAGTTAGCCCGTTAATATCTCTTCGTATACTCCGTACACACCCGTTGATTTCCAGATAGAGTAAGGCAGACGAGCTAACATCCACCGCCAAGTGTGCCCGAGTGCATTTGGTTGTTCGAAAGAACCATGGCAATTGATAGATACCAGCGCGGACCAGCCGGATCCATGATATCACCACCACCACCACCACCACCACCACCACCCGCCGCAACCATCAATCGTCGTCAGCTCTTCTTCAGCATCTGCTTCCTTTTTCCTTGTCTCATCCTCAGCAGCAGACTCGCCCAATCCACGGACGGACGTCTATCCAGCCCAATCACCAGATATATCCCCGCGGAGCCGCGAGCTGAAAGCCAGCACCACCACCACACACACCTATCACTAGCTATACATAGCATGCATAGATAGCTATAGATATGCACTCTTTAACGTAGACTCCTACATCCCTGGCGGAAATCCATCCCGACATACCGGCGCCCATCCTCCTGGCGTGTGGCTCTCCATCCCATCCCATCCCTCCCTTCCCATCACCCCTGGCCCTGGCCCTGGCGTACGTCAGTCATCGCCGCCAGTTGATTTTGAGCGCTGTCTCTTTTTAGACTTCAGACGGTTCTTCCAAATAATTGGTCCTGCAACGGCTGGAGACAGTCGAGATGGATGGGTTGGAAGGCTGTTGGCGCAGGGACTCAGGCCCCCTCTGGAGCTCTCCTTGTCTTCCCGGCCTGCGATGCAGTATGTATCTGTACAACATCGATGTCCCTGTGCGAAATTCGCTGCATTATCTGGTTGAGGGCAACGAGCGAACAAGCAAATATGATGTATCACGAAGATCCGATCTTCATCACCGTGCTCCTCAGGTAGCTATATCTGGCGCGTCTGCTGCTGGTTCTGGCTGCGCCAGCTACCACCCCCGTTACTGCAGCTTGTATGGTCTTCCCGTTGAATAGCTGCTCCTGGCGCTCTTGTTAGACTGCAGACATAGGCTGCTCCGTATATATCAGAGAGAAAGAGGGTGCCACATATGGTATATCACTGCTCACAAAGCCCATCTGCTGGCTTCGAGATGCTCCCACTTCTCGCAGCCAGCTTGCCGCTCTCGAGCCGCCGGCACAGTCTAGATTGTCGATCTCGAGGTGTCTAATATTTATGCTGAACCACATGACGACAAGTACACAGCGCTGCAGGGAAGAAGAAGAAAAGATACAGACTGGCCTTTGACGTTGCGTTCTTGTAGGAACTAGCAAGCCAGCCAGTGGCTCTGGTGGCAGAAGCAACGTTGGTGGACAGTCGGCTCATATGCAGTAGTGTCCATGTACGTTTGCATGCACGTATCTCTCTGCGCTCATAGGCTACTATTCCCTTTTTGTTGAGGGCTGAACATCTATATACTACGATAGAGTTATATAGAATTATGTATAAGGAAGACGAATGGCTATATATAACACCGAACAGCTAAATTAATACCAAGAGATAAAAAAGGTAAAGAAAAAAGGAAGGAAAATACGGGGTCATTCAAGGCGAGCTGCATTTGCCTCATTACACCAGGCACATTGGACTCTGCATGTCACTCCTTTTTGTTTGCTATCAAGGGTCCATCCCATGCGAGTGAAGCCCCACGGTCATGCGGCGTACGGAGCACTCCCTGAAGCATTTTGACCAGTGACGACATCCTCAGGCACCTGGTTGGAGAAGCGAAAAGAGATCGACAGAGCTCACTCATACTCCCGTTGGCTCAGCCGTTGCCCCCCTTCCCCCCTTTACAATATAATACCAGGGCCAAGTAGATGTGAAAGGTGAAAAAAAAGGAATCATCGTGGTGAATTCCGGAGGTATATGGATGTAATCGCTAGGTGGAAACAAACGAGAAGTAATTTGGTACTGAGAAACCTTAACACATAGTCAACCGAACGGCGGTATCTGGCCAATTGGAATGGGGCTGACAGTTGACTATAAGGACACACGAGCGAGTTGCCATGCCGTTGACGGTCGTCGTTGTCCGGGCCATGGAAGGAAAACGATTCATGGAGATAGAAGCTGAAGCTCTTAGTGCTGCTGGTCCCGGCGCCGTCTTTGCAAGATTCTCGCGTGATTGACATGTCCGCGGGATGGCAGCTGTGACAGAGCCACCCTTACACGCGAACGGCGGGTTGGGAGGGGGAGGGGAGGGAGAAGAAAGAAAGAAGAAAAGCATAGGAAGAAGAAAACAGAGAGATGGCAGGGGCAAGGCTGTCAAAGAAAGAGAAAAGTGTAGCCATACTGGAAGAAAACGGAATAGGGGGGGGGGGGGCGGTTCGTATGG
>NW_003456426.1:2670322-2734917 GCF_000151425.1 Trichophyton rubrum CBS 118892 | reverse complement strand
GCTCCTCATTCATGTGGGTAGCTAGTTGCCATAGAAATATTGATGATAGTTGCTGTCATTGATTGCCCTAATGAGGTTGATTCGTAAAACATATACATATTCGTGCTCCAACATATCATGTTGTGCCGCCAGCTGCAGATTAGATGGGGATATGCATCTGTATATTTGGTCCATGTGTGAAAGCTTTGCATTTTTTTTTCGTTTTTTTTTCTTGGGATGAGGGGAAGGGGTTCCATGGTCCTCTTAGATGATTGATGGCTGTTCTCAGTTTTAACTAGCCGTGCAATTGGAAGAGGGCGGAAATACTATAAAAAGAAAGGAAAGAAGTCAGTAAAAGTTTGGAGAAAAGTCAGGTACGGGTGCAGGTTGTGGATGGGGCTGAGGAATATGTAATGTGGCATGCAGAATCAACCAAAAGAGGCGAACCTTTCTCCATTGTGATGTCTTCTGATACTCTCAGACAGCAGCGCTGAAAGATCGAGGACGACCAGTTTCTTCATGAGTCTCACTTTCTCGATAGGGAGGGGGAATGAGTTGGTTACGACGACATAGTCGATACTGGGGCATTTCTCCATTTGTTCCATGGAATCGTCTCCAAAGATACCGTGAGTAGCGATGCAGTACACCTTCTTTGCGCCGCCTTTCTTAACGACGGTCTCTGCAGCCGCAATCCAGCTGGAGGCCCGGTCAATCATGTCGTCGACAATAAAGACAGTTTTATCCTTCACGTCGCCAACAAGGGTGATCATTCGTTCCTGACCGGATCTCTGTGGACAGACCTCTTCCTCATCAGAGGATGCGGCTGCATCGAACGATCCCCCAAGAGCATGTCCAGGCTGGTAGCCTGAGACATTTGACACGGCAGACATGCTCATGGGATCTGGGATCGATCCCTCATATGTATCCGCCCCGTGGTTGGAAGCAGATGCAGAGGTAGACGCAGTCTCTGGAGATGGGTAATCATCATCCACAAGGTGCCCCTGGACCAGGCGGCCGGTGATAACTTCTCGAGCTCGCTCATCAGTATATTCAGAGGAAAATCCGTCGGCGAGAGTAGACGGAGCGAGCATGCTATCCGGATGTGGCGTTCTATATGATTCCGACTCTTGTGCTGGGTTAGCAGAGGAGCCGGAGGTGCTGTTACGAGGTGTGAGGATACCGCTTTCAGTTGTGGCGGAGGCAACTGAACGACGGATGCTTGGTATGCGGTCAAACTTTTGCTCACCATCATGGCTAGTCGTGAAGCCTTGTTCAACGGAATCGAAAAAGATGGCACTGTCGGTCATAGTCCCGGCTTTCGCTTGCCTCTGCCGCCTTCTATCAGTAGTGACGATGCCAAAGTTAAGTTTCAGCGCATCAGCCAAAGACGTAACCCTCTTGCTCCCTCCGGCGTTTTTAGTAACAACCACCGCCTCATTCCATTGAGGGACGTTCATTCGAATCCACCGCGCAATTAGAGGCTCAGCAAAGAGGTTATCAACGGGCTTACCGAAAAAACCTTGCATTTGGGAGGCCTTTTACAATACATTGTCAGTCACCCGGGCCAAATGCCTATCTAGAGCTTGTCGATCCTTACATGTAGGTCCACGGTGACGACATGGTCAACACCGGCCACTGATAGTAAATTGGCAAGCATCCGAGCCGTAATGGCTCCTCTATGACTTTTCTTCTTTGACTGCCGCGAGTATGGGAAATATCTTTGGAATGCCGCATAGTCAGTTAAGTCGAAGCCGGGGAGGTATAGAGTAAACGAGGGATAAAACCTACGGCATAACAGCTTTCAAACTAGTCAGTTGAGAATTCTTTTTAAACACTTTCTACCACCCTTAGAATAGGGGAGGAACACACCTGTTATAGATTTCGCCGAACCTCCCTTGCAGGCGGATATCATGATCAACAGCTCCATTACACTATCATTGATCTTCCTGCTCCCGCTCTGGACAATATAAACATCCTGATTGCGGACAGAAGCCCCAATATTGACGCTGGTTTCGCCATTGCTGAATTTCCGCAGCTCGCAAGGAGCTGGTAGAGTCCCCAATCTGTCGCAGATCGCTTCAGTCAGGGTGGGATGCGACGTCCCCGAGAACACTAGCACGCCTCTCATGGCTGAGGTCGGAGGTTTAGGCAAGGATCGTATAGGATTCCAGGGGCAACAACAAGAGATATCGAGAGCGTCGGTCAAGCCAGCCTTCCATGAGCGTCCTCTTCCTCTGGCCAGTTCCGTTCTCTGGCCCTCGTTTTTATGTGTTTCTTCTGCGTCGTTCGTCGCTTTTTTCAGGCGGTCGAGAAGATGGAGGTGATTTTAGAGTTTCACTTGCGCCGCAGCTTTTTTTTTTTTTTTGGTGAAGATCATGTGACCTGCGCTGACGCCGCCGCGAGAAACAAAAAAACACGCAAGAAAATCGAGATTTATTTTTCTTCTTCAATATATTTATTTATTTCTTCACGCCAGTACATGGCAGTTCCGGAGTGCCGACCTTGATTATGTCCAGTAAATTCCCTGCTATTCAGCCGGGCGGTTCTCTCATTGTTGCGTGGCAGGTGAGGGACAAGCGAGTCCTGGTGGTCGGCGGTGGTGAGGTTCGTTTCTTTCCCCTGTCAGCTATTCTTGAGGCTATGGCGGCTGTTCGAAAAAATAAATAAATATGCGGACAAAAATCAAATAAATAAATAAAAATAATAAATATATATATGTATCAATAATAACGCATGCGCTTTCTAGGTAGCTGCTGGCCGCATCTTACATGCGCTAAATGCAGACGCGAAGGTCGTCGTCGTCTGTCCCAAGGCGTGTTTAAATGCCGAAGTGGCTTTTCGCGTGGCCGAGCAGCAGGTTGGCCATGTCGATCGGAAGTTCCAACCTGAAGATCTAGTGGGCATCGACATGGTCTTCGTGGCCGTCGACGATCCCGAGGCTTCCACCCAGATATGGAAGCTGTGCAGGGAGCAGCGCATTCCTGCTAACATCGCAGATGTGCCGTCCGAGTGTGATTTTTATTTTGGCAGTGTACATCGTGATGGGCCCCTGCAAGTCATGGTCAGTACAAATGGGAACGGCCCCAAATTGGCTAGCATCATACGGAAGAAGATTGCAGATACTCTTCCTGATAATGCCGGCGCAGCAATTCTGAATGTGGGGGTATTGCGCAAGAAACTGCGAGCAGCTGCTCCAGCTCCCAACCAAGGGCCAAAGAGAATGAATTGGTACGTGATTGTGAGTGTTCTGCCTATGCTGGACACGGGCACTGACTTAACACGTAGGATATCTCGGATATGTGACATATGGAGCCTGGATGAGCTTGTTAGCATGACCGAAGAAGATATGGACAATTTGCTTCGGCACTACGAAGCTGGTAAAGTCCCAACATTTGAACAAGTTCGACTAAAGCAAGGTGACAATGTCGCCCCATTTGATGGGAGCATGGGCTGGAGCTCATGAAAAATGGAACATGTAAAATATGTCAAGATACATGTAATATACTAATCATCTAGGTAATATTTTCTTATTCATACAACTCTCTACCTGTTCATGATGTAATTAGTTTTGGGCATCATTTTGGGAGATGGTATCACCTCTCTGTTTCATGCATACTCTCATTCGACAAGCCGTGCTATGTTGAAAATGTTAAATCTGGTTGGATACCAGGCCATTTCCAGATAGGAACATCCTGTGTCGTCATAATGCATAGTACAGAATGATGATTGGACCAATAGTAACAAGCAGTATATAAATATTTCTAAATGTAATGCGCCTCCTAAGTAGTTATGTAAACTAAAAACTTACGAGATTTAATTAGACTAAGCTAGAAGAGTAGCCTTCAAACTGCAGCAGCAGGAAACATCCTCTGTCCCGCGTTGGTCGAGAGCGCTTAGATGATCAGATAAGATAAATATGGAATGCCAAGCATGGGGTCGCTCATCCAATAATAACGCTCCAAGCGCTAATGTAAGGCTTTGAGATAAGCTTAAAGTGCAAAGCTACATGGCAGTCTCCTTAAACTGAACTGCAACACAGAACAGTTAAAAAGGTAAAGGGAAAAGTAAAATTTTCGCTCTGATTAGCTTTTAATTTTTCCAGAATACATAAACCAAGGAGCTGAAATATCAGACAAAAAGTAAGAAGTTATAACCGGATATCAACTGGGAGACGAGAAGTTTAGAATAACCGTCTAAGGGAGCCAGGAACGCAAAGATACAAAGGGTGATGTTAGGAGAATAAAGGAAACTGAACCTATCGTCCCACGCTCTGTCTTCGGCCGTTGAAATGGCTGTGTGAAGTGGAGCTTCGAGGACTGGTAGGTGAGGCAATGGGAGTTTGTGGGGTGATACCAAGCCGGCATTCTCCGACTCTGCGGAGCAGGGCTTGGATCGCGAGCCGGATCTCAACGTTAAGGTCGCGGGAAAGCAGGTCAACTGTGATAGGGTAGAAGGTTTCAATGTACTTCTCGAAGGTTTCCAGAGGGAAGCCGGTATATCCTTCAACGACATCAACTACAACTGGGCGCCAGGCGGTGATATTTCGCTGTTGGGACTCCTCATCCAGCTGAACATATCGCCTTATAATGTCGGCACACAAGCTAAGTCTGGGTTAGTAAACCATATTCAATAGAACAGGAAAAGTAGCGTGGAGGTGACTCACGGTATTAGGGCGTCTTCTGTCTCCGAACGGCTGTTCTTCCTCTCTTCGCGCTCGTCATGGTACATACGGAAGAGAATATTGATGTAAGTTGCGGCACTACCACTTTCTTGGTTAAGAAGGTTTGGCGGCTGCTTCATGAAACCTTGCTTCCACAGCTTGAGCCTCAAGTCCTTTGCCCCGTTGAATTTCTTGGCAAATTGGTAGCTCTTCTTCAGCAACGCCATCAACCGCAGCAGTTCCTTACTGGGAATCTGCGAATAAACAGCATCGTTAGAAAAGAGTTCGTTCACAGTTTCAATCATTAAGATCTGAAGGACGCAGTTAATGATGATGCGGTTGAAGAATCGTCGTCGTGCGGCAGTAACCACAGTTGGAGGTTGTTGCAAGTCAGGCTGAGGGCGGTAGTCTTCGAGCTCGGATGAGGCAGCTGGAAGTTGTGCTTGATGTGTCTCATCCCCGTCTTCACTCGGTCGTGTTGACTCTTGGCCTCGGTCTGGCTTAGCTGAAGGAGAACCGGGATCGGCCTGAGACGTGACTTCTTCTATGTTTCTTCGCTCAGGAGGCATACCTGGTGCGGTTGTCGCCGCAGTGAAAAGCTCATATGCGGTGGTCCTTTCAAAGAGTTCCACGAAAGCCCCGACAATTTTCTCCCAGTGCTCTGGGGTAAATTTATTGACGTTTTGCAATATTAGCTGCTGGAGACAGTTGCTTCCAATCCTGGCGATGGTATCATTCTCCTGGCATATACACAAAGTCAGAAGGCCCAAGAACCTATCCAACATGTATTCCAAGGAGTCAAAATAATGAGTAAAGAGGGTAATCATATTTCGCAAGGCTTGGATCATGGTGGTAGAGAGCCAGACCGAGAGTTCCTCATGATTTGGAACCTTGGACATCTCGGACTTGGACTGCAGTACGACGAAGATGGGATAGAGAAGTTGACGCCAGAGAACATCCCAGAAAGCAGGTGGGAAGTCGCCGCCATATCTAATAAGCGTTTCAAAGAGATATGTGAGAGCCCTACCAAACTATTAGCCACCAATACATACTATAAAAAGGCGCGGAATATTACCTCGATCGAACTTCCAAGTCATCTCCAGTCATAAGGACGTCTTGGAAAGCGATTAATAGCGGATACCAGAATTGCTCCTCAGGAGACTGGCCCGCGGGCTGAGCAACGGCTTCACCCTGTGATGAGCCAGAGTTTGTACGGCGGTGGGAAAGAGGGCATTCCGGCGTTTTCAGCATCTTCGGGACTGTGGACTTGAGCGTCTCGATTGCCTGAAGAGATTTCTTTTGAAATTTGAGATTCTTAGAAAACTCAGTAAGGCAAACAACTAAATCAGCAAAAGCTCCCTGCGAAACGACAACACCAAAGCGAGTTTTGTATATTTGAGTAACATGCTCAAATGCCATGTTTACAATACCCTCTGTCGAGTAAAGTTAGTTAACGAGATGAACGAGATAACGGGATCTGTAGTCGCAGGTTAACGTACCGTATGGTTCTGAAGCTGCAACAGAGAACACTCTGAACATTGTCTTCCACCCAGAGCGGATATTATCCCCACGAGCTTGAATCATCTGAATCAGACATCGCAGTACCATATCCTTGACATTTACTGCGGTACTGTTTGCCATGACGTGTTCAAAGGGTTTCAAAAAGTCCTTCTGAAATTTGAAACCAGGGAGTTCCTCGATTTCCATGAACCTCATTGAAAGTTGTCGGAGCGAATCCAATGCGAAAAACACAACAGCTGTGTTAGCATTGCAGCCAACATGATTGAAATGTTCACCGAGGACTTCCCAGATTTTGCTCCACTCAATTCGAACTCGCGTCATATTGTAGTAACTGATCTCCACCAGCTTCTGGAGACTGTAGGTTCGCGGGGATTCGCTTTGTCCGGAGGACTGGATCTCTTGCCAACTAACGGCGTTAAGTGCACGTACGAAGTCGACGAGAGCCTCTTGTTTGAGGTTGGCAGTATTGGTGAAAATCATGTCTACACCTCTGACCATTTCAGCCGAGCGGCTCTCAATCGCAACATCTCTTCGGAAGGATGCTAGTCCATTACTGGAACGCGGTCGGGGCTTCTTTGGAACTTGAAGGGACTTTTGAGAACGTGAGTCCGTAGATGGCGATGCCCGTGAAACATCAGGCAATGAGCCTTCATCTACTCCATCGGTAAGAAGCTGGAATCGATCAAGTTGGCTGATGCAAGTGAGGATCTCTCGCCAGGAGCTCTGCAAATGATCACCTTCGGTTATAGCAACATCTAGCAAAACCTTAAGGGCCTCCACATTTTTCGCAGCCATCTCGCGCAAGTTGCCTAGGTTGGTGAACTTGGCCAGGGCAGTAACGAAAGCGACTCTTGGAGTCTCGAGATCAAACATGCACGAGATACGGATAGCTAACCTGATTCCATCCATACACAGACGAATTGTTTCCCGATTTTGAGTATCCTGCACTTGAGCCGAAAGGCCAGAAAGGAAGGACATCCATGTCACATTGAACATGGACCCAACGTGTCGTACCGAAGTAGCGGGGATAAAACGTGACAGTGCTTCTTTCATAGCTGACTTCCGCTGCGCTCTAATCAAACTTCGATACAATTGCTCAGTTTTGCTAGAAATTTCCTCTGATGCCTGTGCGTATTTTTCGCCCTGAATGTCCCTACCAACAGTAGCCAGCGCCTGACCGGCTCTCGAAGCCAGTCCTGGCTGGGGAGCAGGCAAGTGACCCAGGTTTGCAGCAGTCTCGCGCTCGGTACGTAGAACGATCTCATTATTCAGAATTTCGTCATATATGCCGCTGAGATATTCAACTGGAAGATCAGCGTTATCATTAATTCCCTTATTATTCTTAATGAAGTCATCCTTTGTCATACGGCGACCCTTCATCTTCGTGCTATGCAGGTCCGTATTAAGTAGAATAACTGAATAAGCGAGAACGTAAGCTGCATCTGCCGAGGCGAATGCGTTGGGATTTTGAGTCACATATCGCTGTGCGAACTTGAGCATGAATCTATCGATCTTCTGGGATTCTCCGGGCAATCTAAAACTTTGTAGGAAATCTCGAAGCGCATCTGGGAACCGGCGTTTAGTGAAATCCATGCAATCGACGAATGCATGCATGACAGCAATATTTTCTGCATCGCCTTCTCCTAGGTATTCTCCAAGGGTTGCCTTGTCTAGTCTGTCGTTCCTAAAGATGAAGTGCGCGATATCGGTGGGGGAGTTCGATGGGATGAACCCTTCAGACAGCAAGATCTTCATTCCGCGTTTTGGTTTGAAGTTGAAGGTTCGAATTGCATTTGTCAATGCGATTTTCCGTTGCTTGACTTTTTCAATTTCATTGGGGTCGTCTTCAGGAACAGGTGATGATGCGCCTGTGTCTGAATCTGCGTTGTCGACTCGGGGTGATGGAATGATAGGGCCTCCTTGACTGGTATCCATGGAATCTCGGGAAACGTCAACTGAGCTACGCGACATCAGTCCTCGGCCTAAGGACTTGGGCTCACTGTCCTGA
Organism: Trichophyton rubrum CBS 118892; assembly: GCF_000151425.1. Classification (NCBI taxonomy): domain Eukaryota; kingdom Fungi; phylum Ascomycota; class Eurotiomycetes; order Onygenales; family Arthrodermataceae; genus Trichophyton; species Trichophyton rubrum. The sequence continues at coordinate 2,726,749 of NW_003456426.1, read as the reverse complement.
GAGGACCATATATCAAGAGAGCGTAGTATCTCTACTAGACATTCCAGCGCGTTCTGCTTCATGGCGTACTCAGGGGGATAATGTTGGTTATTGGTGGGCGGAGGGGTTTGGTCAATCTTGGCAGTAGTGAGGGAAGGGGGAAGGGTACCACGGCTATGCCAGTCATTAGGGGTAGAAGGGGCTTTGGAATGTTGTTGTTCATATTGCTGTTGTTGTGATGCAGTGACAGTAACAGGCACACTTGACATTCGAGAAAGCTGTTCAATGATTCTATTTTTGCAATATTAGCCATGGTCACGGTCCGAAGATAACTGACATACCCTTGGAACAAATTCTCCAATGCAGTACGGTCACAGTCATAATTTAGATATATCTCAACCAATGCCCTTGGGTCACCGGAGAGACGCTCTAAAATATGCATGAAGCTCTGTTTCTGGAATATAGGGGAGCTACGCTTCTCAAGGATGGCCAGGTATATTTCCTTGAAGAAGACCTCCAGTTCCTTCTGCAGTTGTGGTTTAGCAAATCGTAATAAATGAGAGGGTGAAAAAGGGGTATAATGAAGATCATCTAACCTTTAACATCACCCTCATATGCTTTAACATCAGCCAGAATATTTCACAGCAGACATTAAATACGCGGGGAACCGAGCTAGCGCCATTCCTACTCAAACTAAGGCAAAGATGTGGCTTGATGGCCTGTAGTAGCGTCATGCTTTCATCAAAGTTTGAACCGTGTTTGATGGTTGCAATGGGTGAGGTGAAAACAGCAATATGGTTGTTTAGGAGGTGTTGCATTAGATGTAAAGAGAGTAGCTTTGACCTCATATTCTGCGCCTTCAGGTCTTGCTGTTGCTCATGGGTGAGCACTTTATGACTCAGTTTGCATAGAGCCCTGAAGACCAAAAAGGCGTCCTTGATATATATTTCATCCTCTTCATCGGCTGCTGGATCAAGTTCCTCGCCAGATCTAGATGTCTTTCTTACCACCTTGGCCCTTGTGACCATTGTTGGTGCACTATCATTGACCATGGTATCATCCTTGTTGGTCTCGAAACTTTGTAGAGTCAGTTTCTCCGTCGGCTCCTTTGCGACAGGTTGATCTACAACATTTGAGGTTCCAATATCTGATTGTCCTTCAACGTCCGTGACGGCACCATCCTCCGCAGCGTTAGGGGGTGAGTCAACGGTAGAGCCATTGCGATTTTCCCGGGTCTCGGTCTCCTGTATACGGACCTCCTTGAGATCCAATCTGGTGCGTACGCGATCATAGACAGTGCCAATCATTTGAGTCAACGATCCCTGTGCTATCTGCTGGTTCTGCGCAGACTTGGAGTAGATGAAGATATTGTAAATTTGTCGAACTGCCTTCAGCAAGCCGGCACCATGAACAACAATCTTGTCGTTAAGTACAGCAGCCAGGAGAGACTTGATAATCTGTTGCTGGATCTCTATAGCGGTGTGTTCGTTCTCGAAGCAGTCGCATATTGTCTCGATTGCACGTTCTATCAGCGGAGGTTGGTCTGCGGACTCGCTTCCATCGGGAACGGAGGGAAAGGCAAAGTAAGAATAAGTTATCAGCTTGCCAATACAGTCTAGGGCAGTGACCTGCAGCGGGATACTATCGGTCTTGCTCGCCAATTGTAAGGGTAAAAAGATCGATTCTGGGTCTATTGGATGGTGGTCGGACTGCTTAATGTTGGCCTGAGCCTGCTTGACTGCGTCATCCAGCTCCTTGCTCTTCCGGGCTTCCTTCGAGGCCGCAATTGTATCCAAAGCAGTGATCACGAATACAGCTGAGCTGAGAGGTGTTGAACGCTGCTGGCCAGACTGCGTTGCAACCGTTGACCGGGAGTCAGACCGCGACCTCGACTGTTCTATTACAACCGAAGGAGTCTGTTCTGAGCCCCTTAGCGTGGCATTGTCATCTCCACCATCAGCACCAGCGTCCTCGCAGGCATCTGTCTCCGTAGCATCGTCGTCCTCTTCTCCCCCGTCTTCCAGCTCAGGCTGTTGTTCCCCCTCGGGCTGTTCAGCTTCGTCTTCAACAGTGTCCCCTTGTGGCGGCTGGAGTTCTTCTGCCACTGCTGTTTCATCTGCTGTCGTGGTATCTGGCTCAGCATGTGCTTCCGGTTGCTGTGCAGCCTCGGGTGGACGTTCTTCGGAATCGGCCATTGGGAGTGTAGGAGGCCTGCAGGCAGGCTAGATATATCCTTTTAAACAGACAAGGACCCGGTCTGAACTAGACGACGCCGAAAACCATAAGCGCAAGGAGCGGCAAACGAGTGGAGGGCAAGGCAAGGGGGGCGTCTGCGCAGTTCCGGGCTCCTTTGTCGATATAGGTTCATCAATGTAGTTCGTTGGATGCATCTACAGCCAACATCTCAGCTACCTACATCTGGCCTTCTCTCTGCCGTTTTCCCCAGGTGATTATGTCAGTGAAATTACGTCAGTCCTTAGTCATTTCATTAGTAATCGGCGCGCTTGGGCTGCTTCGTTCCGCCGTAGCCACTAGTCCAGATGCGTCCATCGTGACTAAGCTATCGGCCGTGTTTGGTGGGAAAATCCACGTGACCGCGGCCCCGACAGAGGATCCGCTTTCCGGCGAAGCTCAACAAAATCATCTCAGTTTCAGAGCAGACGCAGAGTCGAAGACGAGAGATCTCACGCCGTCCACGATCTTCACACCCCTAACTCCTCTTATCCTCCATCGACCTCGCTCCCTTGGGTCAGCTCGTCTGGAGCCTGCTCTCATACCCCTTGACTGCAGATTCAATTGCCCGTTTTCGTTCCTTCCAGACAGATATCAACAATGGCCTCTGCTGCCGTGCTGTCGCGGCGGTTGCTGCTCTCCAAGACCGCACAACATGGACTGAGGGAGTCGCGGAATGTGCTTCGTCTTTCTGATGCGCTCAGGTATGACTGCCAATGGTATCAGGGAGTGCCATTTGCATTGATTCCGACTAACATCGGTCTTCTCTAGGTCCGGAGTGCCAGCTTACGCTTCGCTGGCCAGATACTATGCCTCCAAATGTATGCGAACAATGCCTTACTCCATACTCCAATTTGACGCCGAAATAAACCATATATTAACTGTGATATAGCCTACCCTCCCCACACCATCATTAGCATGCCTGCTCTCTCGCCTACCATGACTTCTGGAAATATTGGAGCTTGGAACAAAAAGGCTGGAGATACTCTCTCTCCCGGTGATGTTTTGGTAGAAATCGAAACCGACAAGGCCCAAATGGACTTTGAATTCCAGGAAGAAGGTGTTTTGGCTAAGATCTTGAAGGATGCTGGTGAAAAGGACGTTGCTGTTGGTAACGTAAGTATTTAAAGCGGAAAGAAAATCACCGTCATACCCGGAATAATTCTAACTTGATATTCTGGATAGCCAATTGCCGTCATGGTCGAAGAAGGAGAGGATATCAGCCCATTCGAGTCTTTCAGCCTGGAGGATGCAGGCGGTGACAAAGCTCCTGCTGCTGACAAGTCACCCAAGGAGGCCCCGAAGCCCGAGGAGGCTGAGACCAAGGCCGCTCCAACCCCAACCTTCGAGGAGAACAAGCCAGAGGCCCAGGAAGCAGACACTACCGGAGAGAGACTGCAGCCCAGTCTTGACAGAGAACCATTCGTCAGCCCGGCTGCTAAGGCTCTTGCTCTTGAGAAGGGTGTTGCAATCAAGGACGTCAAGGGAACAGGCCCAGGTGGACGAGTCACCAAGGAAGACGTTGAGAAGCACCAGGCTTCTGCTCCAGCTGCTGGTGCTGCTGGCCCAGCCTATGAGGACGTTCCTGCCTCCTCTATGCGCAAGGTTATCGCCAGCCGTCTTGCTCAGTCGATCCGCGAGAACCCACACTACTTTGTTTCCTCCACTCTGTCCGTCACCCGTCTTCTCAAGCTTCGCCAAGCATTGAACGAATCGGCAGAGGGTCGATACAAGCTTTCTGTGAATGACTTCCTTATCAAGGCCTGCGCTGTTGCTCTCAAGAGAGTTCCCACTGTTAACTCCCGATGGATCGAGCAAAACGGCCAAGTGATGATTCGTGAACACAAGACCGTCGACATCAGCGTTGCGGTTGCTACTCCATCCGGCCTTATCACTCCTATCGTCAAGGGTGTCGAGGGACTTGGCCTGTCCAACATCTCCAGCCAAGTCAAGGACCTCGGCAAGCGCGCAAAGGAGAACAAGCTCAAGCCTGAGGAGTATAATGGCGGCACTTTCACCATCAGCAACATGGGCATGAACCCTGCCATTGAACGTTTCACTGCCGTTATTAACCCTCCTCAGTCCGCTATCCTTGCCGTCGGTACCACTCGCAAGGTAGCTGTCCGCTCCGAGCTTGAGGAAGGCACTGAAATTGAATGGGATGACCAGATTGTGGTCACCGGCAGCTTTGACCACAAGGTCATTGACGGCGCTGTCGGAGCTGAGTTCATGCGTGAGCTCAAGAGAGTTGTGGAGAACCCTCTCGAACTTCTTCTCTAAACTCATTCAAATCTTTCCCAACTTCATCTACCCATTTAACCTTCTACTACCTTGCCTCCATATTCCCCATTAACCGGATTCTCTCCCTGATCTTTCAATTAGACTTGATCCTGTATTTCATATAGCAGATTTTTACAGCTGGAAAGCGTCTTTCCACTGTTTAAAAATAGTGTATTAAAACATGTACTTCCCCTGACCCCCTTTTACCCTTGCGCTACATCCTATCTTCCGTCCTCCTGCACCTCGCGCTTTATTCCGACCTTTCTTCCTCTCTCATGTGTTATATACTACGTCCTTCAAGCGAATATTCCATTCTTGGATTTCTTTCTGTTGTCTCTACGAACTTCATTTCAACTCCATTTTGGTAGAATACTGACCACATCTGCTGCCAGCACTTCGCATACGTGTGGCTCATGAAACACAGACTATGCGGTATACTAACCCGCTGCTCAGAGATCTTACCCTCCTCTATCCTTCTGGTAATACACTATATCGTCTAATCCCTACGTATAATCATGTGAAAACCCCATGCTATTTGCCGCTTTTCTTCTGCCGACCTCCGTGTTGTGCCTTGGAAGTCCTGCCCCCAGGTATGACGTAATAGCGGCATCTAGAAGCAAAGCTCCAAAACAACCTATATAAAGAGTACATCTGCTCCCGGGCCTTCTTTTGCCTCTCTCCCCTCAGCTAAAGATACACAGCTACATCATATACGAGCCTGATATCTAGTCTTGAGGTGGTCTTTGTCATAGTCAATTCCTCAAGCACCATGTCGTACGCCAAAGCCGCTGCTCAGAATGCTAAACAGACAGCAGAAGAAGTGAGTGTTCCACACTTAACCCCATAATTGATCACCTTACTGACAACCTGCTAGGCGTGAGTATACGTATCAATAGCAATGTAGAAGAGGGATCGGAAACTAACCAACACTTAGTCGAGCTCCTGAGCCTCCACAAGTGAAGAGAGATGAGAACGCCTCTAATCTCGTGGACGTCGATTCGCCACATGTCTCTACCGTCCCATCAGACTTTAATGCACAGGAGATAAAAACCAAGACGCAAGAAGCCCGCGTTGAGCTTGAGAAGGAACAAGAAGAGCTAAAGAAGAAGTACAGAGAGGGCAAGCAGAAGGCCAAAGAGACGGCCAAGGATGTCAGCGAACGTGCCCAGGAAGCTGCTGCAGGAGGTTACGACAAGTTTGACCGTAACAAGTCTAATCCCGTCGTCATTGGGAATATGGTTCTCCTCACTGCTGCTAGTGCCGGGTTGGCATATGGTGCGTACCAGAAACACCTTCGCGGAGCATTGACATGGGAGTTGGTTGCTGCATGGACCGGTGGCATCGGCGCTCTAGGTCTCTTTGATTACTACGTCAGCAGGTATGTTGAAGTTCGCTGCATGATTGATGCAATGGGTGTACGGAGTATATTGACTTGATATAGGTGGTTCTTCCAGAACAAGTATCCCCCGAAATAAACGCTTGATGTACATGGAGTCGTGCCTTAGGATGGTACTTTCTAGTTCTTTGTTTGATATCTTGCTTATACCGGGCTTCGTTTTCTTGCCGTCGAGTGCTGAACAATATACGGAGTAATGTTTGTACATTGACTAGGCGAATCATATTTCTGAACCAAATTAATCATGCCTTCAGTATCATTTTACTTCTGCAGTAGCCTTGCACTACTGGGTCAGCGTCATGATGTAGGATCTAGTCATTGCATTGTGCCTATGTATCTAAACTTTAGGCAATTAGTGTTGGCCTATAGGAGACGTGGCAAACATCCTCATGACGGAGCAAAAAGAAAACCCGCCTAGGCAGCAAGATGCACCATGCAGATCTCTATCTTACGAGACTCTAGATATAAACTTGAATCATTTAAAAAAAACATATACCGTAATTTTCCCGACTCGCTATCCACTATGCTTAATTAGGTAGCAAGGAAAATCTCAGATTGAGAGAGACTCAATAACCTTGAGAATTGCTCCTTACAAGCCTTGCTCCGTGCTGATCGAAATAATTAACGACCTACCAGTCGGTGGAAAGAATTATTGATCACATTCCACGCAATTTATAAGGGGTAAGCCCTCATCTCTGGCCTGGCATTGTACAGGCTAATATCTCTGGTAAATGTACCAGACTCCCATACCGGATAATGGCGCCTAACGACCGATAGGGAATAGAAATGTGTGAGATACACATCACCACAATAAGATACACTAAATGCTCAGAGGCCTGCACCAAAGTCAGACGACACCTGGAGAAAATAAAATGCCTTCAATACGCTGAGAGCGAAAGAGTTTGCCAAAATCCACCGGAGGTGTATTTAGGAAGAACAGTCAGTCGTGCACGGTGTCTGCGCCATAGGGACGAAGGCTTTCAGGATTACGATCCTCGATAAGATGTTTTCACAATCCAGATATGACTCCAGCAATATGTTGGCGTGAAACGTGTTCCAGAGCGTTGAATACTTCTCCAGCCGTTGTCTTTCGGTACCAGCATCGACATATAATGTCACTAACATCAGGGAATTCTCAATTCATGTATAACTTTTCTACTTCATCACTGGCTGTGTCCTTGTAAGGATACACCCCACTCATAATAAAGTAGATCAACGATCCAAGGCTGAAAAAATCATCTTCAACCGTGGGAGGAATATCCCAGTCCATCACAGGCCATCTGAACCTTGTTCCTGCAGTAGCAGTTGGCTCAGCGCCAGAAATTGAAACACTACCGAAATCAGATATTTTGAGATCCAAGTTCTCATCCAGTAGGAAATTCCGAGGTGAAATGTCGCAATGAAGTATGTCATGAGAATGAAGAAGAGTGAGTCCTTCTGCGGTTTGTTTCGCCCATCGAAGACGGAGCTCGGGAGATAACTTCTCCTCATTCTTGTCCATGTAATCCTTTAAACTGCCGTGGGTCACGTATTCCATCCTGATGCAACATATCTCCGGATCCCAACTTAGCAGTTTCGGCACCCGCGGATGAGTACCAAGTATTTTATAAACCCGAGCTTCAATGCGCATGTTGCAGCAATTTTCTCGGAAGCATCGAGGATCTACGTCTGGTAAAGGTGTTTTAATCACTTCTCCAGAAGGAAGACGTTCAAGATACGCGGTCCCGCCGATATCTAAAAGAACTCCCTTGGACACTAGATATTATCTGCCTTTGTGTTGGCCGGTGGTTCGAAATATTCGTCCGGTAGATCAGGATTTAGTTCTCGCATCCATAGGCCCGGGATAATGAGGGTTGTTGTGTCCTTTGAGTAATTGGGAGCAGTAGGATGAACGGCCGTCGGAGTCTGAAATTGTAAAGACGAATTCATTAGAGTGTAACTCTGTACGGTAATAGGAGCATTAGTTACTTGACCTTGCACTGCTCTACGTCTCCATTGTATTTCTCGGATCTCCCTTCGGATATTCCAAACAGTCGACTAAGGGAGCGGAAGAAAACAGATAGATTGGAGAGTAGACCCGTTGACCATGGCCGCCAGAAAAACGAAAAACCACGACTCAACATCAGATGTTCCGCATAAGAGCCACAGGTCCCCTACTCTCAACCTTTAATGTCAAGTCAAGATAGCGTGGTAAACCTCTCTTCTCTTTTCAACATTCGCGAGGTAACTCAATAGTTATCCCCATTGTTGGCTGCAAGTTCTAGGCCTTGACTCGGCCTCCATATAACTAAGTTGTTACTGGTTAGTTACACGTGACCGAGCTAAAGCGCTCATTGGCGCCTAGGCAGCCGATCAAGCGCGCCAAAAGAGTTTCGCAGGTAAACACTTCTCCTGTTTGTTAAACCTCACATTACGCCTTCGTGTTGACCAGTTTCTGCTATTTGTCACTATTTCCGTCTGCTTGGAGTGATTTTCTACTAGGTATGTATAAAGCCCCGGCCAACTTCCACTACACCGGACCAGGAGGTTAACTATTGCACAAGAGAGTTCACTTCAAAGTGTAAACAAGCTCTCAGTCGACCATACCTGTGGAGCAAAATAGGGGCTATCTACGAGTACTCATACTCCCGAGAAACAGTAACTACAACTCCACAACTTATCACTCTAATCTACCATTATCATGGCTATTCCCCGACATGTCGCTCGGTCGGCCTCCCAACTATTCCTTCTCGACAAGGAATCACCCCAATACAAAGCATACCTGGCCATTGCAGACATACCCCATCCTGACAGGGCGATTCTAGGTGCATTCATTAAGAATGCATCTGACTCTGAAAAAGCTGCGCAATTTTTCCTTAATAAGATATCCATGGGTGACGGCTCTAGTCTACCTTCCAATAAGGCTGTTTATCAGTTTCTATCAAACTGGAAGATTCTAATAAACATATGTAAGTAATTTTTGTGGAAATCCTTGACAAAATTCATTGTTTTGACACAAGGTCTAGTTAGGCCGGTGGAGGCAACTTCGCTCCCCGACGAGGAGAAGAAGTTGGTATTCGAGCGGGATGGAGGCCGGTGCTGCCTTACCGGAATCACTTTTGAGAATCACCGTGCTGAAGGGCTTGTATACCTTCATATCGTCCCGCCCACTGTGTTTACCAGCAGTCCAGATCTATCTGAAGGGGTATGTGTACATGTTGTTACTTCATTATATTCAAACTAAAGCTAATGGATGTGCTAGAGTATTCTGTTTGAGCCTTTGAGTTACTTTCTATCAAGAGAACTATTGGATATCATCTACTCTCTAGAGAATGGACAGACAGACAAACTGGGCAACGTTTGGCTACTTTCTACCACAGCTTGGGACTATTTTAGAAAGGGAGACGCATACCTCCGGGTACAACGTGGGGATACCAAAACAGAATCTAATTTGAAGCAAGAGGTGAGTATTTGGACTTCATATTATGGCTAATGGTATTGACATGCAAAAGTATAGCGTCTTTCATAGCGGATTTACGCCTAGTCACCCCGAAAGTTTCTCCCTAGATCGTGGCGGCTCCATTCATATTGAGAATAGAAAACCTCATTTAACGCTTACTCCTAATAAAAATCTCTTTGCAATACACAGATTCTTCTCAAGACCATTGGCGTGGATGGAAGCTCATGAATATATGCAGAAGCGCCTAGCCAATGCTCCAAGTAAGTCACAAGATTTTCCCTTCGTCCATAAATATATTTTCCTCTAACTTGTACCAGAAAAGACCTCAACAGTGAAATCTTCAATCTCTCCGTTTTTCTCAATTTTCCGACAGCTCTGGACATCGCTACCTTCTTTTGTCAGAACATCCGTATACGACTTTTTAGCCCGGATTGGCCTCAAAATGTACCCACCTACACTGTCTATGACCGTCTATAAACTCCCGTTCGGTTTATACCTCCGCCGAGGATCACCATCCCTTGCACCAAAGTATCACGTTGAAGCGCACACCCTAAAAATGATAGAACAGTCAACCCATATCCCCGCTCCCCGGGCGATTGATGTTGCACAGACGTCACGATATTCGTATTTACTCATGACCTGCGTTCCTGGACGCCCCATTGGCCCAAGTTTGAACACAATGACTGATGAAGAGGTAGAGCAAGTCGTGGTTGATTTAAAGGGGTACATTTCTGAGCTTCGGAAAATACCAAGAGATCCATCTTCAGAATATCTTATATGTAACTCTCAAGGCGGTGGCTTCTTAGACTGGCGTATTCCAGACAGTCAGAATGAGGAGTTACGATTCAAATCCGAGGCTGATTTCAACAAGTACCTGACTGATCCTTTCTGGGAAGAGATCCGGACCCGTGCAGCGAAATCGCATGACACTCCCCATGGCATTGTCTTTACCCATGGCGATCTCAACCCAAGGAATATATTGGCGGAGAATGGAAGAATTACAGGAATTGTTGACTGGGAAAATGCAGGATGGTTCCCAGAATATTGGGAATATACCAAAATGCATTATACCGTTCGAGGTGTGGAACGTTGGCTTGTTGATGTAGTCGACAGTGTTTTTACAGGCTATCGGGAAGAGTTATGGGTGGAAAATATGCTTTCGGACCTTTTAGGTCCATTCTGATCTCTTCTCCCTTCCCTCATTGTCTATTCTCTCTGATTTTCAAGTCATATTGCCATGTCAGCAAGCCTCATCTCGGAATAGCTAGCATTTTGTATATCTCTTATTTTATTCCCCTCGCATGTAATAATCAAATGAAGCAAGCTACTAGTAGGTAAGAATTGTCCTGTCCTCAGGACCTTCTTCTAGGTCAATAAGTCTCATATATACATGATAATCACATTTCAGAGTACTTTTCTTGCACGTAATGGAAATGAGAACTCTTTTAGATCTGAGAATTCTTGACCTTGGCGATTTTCCCACCAACTTCCACGTCGTCCTTGTAACCAGCAGCAGCATCCAGCAATGTCTCCTCAATACGAGCTATGGATTTACTAAGAGTAATAATCCCATTTTTCTCTAGTGCGATGATGGCGTCCTTGACCCAGGTCCTGCAAGAAAAGGTCTCGCCAGTATTGGGAGAAGGATGAGGACCAGCTGGAATTCCGTTCAAGGTATCGATGCAAGTCTGCCAGTTGGCGTTGTTGACAGAGCCGATTTTATGGGCTAGGACTAGACTCAAGGAATATGGGACGTTTTTGGAAGGCCTTTGATCAAGTTTCCAGCCTCCCTCGCGGTTCGTGGCATGCCAAAGATGGCCATCGGGGGTTTTGGTAGGTATGAAGATGCCCCAGTGGAAGCCAGGGTTGGCACCACGGCTGCTGAGCATGACATAAATCGAGTAGTTCTCATACTGCTTGGCTATATCTTCGCGGGACATGGAATGAGAGGCCATTTTCACGTGAAGGTGACTTGAAAGAGCCTTCTAAGACTTTGTAGGTTGGACGGGGGGAATATCAGGTATAGGCAGAGGGCAGCTGTGACTGAGATGCTTTTTGGATGAGAAGAGGAAGCGAACCTACAGAGAAAGAAAGCCCCTTCTATAATGCAGTTTGAGGGGACTAGAAGTCCAGGCAGCAGTGCGGGGGTGGGAAGTATGCCTTGAATATCACTGGGTGGTTGGACAGAATGCGGGATAATGGCCAGGCTATCGTCCTGATAAAAGTGATGCGCCGCAAAAGGTACTTTCACCCTTGGTTACCACATCTGTCCAGGATGATCAATGAGGGGTTGAGACTCGGAAAGGCCAATGGAGGTGTTATTATCAAAGTGACTAAGCCAAAAGGGTGAATATACACCTGTGGACAAGATGAGGCTGTGTCTTTGACAGGTATTTATGCAAGGTGACTAGGCAGTAACCCCCTCCCCTCGGGTGTGATTGACATGGATTCAACCGACCTTGCTGGCGGAATTAACAGACCCATGCTGTACTCTGTCAGTTCCATGGGAGGTCCGTGTGGTGATTTTCGATGTCTATTTGTTCATCAATACATTGTTGATGCATGATGCTGATGCACTGCCTGGCAACATGCATAGAGGCAACAAAGTGAGGCTCAAAAACGCTGGGCCTGGATTTTAGTATGGAGGGGACATGGGTATCAGGGTATCGTATTGAGTTGGAAGGCCTCCATAGCTGACCATCGTGTGATATCTGACTGGTATACTTGGACAAACATAGCTACAAGCTCTGCGTGTAAGTAGTTCATCATCTTGTCGTCCTGAGGAGTTCAGGGATTGGCGAGAGGCGATGGTTCGCACCGAAACTGGACCACAGCTAGCGTCAAGCTGATTTGTAACGCTCCAACGGATAACCCCGCAGCTTCATCAGGCCATCCGTCTCTTGATCTCGCCATGTCGACTAGGATAAAGCCGTGTCGGATCCTGTTGAGCGGAACATTGCTGGTGGGCTGCCAATTTCGGTGGTGGAGCAAGCGTTGAAATTTTTGTTCCTCGGGTGACAAGGCCCGCCGCCTCATCCCCAGGAGTACCAGCATCCTGCTTCTAGATTTCCCCCAGAGAGCGCAAAAAAAAAAAAAAAAAAAAAAAAAAAAAAAAAAAAAAAAAAAAAAAAACTTAAAAAGCAAAGAAAAGCAACGAGAGATTGACGTTTGTTCCAGCATCGACCTTCGTGGCCAGTTGTATGGCATATTCATAAAAGAGAGACGGCTGGGCCGGTTTGAGCACGCAGGCATAATTAACTAGTTAGTTAATTGATATAGCTGCAGCCACCGTCAATCGTCCTTCTCAACAACCAACCGTCAACCGTCAACCGTCAACGTCAACGTCAACACCGACCCAAAGGCAACGTCTCTTAACCTTAGGTTATTCAGACAGTTCAGCGCAAAAGATGGCGTCTGGCGAGTCTGGCCGTCGCCAGTCGGTGTATAAGATCTTTGGAGAGCCGGTACGTATTAATGTCTGTTTGCTGTCTCGTCCCTTTTGCTGCTGCCACTGCTGCCGTCTTTGCTGGCTGTTGATCTGGTCTGGCACTCCTGCAAAAAGCCCACTTCGTCTCCCCCACTGTTCCCGCCAGTTTGTATGATTGCCATTGCTGCTGTCAAACTCGCAGCCTCGCCCTGTCCACGCTGCATCTGGTCTTCTTGCTGCTCGGATCTGCTGTCTTAGTCTTCTGCGTCTTCTTCGTCTTCATTATCGTCTTCTTCTTCGACGTCAGAAATCAAAAAAGCACGCCGCGGATTTCCTAATCGGGCAACCCTGGCAGCGGGCACATGACTTCGCGGGTTTGCCCGACAGAGAGCCGCTTTTCTCCGAGACTTTCCGACGTGGAGATTCGGAGGCGATGGCGATGGCGACGGCGACGACGAGGAGCAAAAGAGGGTACTCCATACAGAAGATGAAGAGCAGGACGGGGAGGGCGAGAATGGAGATGGGGGTGTCAAGCCACTTTCGTCAAACACTGCCTCCGGGAATATGGAGTCTGGAGATTGCAGGGTATATAATAGGGGAAGCCCCTTGAAGCCCCTTTTCACCAATACCTAAGGGAGTATACCTAGATACCACGGCCGACGGAAGAAGAAGAAGAAGAAGAAGAAGCAGACGAAGGCAGGAAGACAAGAAGACAAGAAGACTACCTAACAGCAAGAACACAAGAAATGCATGCAAGGAGGGAACTTCCTCACTGTGGACGACTAAGCAGATGAACAACCCGCTAGTTGTGTTGTGAATGCAGACTGCACAGAGGCAGCATCCAGCAGGGCTAACTATATCAAAGAAGCTACTCTATACCCAGACCTTCTGCTCTATACCCACTCCCTGTCTGTCTCTATCTTCTGTCTTTGATTCCGTTTCAACTCCCAACTTTCCCTTTGCTGTGCACTATCAAAAAAAAAAAAAAAAAAAAAAAAAAAACACCCCTGAATAATAATGGCGGCCCCAGTTAAAGCATCCTCTGCCTACCACCCATGTCCTGAAGAGTCCCCGGCTGCGCATGATGGCAAGCATCGTACTCTAGAACGTCTAGCTAACAACAAGAAGAACGACGATGCAAAGATATGTGTAGTTATGGTTGGCCTTCCGGCTAGGGGAAAGAGCCTTATCGCCGGGAAAGGTAAGATCATCTTCGATAGTACAATGTTTACACGAGTTAACGACAGGGCCTACAGCGCTACGTTATCTCTCGTGGATCGGTATTCCGGCAAAGATCTTCAATGTTGGGCAGTATCGCCGACAAGATACTCCTCGGCCTACAGCGGCATTCTTCGACACTTCTAATCCAGATGGGGAACGGTTACGTCGAGCAGCAGCTGAAGCCGCAGTTACAGACATGCTTCACTGGTTCTCAACGACCGGTGGACAGGTCGCTATCCTTGATGCTACAAACTCGACAAAGGAACGCCGCAAGTGGATCCGTGATGTGTGCCAGTCTGCTGGGATCGAGCCGCTCTTTGTTGAATCCAAGTGTGATGACCGGGAACTCATCATGAACAATATCAGAGAAGTCAAAACTACTTCTCCAGACTATGTTGGACAGGACCCGGAAGTAGCTGCCCAAGATTTCATGGAGCGGATTAGCAATTATGAAAAGGTGTACCAAACCATAGAGGAGGATGAGGATGTCTCATACATCCAGCTCATCAATGTCGGGACATCCGTGGTGATCAACAATATCAGAGATTACCTGTCTAGTAGACTCGTATATTACACCATCAACCTTCACATTAAACCCAGATCTATCTGGTTATCTCGAGTGAGTTTTTTTCGCCTCTGTATCTTTTACCATGGCACGGTCGACTAATACTAGAATTCAGCATGGAGAGTCTGAGTTTAACCTTTCAGGCCAAATAGGCGGAGATGCCAACCTGTCTAGTCGTGGTGAGGCATATGCCCGAGCATTACCCTCTCTTCTCAAAGAATCCGGTGTTCCCCCCGGGACCAAAATCGTTATCTGGACCTCAACATTGAAACGTACTATCCAAACTGCCCGTTTCCTCCAGGCTGAAACAGGTTACGACAAACTTGAATGGAAAGCTCTTGACGAACTCGACTCCGGAGTCTGCGATGGTCTCACTTACGAAGAAATTGCAGAAAGATACCCCGAAGACTTTAAAGCCCGTGACGACGATAAATACAACTACCGCTACCGAGGCGGAGAATCTTACCGTGACGTTGTTATCCGTCTCGAACCAATTATAATGGAACTCGAACGAAGCGAAAACGTCCTCATAGTTACTCACCAGGCTGTCCTCCGCTGCATATATTCTTACTTCTTGAACATGTCTCAAGAACAGAGTCCATGGATGGAGGTGCCGCTTCACACGCTGATAAAGCTTACTCCTCGCGCCTATGGGACTGAAGAGAAGAGGTTCAAAGCAAACATCCCTGCCGTCTCGACCTGGCGCGGCAAAGGATCGTCTGCAAAGCATCAGGAACCAGCTTGCCAGCCTGTAGCTAAGTAAGCTGGTGGTGGGCTTTCCAGCAGGAAGACGGATGCTCTCTTCTTCATTTGTTTCACCTCGCTCGGTTAAATTCCGCATGAAATAGAGTTATACACGATGTCGGCGTCGGATGGTATGTGGAACGGTCTCTAGTCAAAGAGGAATTCAAGGAACAGGCATACATGGTGGAAGGGAGAACTTGATTTAATCATATGAATTAGACTCCCTCTTGACGGTGGGGATAAGATATGGAAACCAAAGGCTGTTAAACGCCCTTACGTCGCTTCTCTACTCTTATGCTATCTATTTGACATAGCATTTATTTCTCTTAGCTAAGGAAGAATGGACTCCCTGGCCATGACTATAACAACTTCTCATGGATCTTAAGTTTCTCTAGTTAAACTAATCCAGCCCGAAAATTATTGAACTACTGTACAGTGTAGATACTTACTCTTTTGCCTCTTGTATATTGAAAAACAAACGGGGATGCAAATTGAAGGATCCATTGAAGGCATATGTCAAAGAAGAATAGATAGGTTTCAATTTTGAGAGTGGGAGTGATTGGCTGAAGCTTAAGAGGTAACTGGCCAATAGATTACTTACGCTCGACAAGCCGTTGCCCAATCAATAACGAGATAACCTTGAATGCCGACGTCAACAACATAAAGCTCACTTATTGGCCAGTGTTATAGTCAATATAGTTTCACGTGACTGCACTCCTGGTCTCCCCGGCCCGCCGTTTCCTGCAGCATGACATCTTGCGGCGAACGAGAAGCTTCAGCGACGCAGCAGCGGACAAGCGGAAGAAGACGAGAGACAGCTCGCCCAGAGGCCTCATGGACATAGCAGTGCAGTCCACGGGCGCCGGCGATACCATAAAACTACCCCATCCCTCTAGCCATGCTGACTGCATTCACGGCGAGGCCCCTCGTGGAGTTCCGACCTCGCGACAAGTCGAAGATAGAGTCCATCTTGACGTACGGCGACAGGCTGCTGGTCGGGCTGAACACGGGATCGCTGCGAATATACAGGGTTAATGAGGTGAACGTTGACGAAGCAGATACACGGGCTGGTGATGACACAGAGGCGCAGGATGGCAGTGGTGACGGCGGTGGTGCTATTCAGTCATCTCCAGCAACCAAACCGACAGATCTACTGCGAGAGCTAGAAAAATTCTCGCGATATAAGATCGAGCAGTTGGCGATTATCAAGGAGGCGAATATTCTCCTTTCCCTTTCGAACGGCCATGTCTCGATACACGATCTGCAGTCTTACGAGCTGCATGAGCAGTTAACTCGAACTAAAGGGGCTACCACCTTCGCGGTTACCTCCAACATCGAGAAGGATCAGGACACTGGGGTTCCGTCGATTGTGTCTAGGCTTGCTGTTGCGGTAAAGAGAAAGCTCATGCTATGGACATGGCAAGACATGGAGCTTGAAGATGATGCTACAGAGATAACACTTGTTAGCGGGATAAAGACCATCACTTGGGCGAACGGTACCAAGCTACTAGCCGGACTTAGCTCAAGCTATGTCCTTGTTGATGTTGTGACAAGAGAAGTTACGGATATTGTAGGACCTGGAAGCATTGGGGGGGCTGGCGGACCTGATACGGGGCGTCTGGGAGGAGTAGGTGCCAGTATGAGCTACATAGGCATGGGCGGAGCAACTCCTAAACCGCTCGCTACAAGATTGTGCGAAGGACAGATGCTACTGGCAAAGGATGTCAACTCACATTTTATTGACACGGATGGAAACGGCCTCAAACGACGCCAGATTCCTTGGACGGTGGCTCCTGAAGCTGTTGGCTACTCATACCCTTACCTACTAGCACTTCAGGATGCATCCAAGGGTATACTTGAAGTGCGTAATCCAGAGACCCTATCACTTCTTCAATCGGTATCCCTCCCATCAGCTGCCATGATCCATATTCCACAGCCAAATATCAGTCTTGCCCATGCAGGAAAGGGGTTTCTCGTGGCCAGTGGACGTGTGATTTGGAGAATGAGTGCTCTCGACTATGACTCGCAGATTGACGGCTTAGTAGAACAAGGCAATCTCGATGAAGCCATCAGTCTTCTTGGAATGCTTGAAGATGCCCTTCTGAACGACAAAGAGGGTAGACTGCGAGAGATCAAGCTTCGCAAGGCCCAGACTCTATTCGAAAAGCAGAAATACCGGAAGTCGTTGGACCTTTTTACAGAAGTTTCAGCTCCTCCCGAGATAGTTATACGGTTATATCCTAAACTCATTGCTGGAGAGCTATCATCTATTGAGGAAGAACCTGCACAGGAAAGTTCGGAGAGCTCAGAGGAGAATCCCTCTCAGCCTGAAAATGGTACCAGTATTCACAGTGCTGAACCCACGACACCCGATGACAAGCCGAAGGTTAAGAATGGGACTTATGCACCATCTGTAACCTCGTTTCTAAGAGGAAGACCAGATGATGCTAGCGAAACTGGTAGCATGCGTGGTAAACCAGCAGACCTGAAAGAACCAGACAAGCGGCTGGGTATGTATTCCATATTATCTTTTTTTCTTATACATTTACCACCTAACTAACCCAACTTGTAGAAGGGAAAGATTTGAAAGCAGCTGTCTATGAGCTGCAGGGGTTCCTAGCTGATATTCGCCGAAGACTCTCTAGATTTATCAGTCCCGATGGCACACTTAAGGAGCCCTCAGTCAACGTGGATAAATCAGACGAAACCACCCAATCTATGTTGAAGACCTTGGGTATCTCTTCTGATGATCTGGAAAACATCGACATGAGCCAGAAGTTGCAGGAGACAGCTACGTTGGTAGATACCACCCTATTCAGAGCCCTTATGTTCGCAACCCCTACGCTAGCTGGCTCGCTCTTCCGCATCGATAATTTCTGCGACCCTGAGGTAGTGATGGAGAAGCTAGAACAGACCGCTCGCTACGGTGACTTGATAGACTTTTTATTTGGCAAGCGCCTTCATCGCTCTGCCTTGGAACAGCTTAAGAAGTTTGGCCAAAAAGAGGCCGGACAGGAAATCTCGCCGGAACTCCAAGGCCCCAAACGCACAGTTGCCTATCTGCAGAATTTACCACCCGACATGATCGATTTGATTCTCGAGTTTGCTGAATGGCCACTTCGAAGTGATCCTGAGCTCGGCATGGAGATCTTTCTTACGGATACAGAGAATGCAGAGACACTGCCTCGTCAGAAGGTTCTTGAATTCCTTAATGGAATCGACGCAAAGCTCGCCATTAAATATTCAGAACACGTTATCCACGAGCTAAATGACCTGACACCAGATATACATTTCCGACTGTTAACACTATACCTTGAGCGCATCCTCAAGAGTAAGAAATCAAAGGATGTTTTTCCAACCGAGGATGAGCGAGAGGAGTGCAAGAACCGATTCTTGAAAATGTTAGAAACGAGCGAACAATATTCTCCTGCCAAAATGCTTGATCGGCTCCCAAGAGATGGTAAGCATATCTCTCCCTTTACTATCATACATTCATATTGATATGGAGACTAATTGCTTTATGGATTGATAGATCCGGAATTCTTTGAGCCAAGGGCTGTTACGTTGAGTAAGATGGGACAACACCGTCAAGCTCTTGAGATATATGTGTTTAAGCTGGATAATCCAGCAAAAGCAGAAGAGTGAGTTACTAGAACATTAATTATAGACATGAGCATAAGCTGACTGGTCCTGTGCAAAGGTACTGCAATCGAATCCATTTGGGTGATTCCACATCTACCAAGCAACGTGCAGTTCCATATGGTAGTTCTCCCGCAGTTGAGGACGAGGAGGCCCGCCCGTCTATCTACCATACACTTCTTTCCCTGTACCTGTCACCGCCACATGGTTATGAACCACGATATGGCCCCGCAATCGAGATCCTTGCACGACATGGTTCCCGGTTACCTGCCAGCTCCACTCTCAGCCTTATCCCAGGCTCATTGCCAATCCATGACCTCGAATTCTACTTCCGCAGCCGTATCCGTGCAGCCAACAGCATCTTGAACCAGGGTCGAATTATATCCTCGCTGCATAAGATTCAAAGTGCAGAAACAGAGGCAGCACTGCGTTTGGGTGACAATGTTGGCAGCAACAAAGGAAGAAACCGCTGCATCACCGTCAGCGAAGATCGGGTGTGCAGCCATTGTCATAAACGGTTAGGTGGGAGCGTTATCAGTGTGTTTCCAAAGTAAGTTCGACCGTGTCTTTTGCATCTCAAACATCTCTCACTAACATCTCGAACCACTAGTAATACGGTAGTTCACTTAGGCTGCGCCAATAGATTGGGCTCTACAACATAAATGGCGTTATAGAAGCGTGATGATTCCAGTCCACCCGGCGGCATAATGGCGTCTCGGTATCATCTTTGTTCCAATTCATCTGTTTCCTTTTCCTTTCCCCCGCTATGTTTCTGTAGATATTGCGTTGTTATTGGATACCCCCGACCTGCCCTGTTCACATCATAGTAAACATAATAACGAAACGAAGCTCCTAGTATGTTAATGCATCATTCATCGTCCATCACTCGTCGTCATCGACAACTTCCTCGCCATAGTTGTCTTCTTCTGTTTTGTCGTCTATTGTGGCGCCTCCTTGTGCGTCACGTAGCTTATCTTCCTCCATCTTCTCCGTAAGAAAGGCGTTGACATCCGCTTGTAAGGATACAATTGATCCTCGTAATTCTGCTAGGTACTTTGTTCGTTCCGCAGTGCTATTCTCGCCAGGTGGAGGGATAGAGGCAGAGAGCTGCCGGGTAAAGGTGTGCGCTGATGGCTCGGCCGTTTCTTGTGATGTGCGGGGAGCCTGGTAGACAGCTTTGAGAACGGGGTCTTTGCTTGCTTTGGGGTCAGAAGCCATGATTGAATCCTTGCAGTAACACGCTTAATTAGACCGATGTCAAGTCCCGTCTCTTCTCTCTTGTTATTTGATATGTTCGATGTTAAGATCGTTTTCGAGCCTTCACGAGCGATGGCGGGGCGGGGACGGCGGTATGTCACGTGATCATCTCTCAAATCCATAGCTCCCTAACCTCCCTTACCTCCCTTACCTCCCTTACCTCCTTAACCCCTAACTAACCCCCTAAGCTAACCCTTACCCTTCCCTAACAAGCTCAACCAAGTCATACATGGAGCAGCCTAACTTATAGCAGAAGCTGAAGCTCCGAAGAACACAAGCTTTATGAGCTCGCTGACCACTAGCACTCCCAAAGGTCTCGGTATGTAGCATGGTATGGAGGAACCTCAAGGAGCTAGTTACCCCACTAAAGATTCCTCCAGCCTGCATCTGTGAATCCGTGATTGCCATCAGTAAGTAGCACAAAGTATGGCTGAAGCTGAGTTTGACTCGCAGAGACGCGTCGAGTTGATCAACAGGATCGCTGCTGGTGCCGGTGGAGAGATTGATCAGCTTCTGTGGCCGTTTTTATGGCTGGCAGATCTCCCACCGCTGGACCTGATAACCTATCTTGCTGGGCTTGCGAAGAGACTTGAAGACAGCCAACTGCTGGTAAGATGTAAGCTTGTTCATGCTAATGTCTGTGCTTGGTTACTGACGTTTTTGGTTTCCTACTGTTTATACAGGGACCCAGAGAACTCGTGAACGTACACCCTCCCCGACGCCCTCTCCTGCGCCAACGATGTCAAGGCTTTCGGAGATGGCAGTACCGGGCGATCGGTCTGGCTCACCAACCTCAAGCGGAATGGGTACGCCGCGTACTCGTTCCGAAAAAGCAGCAGACCTGGTTAGAACCTCAAATTCATATGCTGAAAGACTTACTTCACCCTAACTAACTAGTTAACTATTCGCTGCTAGTGCCGTCTAAGAGACAGTAATAGATGCGTCGTGACTGGTGCTGACGATCCTGTTGAAGCGGCTCACATTTTCCCATTCTCCATGAGGGGATTACAGGCTCCGGATATCGTCAACGACACATACAATCCGTGGAGCGTTTTACGTATGTTTTGGGGCCAAGAAAGGGTCGACGCGTGGTATAATGCCATCACAGGCCCTGTGGCCACTGAGACCGTACAGAACCTTATGTGCTTGGCTCCGTCAGTTCACAAGTACCATGAGCGTGCTTATTTTGCGTTGGAGCCCGTTGAGGAGGACACCAAATCGCACACTCTTACGGTTCGTTTCCATTGGCTACCCCATATGGCCAACCTCCGCAGACTAAAAGTTGATACCCGTCCATCATTTCCTCGTGGTATTGGTTGCGGCCGCCGGATACGGCTGTGGGAGGTGGTGTCCGGCGACGAAATCATTTCGGGAACACTCATCAATATCACTGGATACGACGGGATTCCCCTCCCTGACCTGGCGCTTCTACAACTGCAATGGATGCTTCAACGCATCGTCGCCTTAGCTGGCGGCGCTGAAGTATTCCAGGAATCCAATGATGACGGTGATGACGATGATTACTCTGATTACCCTGAAGGCTAACTACGAGGACGATGATATGCATCTCGATCTGCCACCACCAGCGGCATCATCTTCGCGCAGACAACTCAATGCTAGAATGCTGCACTCCCCACCAGAACTTACACTTCCCGTCCGTTAATTTCTTCTTCAATGTCTACGCTCTTGCTCATTATTCTATCGTGGTATCCACTGCGATAAGAAACCCAGCACATACCCAGACGGGCTATGCCCAATGTATTCTAGTGTATTTTATTTTGCCTTTTTGAAGGCCCCTACATGGTTCTATGTTGTTTAATCCGAGAAGTTCTGCTCAGCAATACTCATACCTGCCCCTGAAGAGCTGAATTCATTGTCTATCGGCGCAATCATTCAGTAGCAAGTCGAGTCAGTATAGGAGCTACAGGGTTATTACAGCATAGTACTGGAGGCCCAAAAAGCTTTTCTAGGAAATGATATTGTAAGAGTGGAGTTTTAGCACTGAAATGATGATACCATCCCCGAGCTTAATTAATCTCTTTAACATCAATATCAATAAACATTGTCCCTGCTTTGCGGAGGTAGAGTTACCTCTGGACCAATAATCCAAGCATCAACCAGGCAATCAAAGAAAATGAAGCCGAGCTAAACAAGAACCGCATATGAATATTGCTTGATTCATTAAGCATTGTATTATGTCTCTACTCTGCATAAAAGGTCCAGTATTCGATACTATCGTCCCGCCGCTTCAAGGCTCTGACAATCTTATAACTAACTAGTTACACTAGAAGTGCCCCACAAGCTTCCATATCACATAACTAGCGAATACGACGGCCCTTCATCAACTTCATCAACTTCGCAGGAAACATACGAGATGAGGTATTCAATACAAACGGCTGGTTCTATACCTTGATTCACCGAAATCTACCATGTTAAGATGACAGCGGCCTCTCATAGTCACGAAGATGTCATTGTGGGAGGCTGAGTTCCCGTTTAGCACAGCCTCAGCCTCAGGACGGCTGCATATCACACATGCACGACGGGCGAGTTACAGCCAGAAGTATTACAGGGATGCTTGAGTCTGTGGAGAGCCTCGTTGCCTTAAAACCCCATGTGAACGCCAGCATTCTGTCATACCTTTCGTCGCCCTCGTCAATTGTCTTCAGGCTGAGATGTTGCAAAGGGCGACAGTTTGTTAATGCTCCAGTCATTTGGTTGCCATCTTCTCTCGCCCGGCTAGCCAGGCCAGTCTCAACCAGAACAGGCACCGAAGACAGTTGATCCTCCTGGTCAAATGGATCCAGCATCAGCCTTTGGCATCGTTACTGGCGCTATGCAAACGGTGCAGATTATTGGCAGCACAGTCCAAGGTCTGCGTGCTTTGCAGGGTAAATATGCCGATGCGGACATGACAATTCACTCGCTTATTGTTCAAGCCGCCACAATAAAATCTGCCATAACGCAGCTCCAGGACTGGGCAACTTATGGTACTGGCCGGGCGGAGCATCCAGACTATTTGGATGGGCTGGATATCGCCATAGATGGATGCAAAACAAGCATGGAATGCCTCCTTGCTCAGGTTTCCAAAGTCACAAGTGTTCTAGATGCTAGAGAATTGCCTGAATTACGAGTTGCGGCGAAGATTCGGGCAGTCTGGGATGACCATCTCATGCAGGATTATCAGCAGCGGCTCCAGTCCCAAGTCCTAGCGTTGAATTTTCTATTGCAGGTCTGCCAATGGTGCGTTTGAAATCAGTATCCGCTCATTTACTCAAAAAGAAGGACTATGAGTTAACACATATATCCCTTCTAGTCGTACTGTAACGGAGCAAGTTGAGCTTTTGCGGCGAGAAGAGAACAGACAGTTGCTGAAGAAAGTTGCAGATGATACCGTGACCCTGCGGAGCTCGGTTAAGCAGCAAGCAGACCTATCTACAATGAGTATTTCTCAATCAACAATCAGCGAGACGGCTTTAGATGTGGACGACATCATAGTCAATGCAACTGCGTACAGAAGAGCGCTAGCACATAGCCGTTCAGCCTCAAATCGAGCTCGTACGGAGGAATCGAATCATAGTACAACAGGTAAACCGCAGACTGCGGGGTCCGCCACTACCGATGAAGGCTATGCTAGTGGAACCGCCCGATCGCAGTCATTTAAGGGCATAAATACTCTCTCCCCACCTAATACATTCCTTGAACCACCAGCGGAGGAGCTGTCGCCTCAGGACCAGGGAGAAATGGGACGAAGCGCCTCAATGGCTGTAGGGAGGACGTCAACGAAGCCCACAAATCCTGTTATGCGAAGATGGCAGTCAAACCCAATACCTCTTCACAAGTCTGGCTCAAAACGAGAAAAGATTCGCCAGGTCCTTGGAAAGTTAGATACGTCAAGCCGAAGCAGCCTCAAAAAGACATCGCCACGTCTGGGGCCAAAGTCTTTCGGCTCCTTTTCTCCCATGCCAGAGCGGGGCGCGGCACCAAGATTTGATCGGACTCGTTCAAATACTAGCATTGATCTTTCTTCATCTGGTAGCGCGTCTATACCTCCTATCATAAAAGCCGCCCAATCTGGGTCACTAGTCCAGGTTGAAATGCAAATTGGTGAAGGAGCCGATATTGATTGTCATCACGCACTCACTGGTCGAACAGCCTTGGCTGTTGCCGCTCACTGTGGTAATGAGGAAGTAGTTGACTACTTGCTCCAAAAGGGGGCAAGGAATGATACCCAGGAAATAGATGGCTCGACACCTCTCCATCTGGCAGCCTCCAGGGGCCATACTGCTGTTATCCAAGTTCTCCTCTCAGTAGTTGAGAATGTGGACGTAAAGGATGGCTTGGGCCGAACACCATTCTGGGTAGCTGCTGATGGAGGTCATATTGATGCAACACGGATGTTTCTGGGGGCGGGCTGCAAAATAACAGCTAGAGCCAAAGGGCAGATGACAGCCTTACACCAAGCAGCAATCCGTGGCGATGGCGAGATGGTAGCATTTCTTCTGCAGTCTGGTGCAGATATTGAAGCCAAAGATGCCAATATGAAATCCGCGTTTCACCATGCTTGCGAGAATAGTCAATATTCCCTTTGCCGCTCCCTTTTTCAGTACAAAGCCGACATTGAAGCCATTGAAATCAATAAGAGAACACCACTAATCTGCGCAGCAATCGCAGGCGATGTGCGCATAGTGGAGTATCTGATTGGGAAAAAAGCCTATATATTGGCTACAGATGAAGGCGGAATGAACCCGTTGCATGCCGCGGCTGCTAACGGCCATGTTGAAGTTGTCCAGTTGCTACTAGAGAAGAAGATCTCCATAACCTCTACGAATAAGCTCGGGATGACCCCTTTACATCTTGCCGTCATGTCTAGGGAGTTTGCAGTTGTTGAGTTCCTACTACGCAAGGGAGCACCCACAGAGGTTAGAAGTTCAGGCGGGTTCACACCGCTTCACTATGCTTGCGACCTGGTAGATATTGAGATAGCTCAGCATCTTATTGGGTGTGGAGCAAGCATCGAGGCTCAAGGAGAAGGACAACAGCGACCAATTCATATCTCTGTGGCTAGGGGTTCGATGGAATTGGTTGAACTGCTCTGCCAGAAACAAGTGGAAGTAGACGCTGCTGATGCGTCTGGCACACGTCCCTTGTGCATAGCTTGTCGTAAGGGCAGTGCGTCTATAGTTGAACGCCTCTTGAATCAAGGCGCAGCTACGTCCTGCTCGAGCTCATGGAATGGCACTCAGGAAGAACACTCGCCCCTGGCAATTGCATCGAGAGCTGGTGACGTGCGAATAGTATCCCTTTTGCTTGGTAAGGGGGCATCTGTTGAGCAGTATGATGGAAGGGGCTGGAACCCTCCGCTGTATGCAGCACACTATGGACACGTAGAAGCTCTGCGTTTGCTACTGTCTAGGAGCAACTCTCTTCTAAAGATAAAGCTAGGACAAATGTTCTCACAGACTGGGTTCCATCCGCGTCTTTCAATACCTGCAGAAACTGCGCAGGCAATTCAAAGGCTTGTCTATGAGGATGCACAGCCACTACTCAGCCAGAGTATCGGGAGCCCTAGAATGATGATGAGGGATGTCAACGATTTCAGTGGTCATAATAGGGGTATGCAGATGCTTCAATCCTTGCACCAACCTCCTTCCTCCACGATAACTCCACCAATACCGTCGTTTCCACAGACTGCCATTGAACTCCCTGCGTTCGAACCAATTACCCTACCCGGTCGTGGATCTTATGGATCAATCGAGCCGAGCAGTGGGGGCGTACAGCAGGATCAGCCGCCAGACATACGGCCGGGCTTATTCGAAGCGCCGCAGAATACCGCCACGCGAAGTAGTGGTGGCCCGTCAAGCAACAATCAGAACAGCCATGTCTCCATAGAACGCCCCCATGTTAACCACGGCGAGCAAACCAACATTGTCTCTGCCCTGGGAGAACCCCTGCCCACAATACCCAGCCGAATAGCCACACCACTGTCAATATTCGAGTATCCTCGCCATCAGCCGCCATCTCAGCCCGTTTCCCAACCTCAGGACCTGCCGCCACGAGACATTTCAACCCGTCAAGATGTTGGAGTCTCCCCCCTTGATACCTTGGGTAGAAATGCTACCGTTAGCCCTGCACCAGTCGTGCCAGCCGAACCGTCCAACAACCAACCCCAACCGCGGTATACAGAAGAAATATATAGACAATCACTGGAAGACGAGTCCGATAGTGGCCTCGAGGGTGACTCTGATAGCGAGTCTGCCGTTTCTGTATACACTGCTCCGGAATCGCTAGACCCTGAGATACCTGAGCTACCTTCTGCAGAGCTTGGAGCTGCTATCTATGAGCTAGACGGAACCAGCATATCAATGCAGGGCGTCTATATACCCTAGACAGGTAGGCTTGATGGTGTCTTGTCCAATGCTGTCAATTTAATGTCATCTCTAGACTCTGTCAGACCAGATCTATATATAAATAATCACTCGTAGACTTACTTCCAGCCTTCTTCTCCTCTATATTGTCTTCTACCCGTCTTCTATAATATCAACTCTCTAGTGTCCGTCTTCTATAATCTCAGCTCTTCATCTCGTCTTCCTCGTCTTCAACTGGCTGACTAAGCTTGTCTCTGACGTCGACGTCAACGAGAAAGACAGCAAAAAGACAGCCAGAAAGACAGACAACGAGACGCCCAAGACGACGACGACGACGACGACGACGAAGCAGACGATGGAGTGACGACCAGGCGAAGATGAGCTTCACGGTCGACGACGAGACTGCGGTCCTCCAGGTTGCCCGAGCCCGAGTCGACTGAAACACGCCGCCTGCCAGACAATAACTGCCTAACTAACTACCACCGCCGTTAATATACGAGCTCGCCCCCCAACGACCCGGAGGACAGCATCATGAAGCCTGCGACCTCGCCGAAGTGGCCCCAGGACCATCCTCCGCTGCCTCCGCTGCCCACAGAGCCGCCGTCGCGGCCGGTAGACCTCCAGGCGCGGCGGTCCAGCTCGTCCGGCAGCAGCGCCGCCTCCTCGACCACCTCCAACCAGACAGCGCTCAACGTCTCGAAGCGGACGCTCTACGGCCTCGCCCAGCAGCAGCAGCAGCTCGACCAGCAACTGCCGCAGCCGGTACGACCTCCCGCGATGGCGGCGGGCAGCGTCAATGGCAGCAACACCTCGCTGGCGCTGCGGCCCCAGAACGAGCCTGTCCAGCGGCGGGCGTCGCCTCTCGCCCAGGGCCCATCAGCCTCCTCATCCTCAGACACTCGAGGTTTCCGTTCACGCCACCATTCTCAGGGCTTCTTCGAGCCTTCGCTGCCGACGGCCTCCCAGAGCTCTTCTGCTGCGGTCTCCGCCTCGCGGATTGCGGCCCAGGCGGCGATGCAGCACCAGACCGACCACCAGCAGCAATACCACCACATCCGAAACAGATCGCAGACAATACCCCCGCAACAGGAGAGCGGACTCGCAGCCAGGAGAGGCGCCAGGGATTCGCCTCCCCCAATCCAGACGAACAGTCTTCGGCCGCCGCTTTCTGTGCCTAGCCAGTTGAGCTACCAGAGCAGTCCTGGCGGAGGGCGAGCCGCGGGGGCCGCAACAACGGCTGCCAACGTCGCCTTTCCCAGGACTCCTGCGCCACAGAGTGCGCTGCCGTCGACTACGAGCAATACAACGACAACGATAACCGGGGGGGCGTCTGACCGCGCTGAACCTGGCGGGCAGAAGGAGAAGCAGAAAAGTGAGAAGTCCAAGATGAAGCTGTTCTCCAAGCCTAAACACATAGGCATGTCCAGAGACAAAGAGGACAAGAAAGAAAAGACCATGCCATCCCCCAGTAAGCTTGCATCCAGGCTTGTTAACGCGTCAACAGTCAGTCTGAATGATCCTACTGGTGGTGTTGCTGGTGCTGGTGCTGGCGCAGGTGGTGATATCAATATCAACAATAGCAACAATGGACTCTCCACAAACAACCTATCTCTCTACTCTCTGGCCAACTCCTCTGCCACCACTGTTGTGCCTATTGAGAGACACTCGCTGGATGAGGACCGAGGCAAAGAAAAGGAAAAACACAGACACCACTTTCTCTCGCGCCAGAAGCTCAAGCTGAAGGACAAGGACGACTTCCACCTGCCCCTGTCCTCGGCCAGCAGCAACTCCCGCCCCCTGGATCCCAGTGCGCCTCAGTCTCTCTACTCCTTTGCGCCCTCGTCTCCGGCAGCTTCGACGTTTGGCAAGTCTATGAGCGGCCTTGATCTCCGACACGGCGGACGAGCTTTGAGAGAGAAGAAAAAGGAAGAAAAGGCCTCTGCTGCTGCAGCCGCCGCCGCTCAGGCTCAAGCTCAACAAGACGCGATGATGCGTGAAGGAACCGATCACCCGGCTGACTGGTCCGGTGCTGCGTCGGTCACGGGCTCTACCGTCACCTTTGGAGGGCCATCGTCTTCCGTGGGCAGTACCCAGGGGGCCGGTATCATGCCTGGAAGCAACGCTGCCATCCAGGAGATTCTGCAAGGCTTTGGGCTGCAGAACATGACGCCTGATGATGCCTGGGACTTCCTCAAGGCTAAACTGCTCGTCCTGTTTGAAGGAGAAGACGTCCGTATTGCGTTGGAGGACCTGAACAAGTTGGTCAGAGTCCATATCCATTGCTGTGTCCAGAAACATGCACCCCATCAGGTCGTCGAGGACCTCCGCGACCTGCTCCAGACCGGCTTTGCATCTCTCAACTACTCTCTCGCCAAGGTGCCTGAGGAGAATATTATTCCACATCTCGTCAACGTCTGGGTCTTTGCGTTTGGCAACGTTTTGCCTTTTATCCAGGCCACTTTCCTGCCCCTGGACCTTGAATTCAAGGGCCACGGCTCGATCATGAACTCCCGCGAAGCAAGGGAGTTCTGGGGTGCTCAACCAGGTGCAAGCGATGCTTCTGCTTCTGCCGGCGACGCCCTGGATGTCCGCAAGATAGTCCTCACCTCATTCCGCGACAACGTCATCTTAACCCGCTACGACGTGCTCAAGGCAGCCTTCTCTCGCCTCAGCCTGGAGAAAATGAACGCCAATATCAACGGACCACCAACCGCTACTCTACACAGCTCCACGACCGCCAGCGCCAGTCGACCCAGCACCGCTGCCGGCTACGAGACTAGTGTCGGTGGAGGGAGCTATGCCTCCCAGCCGTCTTCTTCCCATCTCAACGCCGGTAGCTTCTCCTCCGAATCAGCCATTGCATCTCTCACCCGCGCGCGCGCGATATCAAACACCTCTTCCAACCCAGAACACACCTACCCGTCTTCTTACTCTTCTTTCTCACCATCTCAGCCTTCCATCCTCGCGCAAACCCATTCCCACTCAACCAACATTCCTGCACCTCCTCAACCCCCACCCACAGATCCCTCACACGTCACTGAGACTGCCGGCCGTATGCTCCAATGCATCTGCGTGCTAGCCAGCGTCCAAAGCGACGACGACGCTCAGCAGAAAATAGAAGAGCTCAGCAAAGCACTCAAGCATAACTGGCTTGGTCGTGGCCGAACGGGCCGTAACCGTCGAGGATTCGTCGGTACCAAGATTCGTCCGCCTCCACCACCCCGCCAGGACACCAGCGAGGAGCTGGCCGATCATCAGTCCATGGACGAGACCCCGCGAGGCACAGATGCAACTGGATGGTGAACACTGATTCACTAAACGCCAGAATTTTTGCTTTTCACCTCACCTTCCATCTCACCTCTCCACCTCACCTGTTGGCCACCAGGGCCGTGACGAAACCGTCAGGCTCCAACTTCTCTGTACTGTACTGCATTGCATTCCCGGGGATTTCGAACTTGCGTTTCGACTTTCTTCATCTGTTTTTCAATCATTATTTTTTTTCTCCTATTACACGGATGGCGGGCATGGGTTATTCAACTTTCAACTCTTTTTCTCTTCTCCTTACGAGTGGGCTGTAGATTTTCCCGGGCATCGTTCTTTTTCCGTGTATATATTATACCCTTCCATGTTTGCTTCTTCTTTTCTTCAAGCTTCATGTTACTCTGATCGGAGCAGGCCTACAGGTTACAAATGAATGAACGAATTTTGACTTGACTTGATTTCTTGGTCTCGGTACATTAGATATCATTTTGGATTCTTGACTTCTTGACCTCGTGATACCACTGACCTCCTAACAGAGTACATCACATCAGCTCATCCCACCAACTAGTGAACTAGTGAGGTGAGTTTACTGAGACGAAAAGGGGCACCAGATGATGTTGATAGCAGCTCCGGCCTTCTCAGCAGCACCACCCTTGGGACCGCCATAGCACTTGTTAACGACATGGTTTCCGAGACGACGGCAGGCGGCTTCAGTCTTGAACACGCCGAGATGACCGATCTGGCCCATGGCGCCGTTATCACCCTTCCATGGACGCCAGTTGGTGGTGGTCTGGCGCCAGTTGTTCTTGCAGTAGGTTTTGATGGCGGTTCCGAGACGGGCTTTGGTCAAGCAGCTTCCGCTGGCCTTTTCGGAGAAGCAAGCAGCGCCGAGGACGGAGTCGACGAAGATGCTCATGAGAGCAACGAGGATGAGGCTGATGAAGCGCATTCTATGTCTTGTTAGAATGAGGATGAATCAAATGGGGTAAGGGGATACTAACTTGACGACTGGAACAGTAGCTGTCTTTGAGAATTAGCAGTCAGTCTGGTGTCTGTTGATGATGGTGATGGTGATGATGATAATCTGACAGAAACAGAGAAGCTCATGGGCCTTTTTATATTCATCCGTCCTCCATACTAGGCATCTGGAGATACAACCTCCGTCCTGTCTGTCGCATCCTATCGGTCGCAGGTCTCAATTTTGAGAATACTTCACTAGTTATTTCATTCTGGCCTGTAACTATGGCCCGAATGTACTCCGTACAAACATCAATATTCGACCAAGTGACCTGATGAGGATGTATCTGGCCATTGACCTGCAGAGAACTAAACGCCATGGCAGCCTACGGGCCGTGCCTCCATGGAGCTATAGGTTATTCCAATTAAGCGATGCAGATCCCTGGACAAGATCTTCAAATCGATACAGACACCTCGTTAGCAAGCGTGTGTTATTGGACAATGCTTTATTCTTTTTCTTCTATCGATATTATACAGGTGGCTGTTTGTTCAAATTTGGGATCACATTTGTGGCTGGCTGTAGGTATGTATTTGCTATGCGAACAACTGGATAACTACGATACCAGACTGGTTCAATTGCAGCAGGTATTTAATCAATACATGAGCAGTGAGTACGAAGGCAACTGAAACTTAAAAGATGCAAAAGCAAGACGGGAAAAGGACATGCCATCAGTGAGAATTGATGAACAACCCCCTCTCCAGCAGGCCAGGATGGCGCCTCCTAACCCTACGACGAGCACGGATCTTGATTCTGTCACGAACGCCTCCCCTAGCACCGTACCGTTCTAGGAAATATCCAGGGATCTGCACCGATGGCATACCGTCCAGAAAGAGCGGTATCACGCCCAGGTATCGTACGAGATATGCCCGATCAGAGCTCCTTAGCTGCTCAAATAGTGCCGTCATCAGGGTATTGAAGTCCTTGTGGAAACACAAGTCAACAAACTGCAACGACACAGTCAGCGGAGCATGCAGTGCCATCTCCCTGCGATTCCGGGCAATAAAGCTGCTCATGCCGCGGTGCAGGGAGACCGAGGCCTTGAGAACGGCATCGTCGAACAAGTATGCGAAACAAGCAAAGTATTCGAGCACCCTGGCCCAGTCGTAGCGGCTGTGAAGGAGCATCTGGTCCAGGTTCTCGCACAGGGTCGAGCCTGGATCATGCAGTGGATGGCGCTGGTGGTCTCTCAGGACGCGGACAAGAATGTCCAGACACTCCCGGAAGCGGGAGAGAGGGAAGTACAGCGAATCGACGAGCCGGCACCGACGCACGGCGGCGGTCAGGTCGATGTCTACCGTCAGCCTGCCCAGGGCGGACTGGGAGGTGGCTGGCCGGCGGGGGCAGTCCCGCAGATGGGGGATGTGGTGTATCACCGTGGCATAGTCGAGCGAGCCCGGGATGCGGTAGCCGTCAATGCAGATGTTGTAGTAGGCGGTTCTCCCACGAGGGAACAATCTGAGAGCCATGCTCACTCACTCTGCGCCTGGTTGTTTATATTTGGGTTCTTCTGCTCCTCTGGCTACCTGGCAGCTACGCAAGAGAGATAGGAGGTATATATAGCCCCGTCCGGCCCGCCGTTTGACAGCCATGCTGTCTTGTCCATCCCCAGCGATCAAAGAAGGGCGGTTGCAAGCAGTGATATAAGGATATAATGGCACAATGGGATGGTCAGGGCCGGCTGACTGCAGCAAGCAGACGGCAGCAAACACAGCAGGGCATCTCTGAGAAGAGATAAAGCAGCCATTTGTTTGCCACGACCAATCTGTTTGCTACCGCCGGCCTTAACCATTAGTTATAGCAGAGAGACATCCAAAGCCAAAGGACACAGATGCAAAAAAAAGCCTGTGCAATCCCTCCGGGCAGCCAGGCCCCTGGACGCCTTTTGTTATTTCCAGGGAGTCTTGTACCCGCCTGAAATGTGACTTTGGTTGGGGGGTGAGATTTGTCTCGTTTGTTTGTTTGTTTGTTCCGGAATTCCGGGAGATTCGTTCAGCCGAGTGAATTCGGGCTTGTCGTTGGTTGTTCCAAGACTGTTGTTGGTCGTTGGTTCGTTGGTTGGGGGGCGACGGGCGGTGGGCCGTTTGGGCCGCTTCCGTGTCTTTTTGGGTTTTTTCTGAGGGTGAAGTTTCGACCGCGGCCGCTGATTTGGCGACTGCGGGAACACCGAAGGCCGGGGGGATCGAACTGGTGGCCTCCTGCGTTTAATGCGCAAGAACGAACTTGCAGGAGGCGCGTCGTATCCTAACCAGCTGGACCAGAGACTTGCACAGGCGGGAAAAGGGCGGCGAGGGTGGGCTAGGTGGGCAGGGCATCGTCGGTTTCGACCAGCCCCTAGCCCCTTTTTCTGTCAGGACAACACCGAAGAGCAACATCTACAGCTCTCTGCATACAGATGAGATCAACTGGATCACATCCGGATACTTAAGTCCTGACCTGTTACTTCTCTTCTCCTGTCGATGTTCCCAACATGATACCCTCGTCAAGCAACTAACCAGTCTTTAATCTTCATAAGAGCCTCTCCATCGAACGGTGGGTTCCAGGTTTTTTAATGAGGTCATCACAGATTGGACAGTCTTGTCGCAGGGAGGCCCGACAGCATTTTGGAGTGCTCTAGAGAAAGCTGTTGGAGTATGTTGCGATGTCTTCGTAGCAGCCGCTTTGAGATATACCGCGAAGTCTTCTACTGCTGACCCTGCATATTCCTTCTCCTCGTCTGTGTTCGAGGAGGGACATTTTGAGCATCGTTGCAGCTCTGCTGAGAAGGCATCTAGCCCGCTGCTGGCCCCTAGAAAGGCGAAAAGTGCTCGAGAAACATGGAACTCGAGTGCGACTGTTCATATTTACATCAGCTGTACAGGCATGGCTTGTTTAATACTTTGTCACCGGCTCGCGATGTTCAATTAACTAGCTTGTTGAAAATGGGTTCTGCTCAGTTTTGTAGTTCAAAATCCAATGGCTGGGCACCAGGTTGAGTGTGAGTAGTCATCTAGATAGTGAATGCCACAGCAGGAGCTTGCAGCCACTTGGGTGCGCTGAGTTGCTCATTTATTCAACGTGATCCATCGATCTACTATGTCAAACCCTTTTGCTCAACCACCACGACAAGCCTTCGCTGATTTATCATTAATTTAGAGGCTGTTTGAAAGCTTGATTTTTTTTTTTTTTTTTTTTTTTTTTTTTTACTTTGGCAGCTTCAAGGAAAGTTCACATACCGTCATTGATATGGCATTAAGCCTTGCTTCGATAGTCACCTACGTAGAACCGGCCATAGCAATAATAATTAATAGTAAGGGTTACTTGAATAGAGCGCTTTGAACATAGCTATGGCATCGATTATAAAATCTATGGAAGGTAGTAAATATTAACGCGGGGTCATGCCTAGCCACCTGTGGCCCTCAAGAATAGAAGTAGTTTAAGCTTATGCAACCCAGATTTTGTTCGCCTATTAAAACACGATCTTTCGCTTTTATCACAGTGTATCTCCGCCAGTTACGAAGGCTTAATCAATCTTGCAATCTTAAGGAGCCTCTTGGGATCCCCACTTTGTCCTCTATGTCTTTGACGATAAGGTCCATAGGTGCGATTAATGTAGTCCCATCGGCTTTGTCACCGGCAAAAATCATTCCAACTACTTGCCCAGACATATTCAATACCCATGCACCCGAATCCCCGTGTTTTGCAAAAGGCATGTTCTCGTTCACAATTACCCAACCGCGGTGGTGCAGGCCGGCAGGGAAACCTGATATGCGTAATGCAGCATGTACAAGTCCACTTAGTATTCCAGATGTTGCGCCTGTTGTGCGACCCTTCTTCACAACTGGATTCTGGGAATTGGGTATGGGAGCTCCTTTAATAGCAAACTGAGTTTCTGGTTTCCATAAAGGTGTATCAGCAGGTGCGGTTTCAGCAATGTAGTTTAATGATTTCCGTCCATTCTTGATATGAACGAGAGCCCAGTCCATCAAGATCAAAGGTGAACCAAGCCCCGAATGTAGGGATCTATTTTTAAGACCTGATGTGGCAACCACGGTTCCAATGTTGGGATTGAAGGACCGGATCTCATTTAACTCCCTCTCTCTAGCTTCATTAGCTTGCCTTCCTATCTCCCGGTACACCTCACTCCTCACTCCAGTATTTTCTGAGGGTGAGCCCATCTTTTGCGTGATATAAGCAATGGCGGCCTGTATATCGGAGCCTGAGGGGGATTGGCATGGAAAATTGAGGTTATTGGATCCAAATCGTTGGATGGCTTGTGATCAATTAGTACACTATCTTGAATAGCAGTAAGGTCACCAATGGTAATGTAGTAATAGAGTTCGCACTTACCGGAGTCAGCTTCACCATCAGGGCCTTTTCCGATGACATGGTAACAAGTTAGCCCAAGGAATTGTTCGCAACCAGCAGCGTCTGTAAAGCACAAGTAACCACCCAGCGTTCCTGTCATATTTGGGGTATCGGCTCTGGCTATACTCATCCCCATTAGATTGTAGATGTTTGTGAATGGCCACCCAAGGCTGGGGTTTCCTGAGTCTGTAGATGGTGTCTCAGCAAACGCGCCCCACATAAGATCAGATCTCACTATTTCAACTTGAAGATCAAATCGTTCGAGGACATTGTCGATGTCAAAAGCCACTCGATCACGCGTAGAGATTGCCAACGCTCTTGATGGGATGGATGCTTTGATCACTATCGTATTGACAGCAACTTCTTCCCAATATCCCCTCTTTAGAAGCATTATTGCTTTCCAGTTTGTTTGAATGGAGTCCAGACGGCGAATGATGACCGATTGTATTTGCTCCCATTCTTGGACTAGCTGGTCTGGTGTATTGGGGGAGAACGTTTTCATGCCCCCCAAGGCTCTATGGTCAATCATCTCTACCCTCCCAGTAAAGTGTAAGGGCTCTATTGCTGAGAGTATATCATCTAGAGCCTTCACCCAGTTGTCATTGGATGGAGTGTAAAGGGAGATATATAGGGTATTGTCTGCTGGGCTCGGGTTCAGGCCTTCAGAGTACCGCCGGACCACCATCAAACGGTGGTAGCTCAACTGGTACCTCCCAAGGTATTCCAACGCAAGGTCCATTAGTCGTTCACGAAACTGCTCAGATAATCCTTCGGAGACGCCCATCTGGACTGGCCAAGAAGGCAGCAGTCCGGGACCACCCATTCTAAAGGCATCCTGGCTTGAAATTCGGGAACCAGCAGAGGTCATTAAGCCATCTCCAGACCACCCTCCCCGCTGCCTACTACTAATGCTTCGAGCAGGTGGGGGAGTTGGGAGCATCTTCGAAACGGATTGAAAGGGATCATCAGGTGGTAGGCAGCTTTGAAATGCTCATAGAATAATATTGGGACAGGTATTTTTGGAAGGGAAGGAAGTGGGTGAGATGAGGATTTAAATAATTTTCAACTGAGCCATGTCGGTAGTTTTAGTTTCTGGTTCCTTTATTCATCAAGCTTAGAGTGAAGTCGATGATGACACCATCCTAGGTTCCTCTGGTAGCTCTAGAACAGCAAGGCTTAATCCATAAAACGTTGCAAAAAGGATATAATTACTACCTCGCAGTAGTATATACACTCTTTTTGGGAACCCTTTACCTTATCTTAGATACTACTCACCTGGAACCACCGCTTGCTGCTAAAAGATGTCGACTTCTTCGGCTGTCGCGTTAAAATTGAGATTACATAAGCATTCTGAACCTTAACTCCGCGGGAAGTGGGTCCCGTGATTTAAGTTTTCCCAAACGTCGAAGAAATTTAACGTCAACAAACATCAACATCAACATATCAACATATCAACATGGAAGATACCAAAACAGAAAAGAGGGTGGAAGAAGGAAGATACCCATCACAGTTTTGCTACGAATAAGCTACTTGAGAAAGTAGTGTTTTGATGATGGCCAGGTATATGACTATACCTGTACCGACATGGGCGGGCTTACCCAGGGTATTTCGGCTCTTATACTGTTTAGCTTCCCCTGTTACTGCAAGATGATGTTATAGGCAGAAGAACTCCATAACATTGTTCATAAAAGGGAACTCTCACTTTAAGATGTATGGGGTACTTCTTTTGATACACGGCCATGTTAGAGCACCTCAGTTAAGAGACATTGAACAGCCGGAGAAGTGAAGTCTGTTCCATTCTCTCCGTTAATTGGGTGGTAGACTAGCTCTCTCTTGCTTCTCAGATTTAGGGAAGTATCTTTGCTGGTCTCAGTTTTTCTTTATCTGTCTAGAAAACTCTGAAGTAGGATCGTGTAGCGTTCAGCTACTGCACTATCTAGGCTGCGGAATTTCCTCCTGCGTTCTCCTTCTTCCTTTTCTTCTTTTTCTTCTCTTTCTTCTCTTCCTTTTCTTCTTCACGCCTTCTTCTTAACAACATCATCTTTCCATTCTCTCTTGGTAGAAAAACTCACAGAAATACCATTATCAACTATCTCATTGCCTGAAAACCAACCTGATCTTCGGCAAAATGCCTGAATTTACCCCCCTGAACAATGTGGAGACCGAACCTCTCGACGTCAAGATGGAAGACGCGAGCGAGGGCGAGGTTTCTGAGGACAAGACGTCCACTCCCGGCTCTGAGATGTCCGAGGAAGCGCCTGAGCCCACGGACGCCGACGACGTGAAGGCTGAAGATGACGAAGACGAGGCGCCTAAAACCCATGTCGCCAACACCAAAGCAACCAAGGGACGAGGTGCCGGTGAAAAGAAGGCTACTAACGGGGCAATCAAGACTGAAGAGGTTTGTTTTGGTTCATGTATCTCAGGGCAAATACTGTAATGATGTCTAACATTGAATATAGGAAGCCAAGATCCCCGTTACTCCTCGCAAGAGAGGCCGCAAAGCCAAGGCTGGCGATGCAACCACCGCCGCCACTGCCGAAGAGGCTGACGACGAAGCGGAGACGCCATCTAAGAAGAAGCGCGCTACCCCTGCCAAGGGCACTCCTAGCAAAGCCGGCAAGCGCGCCTTGCCCAGCAACTTTGATGAGGCTAGTGAGGAGGACAAGATGCTTCTTCGCATGAAAGACGAGGAGAACAAGCCCTGGAGCGAAATCAAGTCTGCATGGGAGAAGGCCACGGGCGAGACCGTGGGTGGCAGCACCTTGTCCAACAGATACCAGCGTATCAAAGCGAACTTTACCGTCTTCAGCCCTGAGGATGTTAGTCCTTTATTTATTTTTTTTTTTTTTTTTGTTGCTATCCGTGATATGTACTAACTGTGCGAATAGGAGGCAAAGCTGATCCAATGCAAGAAGGATATCGAGGAAAAGTTTGAGAATGAAAAGTGGTGCCGTATTGCGGATGCCATGGAGGTCGCTGGCGGGAAGCGGTACCCTGCAGCCGCCTTGCAGAAGAAGTTCAAGGATCTTGGACGGAAGGTGGCTGCCAAGGAGGCCGACGGAATGGCCGAGTAACCAGCCAGCCAGCCAACTCGACACATCGCTAACTACATTGGTAACCATGCCAGTTGGAAAAGCAGTCACTCTTTTTTTTCTTACATACATGCCGGATGGATATGGTGACTGGCTAGGAGAGACGGAACAGGAACGAATTAGGGGCTCGAACGGATACTTGGAAGTCCTACAGCGTGTCACTGCAGCTTCATCTGTACCCCTGCAGGCCGATCTCGGAGTATCCTTTACCATCCCTCAGGGCAGTCAGTGAATATTAACCAACAATGGAGATTTTTCCTTAGAAGTATCCGTATATTTGTTCAAGTAGTCCTCCGTAGCTATGATTGCCACCCACAACCCTACCTGCCGCAGAGTTGAGTCCACCAGATCACCAGCTAGCAAGCAACGCCGTAAGACCGACTCCTCTGCAGCTCCATGGCTGCGTGGAGCAGGGTGGGCCGGGCCATGGACGGGACAGGGGCCAGGGGGACGAGCGACGACTGCCAGTCCAGCGTTGACGCGAGGCGCTGGCTGGGGCGTGGGCGGAGCCACTCAGGGGCCAGCCAGGGCCCAGCTGAGGCTTGCTGAGGCTTGCCTTGGGGCGTCATCGGCGTCTTAGGGGCGACTTAGGGGCGACATGGGCCTTGCTACGGGGGCTACGGGGGCTACGGGGCCGCTAGGCATGGTTCGGAGCGCCGGGCGTGGAGAGGCCCACCGGCTCCAGCTTGCTGTTGGAAGCAACAGTAGAAGTGACAGCGTCAGGAGAGACAAGCAGAAGAGACAGCGAAGACGAGAACCCAGGACGAAGAGCAGCCTGCAACCCCTAGCAGCGCCCCCTATCCCCCTATAATATGCCGGGAAGCTGAGCTGTCGCGATCCCTGCGCTCCCCCAGGCGGCTGCAGCTCCACCTCCCGCGCTGTCGCCGCGCCTGACTGGCTGGCCGGCCGCTTCACTTTCTCGCTGTGCCAGCCAGGCCGGCGTCACCTCTCACCAACCACCAACTCAGCCGGGCAGCTTCTGGGCCAGCTTGTTCGCCTCTCGAGCGCCTGCAGAGCGAGCGTCGTCGTCTTCTGGGCTTTTCCTGCTCGTCGTCAAGGGTAAAAATACTGGCCGGCTCAGCATCGCGTCTGCCTGTTGATTGTTGATCCATCTATCTCCATCCATCCCTGTGATGCTGCTGCCTGCTAAGCTGACCCGGCCCTGACTCACAGTGATTGCTTCGTACAGCTCCCCTGGCCCCCGTCTTCGGCTTGCCAGCTGGGCCTTGAGGCTCGCGTTCTCACCGCTACACTGTCCTGCTGCCTGCTGGGCCGTTTTCCTTAGCCCTTTTTGTTGAGCTTGGTTGAGCCCGGTTGCTGCCTGCTTTGGACTGTGCTTGATATTTATATATCTTCCAGCACCCGCCCTGCTCCAGCTTTCAACATGGCTGGCTCAGAACCTCTTCCGCCTCCCCAGAGCTCGACAACTGCGTCTTCTACCATCGACGGCTCCAAGAGAGACACTCCGGCAGCTTCTCTTACTCCGTCCACCCCTTCTACATCATCAGCCATACCAGACGACTCCAACAATACCGCTACTACTACTACTACTACTACAACCGGCAGCATGGGTGACAAGGGAGACAGCCTCGAGATCAAGCAGCAGGACCGCACAGCGGAAAACCTGGCTGCAAAGACAGAGGTCAACCCTTCGCTGGCAACGGACGGAGCCAACACTGCTGCTGCCGCCAAGAAGTCTGGCTGTGGTAAACATGCTCACTCTCACTCCAAGTCAGACAAGCCAAGCAAGAATAAGAAAAAGAGCAAGAAGAAGAGCAAGAAGAAGGTCGAGACGGATAGCTCGTCGAGTGACAGCAGCAGTGACAGTGACAGTGACCTGGACGAGGAGGAGGTGAGCTCCGACTCGGACTCTTCAGATTCAGACAGCAGTTCAGACTCAGACTCGTCAGAGTCCGAATCTGAGCAGAAAAAGTCAAAGCCAAAGAAAAAGAAGACCAAGGAGCGGACTAGACGTGTGAAAGAGAAGAAATCTCGATCTCGAAAGCGGGAAGACACCGAGGACTCGTCTGATAGTGATGACGACGACTCATCGGATGAAGACCAGGGGTCAAAGAAGCAAAAGGAGAGCGAAAAGGTCGCAAAGAAGATCCTCAAGAAGCTGCTCAAGAAGCAGCAGCAGCAGCAACAGCAGTTGCAGCATCACCTAGAGAATCCGCAACACATGCCGTCTAGTCTACCAGGCGAACCGGGGTATGATGTCGTCAGCAGCGATGCCGCCAATATTACTCGGGATATGCAGAAGCGCGCCCAACAGATCAATCACATTAACCAGCTTAACAGAAGAACGCTCAGACGGGCACGCCTCATGAACCAGCCGGTTACAGATAACAATCCTCAACGCCAGCTCAAGCCCAAGACTAAGAAGAATAAGAGAGCTTCCAAGGTTGCCTTCAAACGAGTTGATCAATGTAAGCTCCCTTTCCTCTTTTTCTTTTAATTTCCTCCCCATTCACCTCCCCGTTGAGAGAGCCGGTCATATATGCATTCGATAAGCGGTTATAGCTGACTTTCACTAGTATGGGACAGCACCATCCACAACTACAAACTCACGGAAACGGTGAAAGATCCCGGAGCAGACGAATGGGACCAGTACATCTTCACGGTCCGCCGCAAGTTTGACTGGGAAAACAGATACACCGATACCGTCGTCGATATCAAGAGCAAACCCCTGAGAGATGCCCTGGCCCACATCATGGATGGAGTCAAGGGTGTCAGCCTCGTCCAGGATACCCCAGTCCTTGACCCAAACCTTCTCTTCCTCTACCTTGAAGAGACAAGAGAGTACATGCACGAGCTCAAGGCACAGTCCAAGTCAGAGAAGAAGAAGAGGAACCGGAAGAGAGCTGCCACCAAGGCAGCTCACCTGAAGATCCTTGTCAAATATCTCGACAAGGACTACGCTGAGACAAAGAACGCCCTATACCCGCTCCTGGACAATAATACAATCACATACGATCTGCTGTGGGCTTTGTTCAAACCCAACACAATTGCTTACACACAGACGTATGGCACGCCCGATGAACCGCGTGCCTTCAAGATCGAGTATGCCACCAAGGAATCCTCCTTCATGAGAGGTCAGTGGTACTCTATTGAAGGCCGCTACCTTGAATATGACGGCAAGTCGTTCGGAATGGGCACCATGTCCGCCGAAGTAGACCATTTCAAGGGTCCCCGCAAGATCTCCAGCTTAGCATGCTACCCTCTCAAATACCACCGTGATCCCGAGGCGCTGCAGGCTCAGCTCATCGAACGTGGAAAGAAGTTTGTTTCTCTGCAGGGCATGAACTACAGGTTCCACAAGGGCATGGCGTTTGTAAAGCGTAAACGAAGCATTATCAAGGTCAACATCAACGGACGTATCATGGTAGATCCGGCTCTGCACCGTCGTATCAACCCCAACTATGCCATCAGCACCGTCAAACCCAAGGAACCTGACCTGATCATGGAAGTAGGCGGAGATGATGATAGCGATGACTGCTGCTGCGGTTCCGATTCTGGCTCTGAGGGCGGCGAAGGCAACGATGAAACCTTCAAGCCCAAGACCCGACTGAAGGTCGTCCAGGATAAAGAGGGCAAAACACACGTTGTCGAAATGGAATGTGACGAAAACGGCAACGAAATCCCCAAGGAAAACATCACCAAGCTTGAGGATGGCGAAACAGTTGAATACGAGTTCACCGAGGAAGAGCTCCTGATAGCCTCTCCTGTCGTTCTAGGCTTCGCATTCAGTGAAAAGCTCTGGCTTGAATTCACCGTCTCCGGCATCACGGAAATCGACTGGAACTCAGGCGCTTTTGACTCCCTCGTCTTACCCGCAAACCAGAAGTCTATCGTCAAGGCCCTTGTCGAATCTCACACTTTTCATGCTGCTGAAAACATCGACGATGTTATCCAGGGTAAAGGCCGGGGTCTTGTAGCTGTCCTTCACGGTCCACCTGGTACGGGCAAAACACTCACGGCAGAGGGTATTGCCGAACTGCTCAAACGACCCCTTTACATGGTCAGTGCGGGCGAGCTGGGAACAGACTCACGCACCCTCGAAGGAGAACTCAATAAGATCCTTGACATAGCCCACTCATGGGGTGCGGTTCTGCTGCTGGATGAGGCAGACGTCTTCCTTGAGAAGCGTACGATTCAAGATATCCACCGCAATGCTCTGGTTAGCATCTTCCTACGTTTACTAGAGTACTTCCAGGGCATTCTCTTCCTTACCACGAACCGTGTCGAGACCTTTGATGATGCTTTCCAGTCACGTATCCACGTTGCCCTGAGATACGGAGACTTGACCACCAAAGCTAAACGGTCAGTTTGGAAAATGTTCCTTGACCGTGTCCAAACCAAGGAGGGCATCGAGGTCGTCAAGTTCACGGATAAGGATTACGATACTCTAGCTAGGCATAACCTAAACGGTCGACAGGTAAGCATGCTCCTACATATTGCCTTTTGCGCTCAAGCTCAACTCCAGTTAACAACATATAGATCAAAAACTCAGTACGCACTGCTCAGGCCCTGGCTATCAATGAGAAAGTGCCCCTATCAATGCAACATATCATACGTGTCCTAGACGTAGCAGAGACGTTCGAGCAGGATCTCAAGGGTGGAACAGGCTACTTGGACGCCATGAGAAGCTACACTTAATGTGGTCTTCATCTTCATTATCTCCCTTCTCATTTGTCTTTATGCCTTCCATCAATATTCCCTTTCATTCACTTCGCCAGTGTCATTACTAGTTCAACCTCACCATACCTTTCACCCTTGTTTTTCTCTTACGTTTCAAGTTATGGTTATGATAATACTTCTGGCTTCGGTTCTGGTTCTGGCCCTGGTCCTGGTCCTGGTACAATTCCCCCGGTGCGATTTTCAGTGTCTTATTTTTCTTTCTCCATTTCTCCTTTCAGTCTTGTTTTACCGGTTTACCACAATACTATCTACCTACCCGGCCCCATGATATCAACACATGTTTTAACTCCACTCGACCACTCCCTCCATCAATGCTCTTAAAACGCAAGATTAGATATAAAACACCTCCTTACTTCGGCCTTTCTTACCATCCATCCCGTGTCTTACTTCCAAGGGGTTTTTGTTACCTTTCTAAATGTTCTGATAATCTTGTGGAGGGAATAATACTGACCACCTGGTGTACTCCTTTGTTCTCTTTTGCTGCTTTTTATGGCATTGTTTTCATTCGATACTATTTGTTTGAGACAGACAAACTTGATTGATTAGCCTGGTTAATGTGTGTGAGGAGGTAATGGAAATGAATATTTATATCCAGAATATATATATCTACAGAATAAGTCGAAACGTTAAGCGCGATCTAAGTCTACCGCCACAGGAATCGGTGGATGATATAGAATCATAAATTGGCCATTTAAAGTACAAGCTAGAGGGAGGAAAAGGGACTTAGATCTGCAACAAGCCGCTAACGTTCAACACGCCACGTAAACTAGAAACCCTTGGGAGATCATAGGCAGGATTGAGGTAAAGGGTGAGAAAAACATAGTACAGTAAGGTAGGGATACTAAAGTGGACGGGCAGGCTTCATCGTAGAGGATACGATTTAAGGGTTGGCCTTGACGAAGTCGACACCTGCAGAAAAATATACAGTTAGCCGTGGTCTATAAAGGGAAACAAAGGACATGAGAAGTAACGTACCCTTCTGGATGTTCTTCTTGAGCTCAACAAGGCAGTTTTCAAGGAGCTTCTGCTCGTACTCGGAGACCTTGCCGATGGGGAGGATCTCCTCGACACCGTTGGGGCCGAGACGAACGTTGGAGGCAACGAACTCGATACCCTGGTCCTTGTAGAGGGGGCTGTCAACGAAGGTGGGCTCGATGACGTTCTTCTCGCCCTGGGTGGCTTTGAGAAGACTGTCGGCGAAACGGGCACCGGCCTGGGCCATGGAGAGAGTGGCAGACCCAGCACCAGCCTTGGCCTTGACAACCTCGTCACCGCCGAACTGGATGCGGTTGGTGAGCTTGTCGAGGGCCTCACCGGCAATGTCGGGGTGGTTGGACTGGGAGATCAGTGGGATGATGGTGACACCGGAGTGACCACCAACAACGGGGATCTTCTCATCAGCTGGGTCGGTGTTCTTGATCTCAGAGACGAAGCGAGAGGCACGGAGGACGTCAAGGGTGGTAACACCGAAGATACGCTTGGGGTTGTAGACGTTCTT
The DNA here is from genome assembly GCF_000151425.1 of Trichophyton rubrum CBS 118892. Classification (NCBI taxonomy): domain Eukaryota; kingdom Fungi; phylum Ascomycota; class Eurotiomycetes; order Onygenales; family Arthrodermataceae; genus Trichophyton; species Trichophyton rubrum. The sequence goes on along the minus strand of NW_003456426.1, from coordinate 2,682,288 downwards.
GGCCTTGAAGACCTCGGCAACAATTGGGACGGTAGAGTTGACCTATTCGTACATTAGACGGCGATTTCGACTGTTACTATTGCAAATGAAGTACTTACCGGGTTGGAGATGACGAGGATGTTGGCGTTGGGGCAGTGGTCAGCGGCAGCCTTGGCCAAGTCACGGACAATGGAGGCATTGGTAGCGAAAAGGTCTGACAAGTCAGCTTCAAAACCTCTCTATTTTCCATTGATGCTTCATAACAGCAGAGAGCAAACATACCATCACGGGTCATTCCTGGCTTGCGGGGGACACCGGCGGGGATGAGGACAATTTCAGATCCCTCGAGAGCCTCCTTGAGGCCGGATGGGGTGGGCTCATGGCCGCTGACAACGCTGTTGGTGTTGATGTGGCTCAAATCAGCGGCAACACCTGCAATTGACCGGTCAGTTTTATGGCCTCTTCTTCAATTTTCACCTCAATTGCAGAGTTTGGAGGCTGCAATTGGGTGTTTCGTAGCTACGTACCGGGTCCACCGCGGATGTCGTAGAGAGCAAGCTGAGAGACACGAGGGTTCAACTTCATCAACAGGGACAACGGCTGGCCAATGCCACCGGCAGCACCGAGGACGGAGACCTTGGAGGCCTACAGCACAGAATTCTACGTTAGCACACAGTTCCTGCAGCGAAGGAATGCTCCGTCCAGCTGTACCGAAGCTCCCCGGAAGCGTTGGGGCCGGCGTCACTTACCTGGGAGGCAGTGGCAGAGAAAGCTCGTCTCTGGAAGAGAGTGGCGGTGCGGCGTGCGGCGAACATGGTGAATGCAATTGAATGAGGAATCTCAACAAACAGCGGGTGAGAAGGGAGTTGTGGCGGTCGGCGTTATTTGTCTTGCTTGTCTCGTGGGAAGAAGAAGAAGATGAAGTCGAAGTCGAAGTCGAAAGTCGAAAAGTTGTTGATGTTTTTTCTCGGGCGGGAAGTCACGTGCACTCGGGCTCGGCCGGCGATTTCGGCGTCAAACTTTTGGATTTTGATATCAAGAAGAAAAGCAAAGAGAGACAGCGATCAAACATCAGACAGCAGGGAAGATGCTGGCCGTGGCATGGCAGGCTCGCTACTACTTAACATTACTCAGTTACAGTTCTAGGCTAGCTAAGTACATAGGCGGCGATCTGGGGTAGGTTGGCTGAAGTTTACAGGGGGGTTCATGGCCGTATATAGGCCTTGGGGGAGTGTTTGGGATAGTCCTCCAGCTCTGTGTGCAGCGTCTCCTGGCGACTGAAGTCTCTCTCGATAACCCCGATCTCCTGAGCGTGATGGTGATGTCCTGGCTTCCGATCAGTGTCTCCGTGACGGGTTCTGTGGTCGTAAACCAAAGGACTAGTCGAGGTCTGCGATTCACATGTCTGGGAGTGAGACCAGACCGGCAGTCCAGAGTGAGGGTCGGATGACTCTGCGGCCTTCTTCTTCTCCTTCAGTATTCGATGGCGCTCGGTGAGCTGGTTGATGATGGCGGCGAGGATGACCAGCGCTGCAGAAACCATGGGGGACCACTGCCCGATTGAACGGATGCCTTCTCCGACGGGGAAGTGGTTGATCATCAGGTTGATTTCATTGATGAGGATGTTTGCAATGAAGATAAAGGGCGTCAGGATGTCGAGGACCAGGTCGATAACGAGCAGTGGACAGATCAGTGTGATGGCTATCAGGCGGCGTTTGTTGGACTGGAACTTGGCTGTGCTCGCATACCGCAGCAACAGGATGTACCCGCCGTACCAGGTCGAGCACGCAGCGTTGTAGATGTGCTGTGACAATCGGGCGTTCAGAGAATGGTTCAAGTAGCCCAGCACCCAGTGTGCACACAGATCAGAAGGCGAGTGCAGAGACAAGTTCACCGACATGCTCTTATGCGCAGCAGCGAGAATGGGAGCCATCAATGCCACGGTCAATGTCGAATACGTTCCAACAAACACCCTGGCTGACATCACTGTGATCTCAGATGGATCTCTCAGCGGCGTTCGGACTCCGAAGCACTTGTACGTGCAATTAAACATGCCGCTGGCCAGCTCAGACTGTGCCTTCAGAAGTGTCCCGTTCGAGGACCTACAGGCCGGCTCAGCCTGGGAATTGACATCCAGCAGCAATGCCCTGCCCGTCACACAGCCTATGCCAACCATCATACCCCACAGAATCAACACAATTCTCGAGTCAGAGTTCCTGACAGACGAAGACCAATGTATCAGTGCTGCAAAGGCCAGACATCCCGTTGTCAGAATTGACCATGCTGCAAGAATGTCCAGATCAAACGCCGGTGTCTTGGAAGTGACCAGCGTCAACATGTGGATAGCAGTCGAGCCTGCAAAGGCCAGAGCAGATGCCAACGCTCCTAGAACAAGCCATCTATGGGTTCGTCCGATGATGGCAAAGACAAGGGAGCCGTAGTATAACAGGCGAGAGAGAAAGCCATACTGTCCGCTTATCGGAAAGACGCAGAGAACAGAATCATCCTCCGCTGCTGTCTCGTTAGGACCAAAGATCCCCCGGGGCTCTAACTTGGCTCCGGCTGCTGGTAAAGTCGAGGTTGGTGCCGCCCTGCTACCCCCGACCAGCAGCAAGATGCACAGTGCGTATAGTGAAATCGACACCCATAGCTCACGTCCGGGTCTCGTATGGCGGATCATCGGTATATAAAACACATTCGACGTGATGGCGCATCGGTAATCATCTCATTTAGCTAACGACTTCACTCCGACCCAGCGCGATAACTGAAGTCGAAAGCAGCTGTAGCAGAAGTCATATAACTAATAATCCCACCTCCTCGTCGCCAGCAAAGACGTTTCACAAAAACGCGGCTGAACATCGTATTTATATATTTACTCTGCAGGACTCTCATCCTTGAACAAAGTCGCTGCGTTTTCCCGTTTGTGGCTGATTGGCCCGAAGCCAGCATAGCCCCAGTTGATACGAAGACTTAAGCGTCCTTTGAACGGGACAGACGCCCGGCAGCAAAGCCGCTCCATCAATGATTGGCCTGATAACGGCCACACAGGGCAGCCCATTCGTCTTTGAAGTTTGGCTTGATAGAGTGCTGTGACATGGGTAGTTAGTCCGATGGAGACATCCTGATGAGCGGGAAGGATTTGACCGCTTTTGTCCCACAACATGAGGTCATCCTTGAATATACCTCGTACGAGCTATCATAGATAACTACACGCTTCTCTTGAGGGAGAGATGATGCGGCGTTTAAACAATATCTCATGTTGATACAAGTAGCAGTAACGTCTCCATTGTTGTATACAATAGCCTTCTCGTAACTATGCAGATAGGCTTGGTCGTACATCTTTGTCAAGTTATTTGACTGGCATTCAGATTCAGCCATCACCAATTAAATGTTTCAAGCCTCGTTTGCTGTCGGCCTCGAGGACGTTATCCGATGTCTGCTGGAATAGCGAGGCACGGTAGAGGTGTTGTATCCCTTCGCAAACGCCATTGGGAGATACTTTTGGCTTCCGGTAGCAGGTACCAGCTTTGGGGCTTAGCTGGTTGAAGCCAAGGTAGGAGGGCCGTGGTGAAGAATATCGAGACAACCATCAAGAAAGAGCCATTATTGTTAACCAATTACTTCCCTCCTGTACAGCAGCTCGATGGCGCCGATTGATTGAAAATACCGAGGTCGTCAGCAACCCCCGTATCAGCGCAGGAAATGAAGAACTGCCCAGCAGAACAGGATAAATATCACAAGCCCTGCCCAAAATATCCATTTGTCCTGCTTGGCTCTTCTCTCGATCATCCGTATTGTATCTCCGCTTACTCCCAACGTATTAGCGACACTGTATAGCCTCCGTTGGGTGCCTTTTAGCATTTCGCGCTGCTGGCCAAGATCAGCCAGGACAGCTCTGCCCCTATCAAGAAACTCATCTATTTGGCTATTTGTGTTGGCTAGGAATGACTGTTCTCGCAGGGCATGTGTCTCTCGGTTATAGTCTGAAGGTGAAGCGCCGAAGCTAAGCCCGCCGCTTGCATGGGCCTGTTGTCGGTGGGGACTCGCGAACGCTGAATGTTGCGCAGATAGGTTCGATTGGGCATAAGGATTCTCGGGTGTCGCTGCATTGTGAGGCCTGCGGCCTAGTAGTTCATTTCTGTTTGCAGTAACTTGCTATCCACCAAAAGTTCAGCTCCGGAACATCTCAGCCACTCGTGACAGGTTATACGTACAGCTTCTTCCCTCTCTTTGCGTAATCTGTCAAACTGCAGCCTATAGTCTGCCAGCTCGGTTCTGAAATTCTTTACTCGCTCGAACGCTTTCTCTTGTTTGGCAGGTATGAGCTCCTTTTTCGAGAGCGAGGAGTAATCATCTATTGTTCGTGAAAAGGATGTGAGGGATGCAGATATCTGTCCTGTGATAGCATTGTATATAGTCAACCCATGGCTCCTTCACCAGGATCTAGTACCTCCGGGTAGTAAGATGGTGGTACCTTGTAGAGCTGCTGGTCCGCTGGTGGGAGATTCCGCAAAAGTGTCCAGGTCGCGACGGACAGCCGCTGACTGTTTCAGGGCGGCGTTGAATAGAGAATTCTACAGCCACGCTGGTTAGCTGGGAAACGTAGATATCACCGGGTGTCTAAAGGCCTACCATCTTGAGCTATGATGTGTGCGCAGAGCACAAGCGACGACGCAACGCGAAGGGGATTCAAGGCAGCACAGCACGAGTACGGAGTATGTATTAGGCTATTGTATATCAGCTACCTATAATCAATTTCTCTCCGACCGCCAGTGTAGTAATAATAATGGATCAAGAGCGACGTCGCCTGAAGTTGATGTGAAGTTGATGCCTTTCTTGCTGTCTTTTCTGTCTCTTCGCTTCTTGCAAGCTGTCAACTTTCTGCCCGCCTTCACCGCCCTAACTAACTAACTAGCTTGCTGACCTCATCCACTCGACCTCAAGTTAACGAACTCATCAACAACAGCAAAATTCCAAACATCCACATCAATTTACCGACATACCACCCGCCTCCCCTTCCTCATCATCTTCATCAAAATTCCCATCTTCACCGTCATCGTCATCGTCATCGTCATCGTCACTGCCTATTCGAATCATCCCTAACGAATCGACGACTTCTTCAAGCTCCTCTGCTTCACTGTTCGAACGAATGGGTGCACAGTGTGTTAACGCATTTTGCTTGAGATCTTCCGGCAATTCGTGTCCCAACTCCTCCATAAAGCCGTAAATCATGTTGTCCCTTAGATATTCCCCGTGCGTAGCCCATGCTCTCGTGAGCTCTGGCCACTCAGTGTCTGGAAGCTCACTGCGAACTATACCAGTCTTCTGCGCCGCTCTGAAGTGTATAATCATCGAGGTAAGGTAATGGAAGTATAAGTATCGCGCTCGTGGACGAAAGTCATTGGGAAAGATCAATTTTCGTTCATGTAGGTCAGAGAATTTCATTTCCCCACCTGGAAACACGTACTCGTTCCAGAGCCCCGACTTATCGACAATTAGAAATTGCCATTCTCGGACGTCCGGGTTGTCTGATTTAGCCGGAACAACGACGATCTGGTGGGCATCGAAGTGTTTTTCGATCTTCTTCGGGAGAAGCAAAGCATTTCTTGGTGAGTTTATTTCATATCTTGCATCTCTGCCGAAGATATATTCCATCGCCTTAGGTCCAATTGAGAGCGGAAAGATGTGTGCTGCGACAAACTCATCTCTCTCGCGACGAGTGCCATCCAGGACACTAAAACAGTACGTGGTGTTGTTGGTTTTCCTAGTTCCACCATAGGCTCTCAGGACGTCTTTTGAAAAGTCGCTTTGCTTCTGATGGCTTGTTTTGCTCTGGATCGTCAAAAGCAGATCCACATAAGCAGCACGCATAGATGTGAGATTAGTGGTAGTCGACGATGACTGCTGGAGAATCTTATTCCTCTTATCGAAAAGCTTCTTCTTCTCCAGTATAGAAAGTCGTTTGGCACTCCGTTGGTCTTGTTGCGACTTGTATTCTTGCGCAGCCTGTTCAAAACTCGGATCCGATAGATCACTGTTTCTCTGCAGCGCACGGAATCTCAAATCACTTATCTGGTCTTCACCGTCAAGCTCTTCCTTGCTATACTTCCAGTAGTCCTCTGACCCATAGACCTCCTCGCTGCTCCCTTGGCGGGCCCTCCGCACTGCAGCTCTCAGGTCCTTCACGCGAGACTTTTCGTCGTCCGTCAGTTTTGGATCCATTTTCAAAGTCTCGGGAAGTGTACTCTGTAGCTGCCGTAGAAGTAGCAAGGATAGTTATATGAGGCTGGAATAACGGCGATCAAAACTCACGCAGGCTCGAATCAGGGGTTGTGTTTTGACACAACGGTGGAGTCCAGGAGGGGGGGGGGGAAAAAAAAAAAAAAAGAAAGAAAAAAAAAATATGGAGGAGCTTGGCTTGGTTTGTGCGTTTTAAACCCAGTTCAAGCGACGCTTAGTAAGCGTCTTCCATTTCATTGGCTAGTTAGTTGGTTAACTGGTGTGGCGGATGGGCGAACTATTTTCATATTTTCATTATAAGTTGCTTCCATTAGTTATGCAAGTTCCTGAACATGTCGCCCTCCACATCTGGGATAATAAACAGCTAGTACCCGATCAGGGACCGGTTAGAGCAATTTCGCAAGCTATCTACGTACAGCGTTGACCGGAGAGGACCTATCCAAGTAGATGGAGGAGACGATATTAAAGCCTCCTCCGTTTTCTCATTGCTTTGCCAACTCTCCCTGCTTATGATAAATTACTTTTCCAAAAAGGGATCTGGCTCACTCTAAAGGAGGTACTGGTTCGAAGCTGTCAGGCACTTCTGAAATACCAGGGACTGCATAGCTCGCCTGCAAACGGTGGCAGACATTTCAAGGGAATCTCCCGTCCACACGGAGTAACTGCATGTGTATACGTTGAATACCCAGGTATAGACATGAGCCTAGTCCGAAATTAGTGCGTTTAAATACTCCAGAACCTTCTCCGGAGGAAATTCTTTTGGGTTCATTTCCATCTCCATCTCTGCCTGGAAATTCCATAGTTATACAGCGGAATATAAACTACATCAGCACCTCCTGTCCGTCTCATTTGACGCTGCGGCATTTACGTCGTCGGAGGCGAAAAAAACTCGCAATTCAGTCAGGCGGTTCGTTCATTCATCAGCTGCATTCGTTTTAACGGTGGCTTGACGCACCATATTTATCGGTGTTCTGAAAAGGGGCAACACCGACTATACCAACGTCCCCATGCAGAGGAGACATGATACAAACAATCCCAGGATATGCATGCTTTGTCTTGGGTTACATTCGCTTCTCCCCGAGCCAATACAAGCTGTCAACCCTTGATGGAGAGAAATAAGAAGGAGTTATTGGATAACCAACCAGACTCCATAGCACTTGGCTCCCATCTGCTGCGAGGTCGAAGCTGATCTGCTGCTCTTTTCGAACGTACGCCAGGACCTTAATACGCCGTACGTAGTTTTTCGTTCCGCGATAACTAAGTATATCGAGCTCCCAGCAAGGCCTGGTGGAGACTTTCGTTTGCCGGTCAGTCCCTGCTGGCGCACACAACAACAATAGCAATGGATCCACTGCATGTCAACAGTGGAGAAGGTCCAATGCATATAGTTAATTTAATTTTTGTGCCAGGACCAGGTAACGAAGTAGTGTCTCAACTGCGCCGTACCTGCAGGGGAGTTGATGTGCTCTGGCCTGCGGCGCTGCTCCGCTGAGAAAAAATTGGCGGTTATTATTATATATAAAAAGCGAGATGAACTGTACTCCGCCCCCTTCCATGTTGCTCAACCCATATCCATATCTTTCACTCGAAGCTACATAGCTTTTACAGCGCCTATAAGAAAAATGCGGGCTACGTTCACACTCCTTCTCGCGGCTATAGCTGCCGCTAAAGATATCACGGACGACGATATTACCATCATCCTGCCTAACGAGCGGCCAACCGTTACCATTGATCCATGGCAATGCTTGACACAGAATCTCACCGAGTACTTCGATGTTCCGAGGCCGACTGGCGCCTTTTACTCTGCTGTCTACTCTCATGGCAGTGAGCTGATCAAGGACTGCGTCGCAGCAACGAAGGGAGTAGATTGCCCCTTTCCTGAGTCCTCTGACTGGTGCAGCCTCAGCACTTCGATACCCGCGTCTGTGCTACCAGCCTACTCCGCCTACGGTAGCGTGGCCTCTGTGTGGTGGAAGTCACATAGCTCTGCGGTCTTCACAGCCGCCGAGATGTGTCCACTTGGCTGGTTTGACGCCATGCTTTCGATTCCTGGCGGTAGGGCGTGGATGAACCTGACCAGAATCTATGGTGGATGCTACGCTCACGCACAGCCTACCCCTGGTTCTGAACCCTCGAAGCGACTATCGACCACATCCGGGCCAACAGCTATGCCAGGTGCGGGAGCATCGGCTACGGGCCATAGCCAACCGACCGCGACTCCTATGAAAAACAGCATTTTTGGCCGGGCCGAAAACAGGCCAGGGTCTCTAGTGGCTGCCGGTGCTGGGCTTGCTGCCGCCTTCATTAGCTCAATAATACTATAGCCGAGACCTCACTCAGAATGAACTTGATGGCCGGGAGAGTTGGAACGAAGAACTGATGATTTACTGTTATATTGGCGTCATCCCCTATACTTACATATCCCCCTATCCCCTAACAATTGTATTGGCGAAAGCTAAATGGTCTACCCAACTGACCAAACCAACCATATATTTTTCAATGGGAACCAACGCTGTTTATTGGTTAATTTTATAGACATAAACTCTAAGAAGTTATAGCAACCAATAGAATGAGCATAAATTATAGGCAGGGGTTAAATCCAACGAATAGCATTCTGCAATTTTAAAGCCGCCTTAGGACTCTAGCAAAGCTGATCCGTTGAATTGATAACTACCTATTATTGAAAATCCTCAGTCGGAAGACATCAGCCCTGGCTCCGGTGGGATGCACTGACGGGAGGTTAGCTGCTGCTTGCGATAGGTTAGGGCTCGCCTGATCACCAATTGTTATGAATTAACTACTCGGTGTTCTTGAAACGCCAGGCCTTGGCGGCCAGGGCGCTGCATCCTTTGTTAACTCGTTGTTACTGGTGACCCCTCTGGATATAAATTTCCACCATCCGACCCGCACGCGTTTGCGATATCCTACGAGAACAATAAGGATACGGGTACAGGCGTCATACACAGCTGAACGAGCATCCAGTAACATTCTGCGCAGCAACCTGTCAAACGGGCCCGCCTGCCAATATGCCGGAGCTTTGTGACATCACCTACTCACGCGAGGAGTGCATCGCCGCAGTCCGTGGGTATTACCAGTTTCTTACCGCCATGTACCTGAAGGAGAGCGATATCCTGGAGCCGCCAGAAGGAGGCTGGCCATCGGTTACCCCTAGTGCCATACAACAGTTGGGCAAGACGAACGAAGTCGCGGCGCTGCTGCGGCATCTTCCCTATATACGCAATCTAGGAAACGGCAAACCCCTGACCTTCCCATGCAGTCAATTTGAAAATTGGGAGGAGTCCTGTATGTCCATATACCAGGGCAGGTTGGAGCTCGAGGGCATTAAAGAGTGCTCAGAGGGCCATGGCCCGAATGATGTGCCGCCTCATGTTATCGGCCTCACAAGTGGTGGGCGGATTAATTACCCTCTTCTACTCGACACAGAGCTTGGTGTTATTTACTGGCCAGAGTGTCCCGGAGATATTCAGCTTGACTCCAACGCACCCTGTGAGCGAGTCTGGGACGACCCGTACGAGTACGCTTCGATGAGTGAGGCAGAGTGGCGCGCCGAGGGTGCATACTGGTCCATCCCAGACTTCTTTGAGATTATCAAGGACCAGTTTCGCCGTCTGCTCTTTATCCCCATTAGTACGGGCACTGTTATTGATGTCTATAATTACCGCGATTCGCCTCAGTTTATCCAGTTTTTGCAGGAGATATATCGAGAGCATGGCTGGCCTGACCTTGAAAAATACAACAAGCTAGAATGTCTCAAAGATATACAAAAGCGGCTGACGGAGAAATATCCCGAGAAGGTTGACTATGATGAAGCCCTGAATGAATAGACAGTCGATATAGCAGGCATGCATGGTGTTAAGGGTACGGCGTACATTTTCAATTGTTAACATCATGCCTGGTCTAGTGTTGAAAAACAAAAGAAACTATTTCAAGCTCTTCCTAACGAGTTACTCGAGGACTTGCCCCTGTTGCAGTGGTAAGCTGCGTCTCACTGATCTGGCTGCTAGGTACTGGTGTTGATGAGAAGAACCCCGGTGTTGGTGTAGAGACTGGTGACTCGGAGCCGATAGGGGTCTCAGTAACTGCCCCTAGAAATCGCGATGATAACTCAGCCTGGCTAGGTGTTGATATGAAGTTCGGATAATCTTGCTCGATAGAGTTATATAGCGGCTTTTGGGTGTGTTCCTCCATGACTGCAGGTCCTTGATAATATCCAAGCAATATCCTAATTCGATCTTTGATATCGCAGAATTTTTCATCGGATAATTACTCATTAGTTCTAACTACATTAGGAATTATATGCAGTCTTTTAACTTCGAAAGAGACTGCATCAGTTGATGCAAACACATCTCGTATACAAATGCCACCGAGCAAGGGGGTTGCAACCAAATTTCCTAATTAGGAAGTCCGTGCAATCTTCTTTCATGCAGCGGAGCGCTGCTGAAGGGGTCTAATACCTGTTTTATCACTATGTTTGAATGTACACTGAGGAAGCCCCTGCCATACGAGGTCTCAGGCTTGCCTATACTAGTATTATGCGGCTATATTTCTTGGGGCTGCGGTTTACAATAACCGCTTCAGGGGTCCTATCTTCGCCGCAATCTAGGTACTACAGGGGAGTAATTAATAGCTTGAACATAGCTAGAGGGACGAAGTACAGTACTCGGAAAGCCGGGCCACATACCTTGAAGTGTTTGGATACCCTCCATGTGGCGATTATAGAGGTATATGCATGCATATATATATATATATTGCGTGCAAGCTGCTCCTGATGGATGCCACCTCTCATCCTTTCTATAATCACAGGCTTTCACTACCATAATGAGGTCAAGCGTGAGTTGTGTTTCAGCTGCCCTTCTATGGGGGGCAAGTTGGACCTACGCTGCTATCAACCTCAACGGCTCCCAAGCGGTGTTGCCTTTGAGTGAACATGATCCTTCTCCCATTGGAGACCCTACCACCTACTATCCTGACCAGCATGATTGCCCACTGCCTTGTGTTGACTATGCAAACATCCATAGCTGGATCCCCTATTTCTCTGTGGATCGCTTGCGCCGTTGCCAGGAGCCGCTTCTTGTGCAGTTATCCGTTACCCAGCCGCTGGACGACCTGGAGTCTACCATACTCCTGCGCACCTGTACCTCAAGTTCCAACATATCGCACGCTTTTGCCGCCAAGCAGATCAATAACCCCAAGAAATCCGAAGAACTATACCAGAGAAGACTTGACACTGCACCTGTATGTGTTACCACCGGCATTGAAGTCCAGGACAGATTGAAACTGGCTATTGGGAGCAACAATGAACGAAACAGTATCCATACCACTCGCCTTCTTGCGGGCATGGAGAAGTTCTTCAGCGCAAAAGATAACTGTGACGAGAACTTTCTGTTTGCCTATTACAACGAGACCGCTGTAGGGCTCTATATTGGCCCTGGTCTGGGTAAACCTACTGCAAAATCAGCGCTCAGTGCCCTGTCGAGCTACATACGGACCCGTGGTGCGGTCTCAAACACGGCTGTCCAGTTGTGCGGTGATAACCGTAAATCAGATCGAGTTTTTGGAATATACATAGATACCACTGGCGATCTTACAGCAGTCCAGAAGACAGTCTCCGAATGGAGCAAAGGGAACTGCATGACGGGGTTAAAGTCTCTAGGAGATCTAGCAGACGTGAAGGTGATGGATATCGCTGGCATGCGCATCACCTCTGGCAATGATACCACCAACAA
>NW_003456426.1:2639933-2670222 GCF_000151425.1 Trichophyton rubrum CBS 118892 | reverse complement strand
CACAAACTTCCTTGGCAACGCGATGTGTGTCGCTACATCCAAATCATGCCTGGTGACAGCTGCACCTCTCTTTCTATGCGATGCGGTATCAGGGGTGCCGATTTTCTCAAATTCAACCCCAAACAAGATCTCTGCGCAACTTTGCAGCCCAATAATTACATCTGCTGTTCGGCTGGAGATCCCTATACACCACCAACGCCAAAGCCTGATCCAGATGGCACCTGTGCCAGCCATATTGTCCAGAATGGAGATTCTTGTGACGCCATTGCTCGGAAGTATCGCGTTACCGTTGCTGACCTCGAAAACTGGAATAAGGCCAAAACTTGGGCCTGGACTGAATGTAAGGACATTCTAGTTGGCTACAAGATATGTATCAGCGATGGTTCGGCACCTATGCCTGCGCCTCAGGAAGGCGCTGAGTGCGGCCCATTGGTCCCCGGTACACAAAAACCAACCAACAAATCAATCTCACTAGCTGATCTCAACCCATGTCCTCTTAAATCCTGCTGCAGTAACTGGGGCTACTGTGGTGTATTCCCCGGGCACTGTACTATCAATGCGCCCGAAGGAGGAGGGCCGGGTAGCAAGAAGAAGGGCTACGAGAATACCTGTGTGTCTAACTGTGGCAATGAAATCAAGCAAAATTCGGGACCACCGGCAAGCTTTCAGCGGATTGGCTATTATGAAGCCTACAACCTTAAACGTAATTGTTTAAAGTTAAAGGCAAAAGATGCCAATACTGACGGATCCTATACCCATATGCACTGGGGTTTTGCTGAAATTGACCCTAACACTTTCAAGCCAATTATCAAGGAATCCAAAGAGCAATGGGAGGAATTCAAAGCTCTGCCAAATGTTAAACGTATTGTCTCATTTGGCGGTTGGGCATATTCAACCGACGCTGCTACGTATAATATCCTACGCTCTGCTATTATTACCAATCGAGACACATTCGCCAGCAACCTCGCCCAATTTGCTGAAGATGAGGGCATTGATGGTATCGATATTGACTGGGAGTACCCGGGAGTGAGTCCTAACTTTACTTCTTACACTGATACTCGTCTTAACTATTTTTATTAGGCACCAGACATCACGGTTGGTGGTAAACCAATTGGCGAAAAGCGTGATGGCCTTTCCTATCTCAGGTTTCTTACTGTTTTGAAGCAAAAAATGGGCCCAGATAAATCAGTATCAATTGCAGCCCCTGCGTCATTTTGGTATCTGAAGGCATTTCCTATTGATACCATCGCCAGAGCTATAGACTATATCGTCTATATGACCTACGACCTGCACGGTCAGTGGGACTATGGTAATGCAAATGCATTCGATATGTGTCCGTCAGGAAAATGTATCCGAAGCCATGGTAGGAACCCGTCCTTCCTTACCCGTGATTTATATACTTTGCTACTAACGTTTGAGTGCTAGTTAACTTGACGGAGACACGCAATGCTCTTTCTATGAGTACGTTAAATTTATCCCTTTTTTTACACATAAGTGCTAATATAAGGTTATAGTTACTAAAGCAGGTGTACCTAACAATAAGATTTTTGTTGGTGAATCTAGCTATGGTAGATCATTCCATATGGTCCAAGACGGCTGCTGGGGACCATTATGTGAATTCACTGGCTCTAGAACCCAGTCAGATGCGCAACCGGGCCGATGTACTAAGACTGCAGGTTATATCTCTTTTGCAGAGATTAACGAGATCATCAAGCGTGGTGATGGTGTTAATGTGTTCCATGACGATGCCTCTAACACGGATGTTATGCTTTATAAAGGTTTGTTGACTCTGTCTTATCCCCCTCTTCTAGCATAGTGTTAACACACTTTGGATATATAATAGGTGACTATATCAGCTATATGACGCCTGTCACTAAGGATACACGGCGCGCTGATTGGAAGGACCTGAATTTTGCTGGTAGTATTGATTGGGCTGTTGACCTACAGTCTTTCACATCTACCGATTATGAATCGACCCCTGAGAGGGCCTCATCCGGGATGGGCTGTATTCGGGGAGGGGATAAAACACTTGATACTGGATCCCTCTGTGAATACTCCTGCTACTTGGGGTTCTGCCCCGAAAGTCTGTGTACATGTCTAGAGATGGGCCCGTTAAGGAACCTGCCGAAAGAACATTCTGGGGTCAACGTTGTAGCCGAGGACGAAAATGACGTGGAAATGACCCGCCTTTGCATATTCTCCTGCAAGTATGGTTTCTGTCCAGGCGATATATGCATAACCCCAGTTGATTGGAGCAACGATGGACCAGAAATGGTTGGCGATAACCCTGATGCCTTCAATACATCCGACGCTAGGTGGCAAAACTCACATAGATGTTTTGTCTACAAAGATGCCCCATATGACCATATAGGCCTGGAACAATGCAGCCGTGCATGCAAACCAGAAATTGACGCCGCCAAAGAAGCCGGTAGAATGTACAACGTGGGCTGCCTAGGCTTTTGGCCCCTTGAGAAGGAAGTGCCCTGGGTAAGAGATCCTTCGAGTATGTATGAAGTTGCTGATGGGATGTGCCTATGTGATAGTGTATTTCTCAATGAACTTGCAACAACTTTTTTGGAAGCGTTGCCAGCCATCGGTCAGGTACGTCGTTTGACTCCATTTAGCCACGGAGGGGAACATTACTAACTGTACTAGATCGGCTGCTATATTCTTTTATCAACTATCAAATTGGTGATAGATATAGGCACGGCGATTATTCCTCCTGCGGGGAGAGCTATCAGTGCTGGTTTGGGTAGGATGTTATGCCCACTCCCCCCCCCACACACACACACATTCTTCTTCTTCTATCTATAGATGCTAACAATAGGGAGTAGATGCCGTTATGACAGCTGCACAACTGGCTTCATACGTTTATTCTGAGACGGAAGACCCTGCCGGCGCGTTTGAGTGGTGGTTAAGCCCATGTGGCGGATCTGACCTTGTGCCAGACGACCTTAAGAAGGCCTTCGATATCCTCAGCGGAGTAGCAGAGGGAATATCAAGCTTCCGAAAGCCAAAAAATATTGGCCGGGGAAGTGGTAAAAAGGGTGATGAGGGTAACCCGAGAACTCCCACGCAGCCCCGGCCTAAGGCGCCTACTAAGCCCAAACCCACAGGGCCGAAAAAGAAGAGATGCTATATCCCACCTATAGTAAGGAAACGGTGTGCCTCTGCAGAGCCAAGAATACAATCCGAGTGCAGTCATGTGTCTCCAGCAGAACAGTAAGGCAGGAGTTAATTATCACATCGATTTCATACGGACCAACGCCCACTGCAACAACAGCAGATTGTGCTAAATCCTTATCACAAGCCTGTTTTCACTACAGCTCAGCCATTCGAGTCAATCCGCACTGGGCAACGCTGACCTGCCCCCCCGAAGCCGCCGTCACCGCCAACGATCGGAAGGAAGGCAGTGCAGTCGCAGCATGGTCTTCACAGCATAGCGGTGCCGGGTGGCAGGACGGAGCCAACCGCGCCCAAACTAAGTGTCAGAGAGATGAGTATCCACCAGCTTACTTCCTCGGTCCCAACGATCCGGCGCGCACAAACAGTGGATTGAATGCCCAGGGACAACTGATAAGATGGCTTCCTGGCAGAGAAAATGGAGGAGGTGGCCAGATATGGTCAGGAGCTTGCTTCATCGGCCCAGTCAAGGCTCTCTCTGATCAGGAATTTAGAAGGAAGGTCGAGCGGGCGTCAGGGGTCAATAGGAGGGTCTTAAGGGCTGGGGATTTGACGCAGACGATGGCGCTCGTCGACATTCCCACGCGACCCGAGTTCAGTTTCACCTCATGGGGTCATTCGGCAAATCCACCATATAGAGATGGGTTGGAGGCTAACCCTTGCTGGCCATCTGGTATTGCTGCCCTGGATCCAGGCTTCACCCTCCTCACATTTGACCCCTTTTACAACGGACAGTCTCCTCCATACGACTACAAGGCGCCATATGTCAAAGGTTCAAATGGATCCTGACTTCATACAGTTGGATAAATTGGAGCGCTACAGTCCGGTCTCAAGAGTCAAGAATGAATAACTATATATAAGTTGGAGTATATATATACACGCATTAGGGTTAAGGAGTTAAACCCGTTTCTCTAGAGTCTACGCTATACAGTAGCAAAACTCCTTACTATTAATTTGGGATGTAATTCGGCAGGTCTACGATTGGCCATGTTTAACACATCCCAGGGCACAAGTTTTATGAAATTAGGCTCTTTAGAGAGACTCTGCTGTAATACATGTTCAAAGTGCATGCAAAGGGGGAAAACATGAATTGAAATGACAAACATGGAGATAAAGATTTAGCGCGTTCTGTTCCGATGATGCAGTATGAAAAATGCCGACACTTAAAACACTCAAGTTGAAGGTGGAGTCAATGCTGATGAAATGATGCCGAAGCCACTATGCTCTAACAATACTAAGACAATCTCTTAAACGTCCGTTAGTATAAGCAGCCTGTTGGACACGATCGTCCCTAGGTCGGTAGATCCACTGGGATCAACTTCAGAAGGGAGGAATAAGGTATACATAATTTTCTCGAGTCGGTCCTTTAGCCCACTTACTTTTAATATTTTTCCAACTCTCGCATGTACTGAGAGAAGAAATGGGCTTGGCATTAGGACTGAACTATCCTCGCAACGAAGAGCCATTAAACCGTTGCTAGGGAGGAAAGAGAACGCAATGTGATTTGTCTGGTCGTATTTTATGATTTTGTAAACATGAGCGTCGTCCTATTATGGCGATACCCGTTAATTATCCAGCACTCATACTCAATGGAAATATTGTATGGAGTACTAACTGTTTCTTTGAAAGTAACGTTAAGAGAGCCGAACTGCTGGTGGATATACCCGTCGAGTGTGATAGCATTCGCAGGGGTATTGATGGTTTCCGGGGAGAGCACTCTGTGTAAGCCCGGAAAGTACCTGTATAGGCATTGCCAAATTCTTGCCTTGTTCTCAGTCTAGACGCTTTAATTAGAATACCGCGTATAGATCTATTAAGTATGAGAAAGCACTAACCTCGATGGCTTTATCCGCGTCAAACTTCCCCAAAGAAAAAGGAAGGATATGCGCAGTTTCAGTAGTTGTTGAGGCCTTATGATCGTTAGGAATTATGAGTCCGTCAAGAACGGACTTGCAGTCCCAAAGACCGGTAGCCTGACACCGATAGCCGTCCCTCTTAAGACAGTCCTTTTTGAGTTTAGACTGTTCGCTGCGAGAGGATGGATTCATTGATGTTACGACAAGAGATTCAATTTGCACTTGAGTGTCGCCACAGGGAGATGGGGTGGGAGCAGGAGTTTTTCCACCTGGTGCTTGCACTGAAACAGCGTTAGCCTGAATAAATGTAGCTCTCCCTTAAATAGCAGATATACATACGGAGTACTCACTGGACTTTAGCACGGCATCCACGAGATGGTTTCTGAGCTGGCGAAGTTTACTATCGCCATCTAGAGCTATTATATCCTGCATCAACCTCACGGAGCCATCTTTTGGGAGATGATCCATAAATGCAGCGAGCAGACGGACAACGTCGTCCTGGGCATTAACAGGGACATATTTTTGGAACCGCTCCCTGCACTGACGATCAAGATCTTCCGCCTCTCCGAAAGACACGCTGGTGAGCTGGCTGAAGGAGCTGCTGGGGACCGGGCTCGATGCTATGGGAAAGTCAAACTTGAACTCCATGTTTAAAGTAAATATTAACGATATGGCTCTTCAGCAAGGTGATGTTCCGGGGCAAGGGCTCAACGGTCTGGGGCAGGGTCTGGGGCACAGCAAGATAAAACGCGTCAAAAATACGAACGGCAGAAAAACAAAAGGTCAAGTTCTCGAAGTTCTTGAAGTTTTTTGCGTGAATTTAAGTGGACGAAATAACTTAGCCTATGCTTACTAAGCCTTTTTTTGTTGTGTTGGTCAGGTGATTTTATCAAGTCCTAGCCCTAAGACAACCTTTTATGCATTACAAATAAAGTTCCCTAACTTGGACGCTCTTGCGGCAACTCTCAGGACTCTACGGAAAAAAAGAAGAAGAAGAAGAAGAAGAAGAGCTACAAGATAGAACTAAAGGATCAGCCCTTCTCCATCTTGAAGAAAAGACCTCCTCCTAGGCTCGTTCTAATTGTAGCGGGCCGCCATTACAGAAGAAAAAGGGCCAGCGATTCTACTGTGCCGAATTTCCTCCTTGAGGGTCGGGGCGAGCAGGATTGATGAACTCCTCGGATGGTTCTGTGTGGCTTGATTCTGAGCGCGAAGTAAACCAGTTCATCGTAATTGGCCTCTTATTCCCAATAATACAGAGGCTAGAATAAAGTATGAGCAGTTGAGCCGGGCTATAAACAGGAGTTGGAGTGCTTCTACTCACAGCGTCCAAACAGGCACCAATATTACCATGGTCCAAAATGCTAGGACTTGGAAACGCATTACGACTTCCTTTCCTTTGGCTTGCTTGACTAACTAGTTAACAGTAGTTAGTTATCCAAGAGACCTTAGCAGTTTGTTAACTACTGGTTTTTGGAGAAGTGTTGGATCTATAAATCACTGCGAGTCCTCCCAGCTTGATCTGACTCGGTGTTCCTAGTTCTAGGCCGTTAAACAAGCTTTCGGCAACTCGGCAGAGTCCCGTCCAACCTTATAGTTAGTTAACTAACTCGTGAGTGAGTCCCCGTCTTCCGAGCGTGAAAGCCCAGCATTTCAACCTTCAGAGTCATGGATGTTGTAATGGAAATCGCGTGGAAGAACAGTCATACAGCAGAAGTGTGGGAGTGGTTAATCAAGCAGCATGGAATCTCTCCATTGAGTTACCATCTGTTTGCTGCTGCAATCTGAAAGTTAACTGGTTTCATCGCCCCAAAGATCATCGTCTTGACTAGCCTGTCAGAACCAATGGATTCCTGCATCTTACATGACTCGACCGAGTTAGCAACCCGAAAACAGAAGGCAAACGACAAAGTACCTGAGGAGCTCGCCCGTCAATCATCGGCTAGAACCAATCATTTGAGCCATTGGGAAGAGAGCTTGCTGCTCTTCTCTCTCATGGATGCTTTTTCCTGGTCAAATTCTTTCTTCCTCAGCTAGGCTGAAAAGTATGGCTTGAACTGTCCATGCAATAACTATCAAGTAGTTATCAACATCGGTAAATTCGATTATTGAACCAGGTCATCAGCATTTAACTGGCTAGTATGGGCGAGCCAACAGACAAGGCAAATCCAGAAGTTCCCACTACCATCGTGGCAGATGGAACACCCGTCCAGCTCGAAGCCACCGGGGATACAGACCAAGGCCTCCGCGCCTGGACAGTTGTCGTGGGCGCCTGGTGCGTCAATCTATGTGGTTTTGGCTGGGTCAACGGTGAGTTGCTCCTTTCCCTTAGTTACCCAACATATAATTATAGAGATACACACGGCTAACACGGTATTTATATAGCCATTGGGGTATTTCAAGAGTACTATCAGTCCCACCAGCTGCAGTCCTACTCTACCTCCAGCATCTCTTGGATTCTATCCTTACAGCCGTTCGTGCTCTTTGCCGCCGGTCTCATTATCGGAAGGGTTGCGTACCTCCCTCTCATTTAGCCTTATACTTGACTTCAACACCTCCCTGTTTTAACACTAGACTAGATATTCGACAACTATGGGCCAAAACTGCTTCTCCTCATTGGTACGGTGCTACAGGTCCTCGGACTGATGATGACCTCCATCTCAAACGAATACTACCAGTTCATTCTTGCTCAGGGCATATGTGGTTCCTTGGGCGCCAGTCTCACATTTTACTCGTCAATTGCATCGACAGCAACTTGGTTTGATAAAAGGCGAGCTCTGGCATTCGGCCTTGTTTCCAGCGGCTCTTCGTTCGGTGGAGCCATATTCCCCATCATCCTGTCCCGGCTGTTACCCGGCATCGGATTTGGATGGACTCTCAGGGTAGTTGGATTTCTGGTTTTCGTGCTACTTGTAATCGCCAACTTGACTATACGGTCTAGAGTTGCTCCTGTGCCTCGGCCGGTCAAGTTCCAAGACTACATCAGTCCATTCTCGGAGGTACCTTTTGTCTTGCTCACAGTGGGATCTTGCCTTGGCTTCTTTGCGACTTTTGTACCGATAAACTACGTCATCCTGGAAGCTCAGACAAGCGGAGTAGACCCTAATCTGGCTGGATACCTGCTTACCATACTTAATGCTGCGAGGTAAAGGTTTCCCGTCTTCGTTGGTCTGAATATGTTCTTCCCATGCTAATTCTCAGGCAGTCTTCCCGGTCGTATACTACCGGGCTATCTCGGTGACCTATGGGGCCGATTCAATGTAATGATTGGTATATGTGGGCTCTCTTCCATAGCTATCCTCGCCCTCTGGCTGCCAGGAACGCTCGTGAACCCCGGTTCTGCCGCAATATATATAGTCTTCTGCCTTTTATACGGCTTCTTCTCAGGTGCCTTTGTAGGCATGGTGCCTGCACTCCTCAGCCAAGTCTCCCCTGATGTGAGCAAGATTGGAGTTCGCCAGGGTGTGTTATTCACTTGTGTCAGTGTTGCAACACTCACTGGTAACCCAATTGCAGGAGCAATCTTAAACCAGCAGAATGGGGCATACTGGAGCCTACAGGTTTTTGCTGGGTTGATGATGGCCGGATGCGTGGTCTCTTACATCGTCGCAAGAGTTGTTACGGGCGGGTTCTCTCTTATCAAGGCAGTGTGAATAAAGGTTTGTACTGAGATGGAATTAAGAAACCTTCCTCGTTATTAGTAGTATAGAGTTAGGGCACAACAGCAAGTATAAGGCTTTAGCTTGCTACATCGACTTCAGATAAATCCATTTATAATAGTTAAACCATTGTGTGATGTACGTCAGATATGAAACATCCTGTAACTAGCATTATTTTCTAGAAATAATGTAATGAGAAATTAAGAGAGAAAAGGGGCAAAGTTTAACGACACATGCGAAATTCACCACTGAAAATGCCTTTTAGAATTGGCCGCTAAATCCCCAAGAACCTCATTCTGGCTTGCATCGGCGTCTTCCCCATAAGAATCGTTTAGATAACTGTAGATATTTGAGTATTCTGCCGCCGAATTGCTTTCATAGGCGCCCAATTCCGGCAACGTGCATTGCACCAAGTCCCTGGGGATAGGAGGGTAGCTATTGAACCTTCTGGGAGAACAGCAATCAAACAGTCCCAATCTTGCATAACTTTTCGTGAGTTGAATAATACCCAAGGGGCGGGATGTGTATGGCAACCCCAGCGGGTAGCTGAGTAGGTTCTTCGTATCATACCATAAAACCTCTATAAAGACTGACGGATATCGGGGGTATATAACTAACTCCTGGGCTTTAAATAATAGAAGACCCTCAGATTGCAGCAATGTATAATGAGTCATAGGCAGAAATCGTGGCTACTCTGGAGAGCAATCGCAGATAAAGAACCCTCTGTCACTATATAAGATGCTCATTTATGAGACAGCGAGTGGGCTATGCAGCAGCTAATTTAGTTGATGTATATTACAGGCAGGCAGCGGTTGGGTGGAGGGGGACTTCGCAGGGTCAGAAATAGAAGAAAATAGGATGGTCAACGTTGTCAACTGTGAAACGATACTAAAAGAGAGCACCAGCGAACTAGCCAATTAGAAGGCTCGTTACACGAGCTAAGTGGACCCGGCGGCTGCGGGGCGGCTGCCCTGGCGGGGACCGAGCGGCTGTGGGCCTTAGGCCAAACTTTGTATTTATCATGACTCCCAAGCCAAATTCAACTCCTGCAACGCTGTTTTTACATGTTTTGCTCTATGTAGTTGTGAATACACATAAACAATTGTTTTGAAAGAGTTGCAGAAGCCTTAACTACTCGATCAGCCATGGATACCTCTCCCGCTTGCCCGGGACAAGAAAACCACCCAACTCTTACCTCCCTCCCCGTCGAAATCCAAGAGATTATCCTCTCCCAGCTTGATAGCTTTCGCACTTTGGAATATATTGCTATGACATGCAGGACGTTTAAAGACCTTGTGTTATACCATCCACAAGGGATCATCGACCGGATTCTGAAGTCGGTTATTCCCGATGAGGTGTTCCCCGAAGCGATTACTTTCTTCGAAGCCTCAAGACTACCGACTACCAATGCTGAAATCGTCCAAGAACTTCTTGGTCATTACTTTACATCGCTGAAGGGAAACATGGGGCCGCGACCAAGGTTTTCATTAAGTGAAGCTACAGCACTGGAGAAATATCATCAGCTTATCCAAAGGTTTACCCAAATCTTCATCTCTACTGCACTGTCTAAACACCCTATCACTGGAGATGAGGTAAAACCCCCGTGGCTCGTCACAAAAAGAGAACAGTACCGTATCCAGCGGGCCCTGTACAGATTTGAGCTTTACTGGGAATTATTCAAAAGATTGGAGAAAAAAGATCGATCTCAAAGGCACCCACAGCTAGCAATCACCCTCCAGCAACATTCCAAGCTTTACTTTGATCATTTTGCTCCATGGGAGAACGAACAAATCATCTGTATCCAGGATTTTCTGCTAAGGATAGTCGACGAAGGTGAGCCTTGGAACCAACTCGCAATAATAACCATTTGCTTTTTCTCAGGCTTACTTTGCATACAGCGTTTAACGATGTTGCTGCACACGATGTGGAGTGGGGTGAATGGGGGATTAAATATAATGAAGGATACAAAGCTTTGTCGATCAACAGGTTCAGATGCAACTATGTACGTCTCCGTCTCCAACACTAATTTGCTCAGCGGATGAACCACTCCCTCCCCCACTATGCTAACAAATACGTTTTTCTAGATATCGCTCGGTCTGCACTTTATTTTTCGTCTCGGCGGGACACAGAACTTCGAACATCGTCGAGATATGCTCAATCCCCATCGTAACGTTCAGCTAGCTTCGATTGACCGCGCACTTAAGCAACATAAGTCTCCATATATAGACCGTGTTCCGTTATCAAGGTATAGTGGAGAGCGGCTGAAACATGACATCCAAAAACCCCGAGTACGTGACGATCGAGGCCCGGCCGAGGTGTGGAGGGCCACTCATCTAGCAATGTCTAGTTATAATTTTGTGATGGCTGATGACCATATCCCTCTCCGCGAAAGGGGATACGTCATGTGGGATTACAGCAGGCTTTCGAACTGGGGCTTGCTCCGAGTTCCATGGCTGCCACCGCCGCGTGAGCCACCCGAGGTTGCGCGGGACATGAGAGAGAAGGTACTTCGATCCCACCAACGGCGGACTGAGATTTATTTGGAGGGTGGGCGTGGATGGTGGAGCGAAGAGGATGAGAGCAGGGTTATATATCGCAGGAAAAGAGTAAGTTGAATGTTGGCTTCCTTCCGGGTGATATAATTTACGTTACAGAAATTCCTGAGCTACCCACACCCTCCTAGCTATGCTTTCACAAATACTCTTTGTAATGACAATGCTCTTCTCCTTGGAGCTATGCGGCTCACGACCAGCGATGGCCCGAAATGATATAGCCATTTCCCCTGTAACATTGGTGACCGAGTTGTGGTAAGAGACGTCCACTTGCTCTACTACCTTGGCCGGTTGTTGAGTTGACTGCGTAACTCTCTGCCGCTCGGAGTGCTGCCATCTCTTGAAAGATATGTGAGGATGCTCCCGGTCAACTTGTATTGTGATGACAGTTTCTGTCTCAGAGCCTTTTGCTTCCAACCATCGTCTTGCGTCAATGACCAGCCTAGCTTCTGTCTCTGAAGGCCCAGCTTCGATAGCTAAAATGGGCCAGTGGTGGTGCCGGAGCGTGAAGCTACCGTCAGGACCTTTGACAAAACTCTTGTCTTCATTCTCTACTCTACTAGCCCCAGTAATAATTATATCTTCATGAAGGTCCATATTGATAACTTCATGGTCAATATAGCCCGTCAACGCCCACGCTGCAGTTTCATGAGGCGGCTTAGCCATAACCTCGACAACTATTATATTTCCAGGGATATCTCCACTGACCTTCGGGGGTTTGTCCGGGTATTTATCGTCGAGATCTTGGAGAATGGTACGCGGTATATCTCGCACAACAATGAAGGGGCTCAATGTATCATCTGAGCAACATGCCGCTGCCCGTCTCTCCACCGAGTTGTAGAGTCGATTCATATCGGTATATTGGATCTGGGGTGTGCCTTCCGGGAGCCCTATCAGCAACATGGAGTCACCCTCCGGTGTCTCCTTCCCTGACGAAGCCATGTTGCGCAGTGTATGCCTATTTAGAGTAGACCGATGTGATGCACAGCTGCGAGGTACGGGTGAATATATAAACTTTCATTTATCATGACGTCATATAATTCAGAAGTAGTTAATCTGCTTGCTACTTGCACTAATAAATAAAATACATGTACTGCGTATTGGTGCAAGAAACATTCAAGCTCTTAGCATAACCCCTGAAACTAAAGCAGTTAGCTATTGATCAATGTAGTAATATCGATATAATAGTCATGGTGAAAGGGAAAATGATATCAGAAGGAAGGCAACAATACGGTATCCACATTAAATGTTCGGATCAGGTCTGTGTATTGTATTCATCATATATAGTGGTATGAAGGAGGGTAAATATAACTAGAGACAACATACCTTTTTTGGGAAATTCATCGTTCATTGTCGACGGTGAAAAAAAGATCCCAGCTTTTGTTGTTTTGGGTCGTGTTTGGAGTTGCCGATGCCCCGAGTGCGCTTCAAGTTAGTTAGATGCTGACGACTGTTAATGGCCAACACGGAAATTTCCAGGTTGGATAAGGCCGTCTGGTTCTGGTCAGTGGCCATTGCCATGCTAAGATCGAGTTCCAGGTAACCTGTGTTTGACCACATAACCAAAGGGTCTCCCGGGATACCATGAGAGCTAGAAGACGAGCATGGTGGGACACGCATTTGTTTCAGTGTTCGCCAGATGACAGACAGTATGACTCCGTGAGACACGACAGCGACTGTATGGTTGTCGCTGCCATCACGTAGAAGAGGCAACAAGAAGTCCTTAACAAACTCCTTTGCTCTTGAGGATAATTCATCGAAAGTCTCTGCAGGGGTAAAGCTGTCACGCTTCTCCTTGACATTGACGTTGGGGGACACCCACGACTTGCCTTCGAGCGACCCATAGTCCTTCTCACGAAGACAGGGAACGACGAACGGTTTTCCCATCGTATCGCCATGAGTGCTTTTCAATGCATCAGCTGTAGCCCGAGCGCGTTGCAAGGGAGAGCAGAAGACGCGAGTGAAACGCACACCCTGCTGGCTAAGGTATCCCGCTAGCTTCTCAACTTGAAGCATCCCATGGTTCGTCAATGCCGAGTCCGTGACGCCCGCGCTGCCAACAAGAATGAAGGTAAGCATTGAGCCCATGGAACGGAAACAAAACTTGTGTCTTCTTCGTACTAGACTTGGGCCACATTGTGTTCGCTCTCAGCGTGACGGATCAGGTAGAGTCTCATCTTTCATGGTGGCAGACTGCAGACTGCTCCATTGAATAAGGATGCGTCTGCAGAAAACCGCATCACACCGCCAATGAACAATCCACGAGGCCAATCTGAAGGCAGTGAGGCTGTTCTATCAAGCATTCAGCCTCGTGGAGTTGAAATTGAAGTTGAGTTGAAAGAGGAAAAAAAACTTCGTATTTTTTTCTTATTTATTTTGGTTGATTATATAAGCAAAACTAGGGCAAGCAGCTTGTTTCACGTGACCCAATCTGGGATCGCGGCCTTTTGGTTTCATTTGATGCTGAAGCAGCAGATGGTAGTAAAACAGACACAGGAAGCGCAAGGCATAGGGGCCCTGTGGACAGCTAATATTTTGGCTTGATTTCTTAAGCGGGCTTGCGGGTTACTTGGTTACCGGGCCCTGAACTTCACTGCGAAGGACTCTTGTATCAAAAGAGCCCAGATCCATCCCCTCTACCCCAAACCCTCTGATCCTACCTCATTATCACAATGGTAGGTCCTGCGCGAACCGCTTCTCTATACCTTCTCTAGTTACATTGCTAACCCGGCTCTTAATGCAGCTGCCCCTTGGGCTTTTAACCGCGGCGCAAGGCCACCCAATGCTCGTGGAGTTGAAGAATGGAGAAACACTAAACGGCCACCTCGTGAACTGTGACAACTGGATGAACTTGACGTTGAAGGAGGTGGTGCAAACAAGTCCCGAGGGCGACCGTTTCTTCAGACTGCCCGAAGTTTATGTTCGGGGAAATAACGTATGTCCATACGAACGCACCATATCTGCTGTTGGACGCCAACTGACCATTGATATGTATCTGTCTACAGATAAAATACCTCCGAGTCCCAGAAGAAGTGGTTGATTTAGCCCGAGACCAACAACAGAGCCAGCAATCAGGACGGAATCGTGGAGGCGACAGGCAGCACAGGGATTCAGGACGAGGTGACCGTGGAGGGCGTGGCGGCCGCGGCGGCAGAGGACGTGGCAGGGGAAGATAAAACATGGCTGTTGGGATATCGCAATCTTCGATCTTCGAATCATCTCTTCAATATCATAATGGAAACACATGCGCACACCCATGCAAGCAAAGCAACCAACAACGTGCCTTCTTCATATCGAATTACGATCAACGAGTACCAAACACCAACTTCTACGGTTAACTACCAACCCAACGAACATGTATAACGAGACTAGGGCTAGCGGGAGTTATACGGCTCAGAAGAGGATGTATACTATAGGTCGGAATCTATAACTCGGATCACTGCTGCGTTTAGAGGAAGATAGAAATACCATTAGCTCGAGCAGGCTAAAACTAAGAAGAAATGCCTCATGATATTCTTGTCTCTTTATCTATTTACATACCAAACTTCATCCGTCTCTATTATATATAATGTTAGCAACCGAAACCATCCTGGGACCAACGACATGCCCAATTAACCCCTATATGTATATACCACATTGAATCCTGAATCTAGTTCATCTCTTCGACACCGACTGGGCAGCAGCGGAATCGCTCTCCTTGTTCTCTCCTTCTTCCTGCTGACGCAGTGGCTCAAGAAGCTCTCTCTCCTCCCCGCCCTCAACGTCTTCTTCCTGTCCCCGCCAGTCTGCAGCACGGCCTTCGGGTACTTCTTCCCCAGGGCCAGGCTCGGATATGACCTTTCCAGGCGGAGGAGCGCCTGGCACCTGAGCTTCAGGCTCTTTGCCTACTGAAGGCGCTTCCTCTTCCTTGGCTGTTTTATGGTACCGCCAGACGACCTTGAGACGCTCGAGAGATCGTATACCTTTCCTCGAGGTTCCCTTGATACCATCCATAGCCTCCCAGTCGATTTCAAATACCCCGGAGTCGTGGTCATGGCCACCTTCGAAATAGGCGTTGAACCAGACGTGGCCGACAGAGGTTATCATAGACCAATCTGTGTATGATACCACGGCCCGCCGTTCAAAGTCGATGTTCACATCTGAGGTCGGAACAATGACTGGGTTTTTGGGCCGAAGAACGACATTGTCCGTTGAATCAGCCGGAGCAGAGGCGAGAGCCGACCACGCTGCTTCAGTCACAGGCTCCGGCTCTGTGAGTTCCCGAGCAGACTGGACTGGAGTAGACGATGCGTTTGAGGACGAAACGTCTGGCTTATCCGCTCCCTTCTCTTGCTCTTCCTCTCCAGAAGATGAAGCATCTTGCGGTACACTGCCGCCATTCTGGTAGAAGAACTCATCTTTGCCGAACCGATGGAAGCGTTTTATCTTTCGGCCTTCATCCACAAATCCTTCTACATCGATTTTAAGTCCCTTCCTCAAACCCCAGATATGAATCTCAACAATCTCAACAGGTCGTTCGACATATATCTTGCTGAACACATTTTTCCACCGTTCAACGTAGTTCACCCACCGAACTTGACTGGGTATGCTCACGCCGGCGCCAAATCCAGCCCTCATCCTGCGCTCCGTGAACTGTTTCATCGCATCTTCTGCGCTCCAGCCCTGCTCACTGATCAGATAGCTGCAGGCAACAGTTCCACTTCTACCTTTGCCTGCTTTGCAGTGTACCACGGCGACCCTTTTACCTTTCCCCTCGCCATTTATCCAATTTCGCATGCTGGCCATGAGTGAGGGTATCAGTCCAAACGGGGGTGGGTGATGATCCGGCCATGGGAAATGGTGAATCCGCCCATATACTTCATCATCAGGATATCCAGTTCCTTCAGCGCGGAATTCAAATATCGACCAATCTTCTCCGTGTTTTGAGTCGAGGAAACGGACCAAATCTTCTGTAGGGTTTCGGTACGCGCGCTTAGGGTAGGTCGAAGAAGGGCCTGATGTTGCTATTACTGCGATATAGTTTAGTATATTGGTGTACATCGCTGCATAGAGCGCATTGATCCAGATATAAGTATGGTACATGATCTACTTACTGTCATCGGTAACATAGCACAGATCAAGGCTTGCCTCTGGGTGCTGATTTCGTGGACCTGCCACGATTCGCCGGAGAACGGAGGCCTATCGTGAGAGGTTAGAAGACATGTCGCAGATATAGGCATCCATCGAGTATCGCTCACCATTGTACTCCGTAAATTTTACAATTTGATGTCTGCCCTGGCGTCCATCGTCGTCTTGTCCTGCATTTAAAGATGTCCGAGCAAGGAAGAAGAATGCGGGATGATGTCACCCGTAGTCTTTCTAGGCTTGGCACAAGGCTTGGCCTATCTTAGAGGTTATAGAAACACATAATGCAAGACTACATTAAACATGCTTGATAGATAGCTATAATACATTGGATATTGCACAGTGATATACATAGGTGAAGCCAAGTCTAGTCCCCATGCTCGTACTGACCCGTTGCGTCTATTCTTTTCACCTCCCCTGGCTCCACTCCTTTACCCCTGGCCGGGATAGTAAACGAGCGCCGTACACGATGGGGCCTTATGATGCCTCGAGAAGCCGGCTTGCGGACAGCGGAGTCATGGATAATCTTGGAGGCATGTGGATCTTCCTGTCCGTCACACTTAGCGCGAATATCTTCCTTTGCTTGTCTTGACAACTCGAATCCGGAGCCACTCATTTCAACGAGATATTTATATGCCGTTTCGAAACGAGAGATCTCAACACAAAGCAGGACTAGATTCTCGTAGGTTTTGCGGTCGGGAAGTATCTTCATCTGTATCATCTCTTGCACAAAGTAGCCGGCCAGATCAGCATCGTTGGACCCGCGGCATGCCTTGAACAGGATGTTGAAGGTTGATGTCTCCACACTAGAGGAGCAGAGGGTATGAAGTTCCCGGTATAAGTCCCATGCGGTCTTCGCATCACCTAGATGAGCACAGAGTTCCAGCGCAACATTTAGAAGGGGCAGAGGGAAAACTAGATCTTCCTCTTTTTTCATCCGCTTGAACGTATCCCAAACATCCGTCGGCTTTGATCCGGTCATAATGAGATGAGATAGGAGTGATCTAGTAGAGCCGGTTTTGACTCCGATACTGCTGCTGTCCATGCTGCAGAGGATGCGAATCGCTGATTCGACGTCACCAGACTCAACGTACGTATCAACAAGTGATTCATAATCATTTAAGGTTAGTACACCATTGCGGTTTCCTAACACCTTAAAAACCGACGCCGCCAGTCTGGCGTTGCCTGTTCGAGCGCTGATAGCAAGCACATTGTCACAGATACCGTATGGTGGATTCAAATGGCCTAGCTCGACCTGTTGTTCCCAGATAAACTGGGTCAATTCAGGATGCATCGCAGCACTTGAGATGTCCAGTAAACGGTGCCATAAATTTGGCGATAGTGTCAGGCCAGCTTCAACTCTAGATCGCAACAAGTGCAGTACCTCCTCGAACTCTCCATATTCCGCAAGGTTGTAGAGGAGGAGTGAGTGAAGCCAGCCTTGGACAGGTACATGCTGCAACTCCATGTGCTCTAGAGTCTCCAGTGCCATTTCAAATTGTCCTTCTCGAATATATCCCGTCACTATATTATGCCAACCTGTCGGGCTAAGTGATATCCATCGCTCTCGGAGTTTCCGTATGATTTCGGAACGAAGCAGATAATCGGGGTGTACAGCCAGGGCCTAACAGATGAGTATATATTGTCAGCAAGCTATTCTAACCAACAGACAGAAGACAATACTCTGCAGCAACTCACCTTTAATGCAGCATGCAAAGTCCCTGAGTCCACCATTATTCCATTCTCCTTCATGTCATCTAACAGTGCCTCTACTTGCTTAGCCGAGCCTCTGATACATTGAGTATTCGCAAGTATCATCGCACGATAATGCCGAGTCTGCGGGCGCACATGCCTCCTCCGTACAAGCTCCGTAACAACATCTAGAGCAGCAGTATGGTTGGGTAGCTTTTCAACTACATTCTGCAGTATATTCTCCAAATTTCCTTCCGTTCTCTGGCTAAGATCCGACGGTATTTTGCTCTGCCGTAAGAGCTTCCTTACTGTCTTCTGTTCCCTCGGTCGGGGTGTTCTATGAAGACTGGACGCTGATTTTGACTTGGAGCCAGTCTGTTCCTTGCCCTGGCTACCTTCTGCAGTATATGACTCTGGCATCGAGGAATTGACTGGTTTAGCAATACTCAGCTGATTGAATGCCGCAGAGAATGCGGATCTGGGGGAGCAGTGGAAAGCTCTGCGCCTCGGCGACGGAGCGGCATTGTCAGCTGGAAAACGCTGTCTTGGTGATTCAGACAGCAAACGGCCTAGCGAAGGCCGGAAGCAAAGCCATAGCCCGTCTATGGCCACTGTTCTGGTCGACATGCTTTGCTCTTCGCTCTCTCTTAATTTACTTTGGCTCTTCAACAAGAAGAATCGGGAGGTTGCGAAATGGTCACGTGATGGTTCCTGGGCCCCGGCCGTCTTGCCTTGAGCGAAGAACAGGCGTATGGAGGGAGGTGAAGGCAGAGGATCAAAAAACTATGTAGCTGGTTTTTTTTTTTTCTATATACACCTATTTTCGAGCATCTATGCCAGATAGCTCGCACTTGTTCTAGCCGTATCCTTCTCGCGCTGAAGCCGCTCTCTCTTTTTCCGCTCATAGATACCCCTGACAACCCTCTTCAATTGGTCCTCACCTTCAGAAAAGTTGCATTTGGCAAGATGGACGGCGGAATCGATCTGCTCCGCGGTATATATAAAGTTCCAAGTACTCAGATAATCCTCCTCCAGTGGGTCGAGGATCTTGCGTTCCGCGTCAGGCTCATCTTTATCGGGATCAGGCAAAGCTAGGCATGCAGGATTTGGCAGAAGGGGGAAATAAGCAACTGCAATACCAGCATGAGGCTGCGTGAGTTGAAATTCGGAGTCCTTTTCGTTTAGAGCTGCTTCGTGGAACAGGCGTTTGGACGGTGGGGGTTCAGCGGACGATATCCTCTCCTCTGTGGTGCCGAGCCAGATGTTGCAGAAGGTCAGGTCGGGGTCGTTTCCACGTGAGTCAGGAGTGCGTTCTCTGCTTGCCTTTTGAGCAACAGCAACTTTCTTATCCGCTTCTTCCTTTGTTAGTTGGGCTTCCTCGGCGATGATGTCTGCCGTTTCCTCGGGGGATGCATTAGATTTTGGCCATCCAGCTCCAATGGGCCATCCCTTGATACCTCGCTGATGAGCATAACCATCAACAACGGAGAGCCAGTTTGCTTCTTTGCTGTCAGCCGAGACATCAAATGCGACGATGAGATCGACATTACGTCCCGGCCGAAGTAGTGGATAGATAGGCAGATTATTACTCATACCCGCATCCATTAGTCGTAAGTGGGAGTCCTGGAAGACAGAATCGGGACAAGAATCAGGAAGTTTACCCTCCATTCCCAGGACGAAATTTGGTACGGTGGCAGGATCAATTGGGTGGACACGAGTGAGGTCTTCGCTTTTACCTTCGATCAGGGCGTCGATGCTGCTGAATCCGGCGAGGCCCATGAACGCGGGTCGGATCTCCCTGTAGTAATGAGCTAGCGTGGCGCAAAATGCACTCCCCCAAACTCCCATGAGGGCGGGAACACGTAATTCAGGGACGGCGTATCCATGAGCGGCGGAAATGCCCTTCCCATTCTTGAAGTTTCGACCCACGGCCCATGTAGGGATACCTGCAGCAAATTCCTCGCAGAACAGCTCGTAAGGGGTAAACTCGAACCACTGGAACCAGCTCTCGCGTTTGGATATTTCCTCAAGCTCATCTTCGTAAGCTCCTGGCTTGGACGGCTTGGGTATTTCATGTCGAACTGCGGTGTAAATTGGCATCGGGTTCGCCCCCCCTTTTACCACAGCACGTTGACTAGAAAGTTGCAGGTCGCTGTCGTTCAAAGCAGCTGTATCCTGGGGGACCATGAGTCTGGCTGCAAGCAATATACCATATACATCGACGAAGCCAAAATCGGCTTTGGGGTCTCCCTTGAGCTTCTCAATCACACCGCGGAGAAGATATTTGTTTGTAGGCGGGGTAGTCAGGATATCAAGTGCTTCTGGAGGGAAGGCAATATGCGTGTGAAGTCTTGCCTTGAGATGGTCAATCATCTTACCAAAGTCCTGGCCGCCGATAGACGAGTTAAAGAGAGTCTGCAGCCAGCATGAACCACTCACGCCAGAAGTATACGTCAAGCAGTCCCAGAGCCCGGCTTCCTTGGCAGCCATGTACGATCCTGTTCCAGCAATGAGAGCTCTCAGGCCTCCTCCTGAAGCACACATGGCGATCACAGGTATGTCATCAGGGTGCACTTCATCTTCCGGCAAGCCCAAGTAAGACGCGAGGTTTCTTGCGACAACCTTACGGCGGTCCGAGAGAAAGGCTTCTTCCTCTGGGCACAACGTACCTCCAATTCTAACACTGGCTTCCTCAACAATGCTAGGGTTGAAACTAGGGTCACAGGCTTCTTTCCATACATCGTCGGCCACGGACCCGGGAGCCATTGAGAGCTCCCGTTGCAGGTTTCGAAGGATATCTGGCGAGAAAAAGGTCCA
The DNA here is from genome assembly GCF_000151425.1 of Trichophyton rubrum CBS 118892. Taxonomy (NCBI): domain Eukaryota; kingdom Fungi; phylum Ascomycota; class Eurotiomycetes; order Onygenales; family Arthrodermataceae; genus Trichophyton; species Trichophyton rubrum. The sequence goes on along the minus strand of NW_003456426.1, from coordinate 2,649,339 downwards.
GCCAGGCGAGATATAGTCCTTGAAGACAGCCGACCAGTCTGCGCTCCAGTCCGAAGAGCTGAAGTAGCCCTCTGCAGTCCCGAGCCTGTCCGTCATCGTCTCCCATGCAGACTTAGGCTCAGCATCGCCACCGGCATCAGCATTGTCCTTGTTCTCCTTCTTTCCGGACTGTACCCCCGACTTGACTAGCTTATCCAGCACAGACTCTTCTGGGGTTTGAGACGTTTTCTTCGCATTCCACACCGCAGTGCTGCGTCCGGCATCACACCGGACACTCTGCTTCCCCAGCAGCGCAATGGAGGCACTGCCGGACACGAATAGCGCTCCCTTCAGCGCCTGTCGCCATCTCGCCTGTAGGAACCTAGCGGTGCCCATGACAGCACGATCGATGGTTGATGACAGTCAATGTCTACTTTGAAGTAGCTGCCATGTCCCGGTTGACAAAGATCCTGTTGTCTCGACGGGAGATTTGGGGTTTCCGGCCAACATTTGCCCGCGGCAGCAATTGAGTTTCGGTCGGCGCTTGGATATTCCGGCATGAAGCGATCCCGGCGCTTATCACGGCTATTATAGACGCTTCATCATGGCTAAATCCAAGATTCTTAGTGGTTGTTGTTTAGTTTTTGGCAACCGTATCTTGCCAAATATTTATGGTGTCATAGTTACGTTCTCAAGTGCACTCACATACAGGTTCAGCAAGCTAGTACTCCGTAGTGCTTCACGTTGCCCCAGGTGTTTCAAGCAGCAGTTTAGCAGAACTACACCATCCGATATTCTCCCCTTGGTTAGATAGAGGCCTCCCCCACGTCTTCTTCTGATATACATATGACACTGCAACAACCGTCTCGCTGCTGCTTCTCTCGCTTATCACTTAGGTACAGATAAGCTTTATATCACATGAAGAATGGTATTTTTATTATTTACACCAATAAAAAAGCTGAGTCGGATTGTCAAATTATAGAAAATCGCATGTCATTGGCTTATCTAGCTTCGTTAATTTATCATTGGTTCTAGCTGGAGATTAAGTCTTGGCAATATGAGGCTCTTGGCAAAAGGAAAGCCGTCCATGATATCATTTCATCCCCTTATCATGCGGCTTGTCCACGCCGGTCACTTGTGTGTTTCCATCTTTGACACAGTTTTGACCTCCAACTACCGTCTCTTACTACAGAAGACTTTGGCAAAAGGTCGTTGTCGGCTCTCAGAGTGAAATCTTGCCGGAAGGACTGTTGTTACTCCCCGCCTCCGGACCGTTGGACTAGCCGTTACCCCCTATGTGAAAAGGGGACTCTTGTGCTACCCCCGATGAACTAAGGAGCACCCGTCAAGCGGGAGTTCGGTATTACCTTCTTGTCCTGAGATTTGCCGCACATCTGCCAATGACTGACACTCTTCAGATAGGCCGGCGCAATGGGCGCTCCACGAAACGCCGTCTACGCCGAAGAAAGCGCAGAAGTCGAAGTGCTCTATGCGGACCTCGAGAAGCTCAACACCCTCACTAAACGGATTCAAGGCTCTTTATCCCGGCTAGAGGCTAGTGGAAAGGTGGTCAAGAATGCGATCGGCCCCATATATGGCAACACACAGGCGCTACATGCCACCAACACAAATATCGATAGGGTGAACGATGCTATCGAGCGAATGCGCCGGCCGTTAGACGTAAAGGGCCAGGAAGAGAGTATCATACGGGCTGGGTACGGATTTCACTTATCAAAAGCCTTGCCACCTTTGTTTTGCCATCTGTTTTATCTAACTCGTAACTTTTATAGACCGCAAAATGCTGGCTTGCCCCAATTCATTGGGGCGTTGAAACGTATCGACCTCGCACTCACGGACCTGAGCGCTACCAAACTGCGCTCAAACCAAAAGGCTGTCTCTGAATTTAGCTCACTGCTCAGCTCGGGTAGCAGTAAGCTCCAGGATCTCTTCCACTCCACCCTGAGAGCGGAAGCTAATACTATCGAACCACTTCATTACCTTACGAAACGTGAGCTACTCTACCTACCTTTAGCGAAGATAGACACGTGCAACTTTACCCAGCTAATATTTCTATAGAACTTTCCTTTCCGTTACTGTCCCAGGATGCTTTCTCCGAACTTACTCCTGTTGCCGGTGCAATTACCGCTGCCTCCAAGCACATCCCTCAGCAAGGTCATATAGAAAACCCAGCTATCTCTATCTACGCGGAAGTCCGCGGCCCTTACTTGACGAACAGCTTGCAAAACCTAGCTACCGCTTCAATCAATACGGCAAAACGCAGGGCAGTTGACGGTCCTTACAAACAAGGCACCAATGGAATCGGCGTATACTCAAATGTCATTGAAGGAATGTTCGTTTCAGAGTATGAAAACATCGTCAAAATATTCCCTCCAGACCAACAAGGCAAGGCTCTTCAGGCAACATGTCGACCCGCTCTGGCAGAATTCTCCAAAACTATGCGAGAGCTGAACATGTATATCAAATCGAACCTGATCAACGATTGTTTCCTTGCTTTTGAAATAATCGATATCGTCACTTCTCTATCATACCGCCTAGATTCAAAGACGGGAGATCTTAAGAATCTATTTTTTGAAGCTCTAAGGCCCATACGAGAAACAGCCAAATCATCTCTGACAGAACTATTAGAAGAGACCAAGCGTCGATCAGCAGCCCTTACTACTTTACCCCAGGACGGCTCACCTGTTCCACTGGTGAACGAAGTAATGAGCTCTCTATCCACGCTCACCGCTTACTCCAAACCTCTAGCTTCCATCCTCACATCACTAGGAGACGGTAACTGGAAACCCTCTGCAGTCCCCAACACCGCACCTCTTGACGTGGGCCCAGACAGCTCTACCCTACTATCCCATTTCATACTCGACATGATCGACACGCTTCTATCTTCCCTTGAAGCTCGCGGCCGGGCGGTGCACAAAAGCAAAGCCACGCTTGGCGCCTTTATTGCTAATAATGTCCACATAGTCGACAGAGTCATACGCAGTACTCCAGAACTATCGAACTGTCTGTCAACGCCAGAAAACGCAAGTAGACTTGAAGTATGGCGCAAGAAGGGTGTGTCGATATACCTTGATGCTTGGCGTGATCCGTCCTCGCATCTGCTGGACGTACAATATACAAGCAGAGGCGGTGCCCGACCGACCTCAGGAGGACCCGTCGATTCCAGCGCCATCGTGAAGTCACTCTCCTCCAAGGATAGAGATGTGATCAAAGATAAATTCAAGGCTTTCAACTCTTCATTCGACGAACTGATCGCGAAACATAAGTCATTAAATATGGAAAAGCCTGTTCGCACGTCTCTATCCCGTGAGGTACAGGCTGTCATTGAGCCTCTTTACGCAAGGTTCTGGGACAGATACCATGAAATCGACAAGGGAAGAGGGAAGTACGCCAAGTATGACAAGGGAAGCCTCTCTGCACAGCTCTCAGCGCTAAGCTAGGATGCGTTGTCCTTGAGTGGGTTTTCTGACCGATGTTTTCAAGTATATATTTTGAGCCTGTCCTTTGCACCTAATGAGATATACCTAATTTTCGTCCCAAACTCCTTTATCCCCCTGAACATTATCCAGTTTATAACGGTAAATTGCCGCCAGTCTAAGCCAGCCAGGATATCCATTAAAAGCCTCCCCCTCCCCCTTCCACCCCATATAACCATTAGTTAAACACGGATTATTCGAATATCGTGGATGTTCTATAACTCGTACCTCCGACTTATAGCTCTCTAGGTTTAATCATCTCATCCGCTATGCGATCATGGATATCTTACAAGGCTATAGCAGGGTCCCCTTGGACCAGCATTATGCTGAATACGAGTCATTGCGGAGAGATAGCAGGCTGCAGCTGAACAAGGCTCCTAGGCGTCCTGCATACACTCAGCCAGCAATCATCAGCTCTTGGAGGGATCTTCATGCTATTCATCCAGCAAGCACCCCCCATACCCTCTATATATACTCTTTTCGGTGGCTACAAGTGAATATACAGCTTCTACATAGGCGATGAACTAACAGCAATATCTGAAAATGGATCCGTTGTCCATCACCGCCAGTGTCGCTGGACTGATAACGCTTGCAGGAGTCATCATCTCGAAAGGTTTCCAAATCTCGGACAGGTTTATCAATACCGATAAAGAGCTAAAGTCGCTTCTCAATGAAGTTTCCAGTTTTTCTGGTCTCTTAGTTGGTGTGCAGGCACATTTTGAACAGCCTCAAGCTTCAGCCCCTTTTTCCATATACTCTCTGAACCTACCAAGACCCAGCGGAAGGGGTCAGTCACCAACGACTCCAACCGAGCATCTTTATACTGCTCTCAACGATTGCAAGTCTATATTAGAAGATGTGAAAAAGTTGGTAGAAAAGATATCCATCACGCCCTCCTTCCAGCTGGTTCTTCGCCGTGAGGTCTTTTTAAAAGAGGCTGTCAAACACGCTGCCAAACTAGAGCGTTACAAATCCTTTTTTATACTAGCCTTTCAGATAAACAGCTGGTATGAACCTCTTAATTATACCCTAGTGAATGTCGGCAGTCGATAACATTTATCAGCGCACGCGAAGAAGAATCCCGGTCGATCACTTCTTTGATGAAGAATCAATTGGAGACGATCGGGGCCGCACAAAGACGTCTTGAAGAAAAACATGAGGCTGAAATACAGGGTAAGTAGTTTACTCTCTGTTGCATATTCAAGGGTACATAGGATTCCTTACACAAATCTTAGGCAAGGTGAAGGACGAAATCTTCGATTGGTTGGGGAATGCCACAGTAGCAGCTCATAGTGACTCTTTAGAATCAAGACACCCGGAGTCAGGGACATGGTTTCTTAGCAGCTTTGAATTTATAGATTGGATATCGGGCGATTCCTCCAACCTCTGGGTTGATGGCATAGGTACATACCTCTATCACACATATAGTCTATTTAGAGAGAGCTAATGTTGTACGCTGTAGCTGGCTCGGGAAAAACGGTTCTAATGTAAGTGGTTCGGATATTTGAATTCCCTTATAACAATTGGGAATGTAGTTGGCTAACATTCTATCAGGTCTATGGCTATCGATTACCTTCAGGAGCTTGCAGAAAACAAGGACGAGTTGAGCGTGGCTTATCACTATTGCGGGTCTCCAGAGACACGCCAGGACGGCCTTGGAAAGCTGCTTGGTAGACTTGTGTCCCAAATTCTTCGGCAAGCTAAGTCGAGATCTGCCTTGGGTGATACATTCGAGGCTCTGAGCCGCGTCAAATCTCGGTCTAGATACCCTCCCCTGGAACAAATGAAAAAGACCTTGAATACTATAGGAAGTTGCTTATCCACCGTTTTTATGGTTATTGATGGCATCGATGAGCTTGCTGACTCTGACGGCTTCCTGCGCATTATTCGAGAGATCTCCATCGCTTCCAAGTCTTTCAAATTCTTGATATCAAGTCGAAGTAACGCTACAGCTGTTGATTCGTTGTCAAGCTGTCGTCACATAAGTTTGAACTGTGACCTTATCGACGGCGACATTGAACGATATGTCCGATTTCGTGTCTCAAACTTCCGGTGGCATGACGTTCCGGACATAGAAGAAATAATTCAAGGGCTGGTCAAAGGTGCAGATGGAATGTAGGTCATGCCACCTATGAATATCCCCTAAGTTTACATTGGTCTTTGCAGTACTAAGTGAAATACACAGGTTTTTATGGGTTGTTTATCAACTGGATTCTCTGTCACGCATACGGACAGCGATACCAAAATCAGCTCTTAAATCATTACCACGAGGCTTAGGACGTACATACGAAATGATTCTGTCAAAACTGTCGGATGAAGACAAACGTCTAGCCCTCAGAATACTGCAATTTATTCTGTATTCCGAGCGTGGCCTACATCCGGCGGAACTAGTGGAAGCAATAGCTATAGATCCCGATCAGATGAATCCACAGCAACTCAAGGGAAATAGGCTTCGCAACGAAGATGATGTTTTCGAGATTTGCAGTAATCTCATACGGCGCTCAAAGGCAACTGGACACATCATGCTAGCTCACCACTCTGTTCGGGAATTCTTGATATCCCCTTCTCTAGAGTCGGGGGAGCTCAATCCTTTTTACATCAGCGATATTGATTCCTCGATCAAAATTGCAATGTCATGCCTCACATATCTTAATTTCCAAAGTTGTCACACTCTTTCAATTTCTGAGGAAATTCCTGAAGATTCTCTGGATAGGCTCGTTGCCGAATACCCTTTCCTTAGTTATGCTGCATGCAACTGGTCTCGCCATATTCCCACCATCTATGCCGAGTCCCAGGGCTTATTAGAACCTATTATTCAAAAGTTCTTCAATCCAGAACTTGGAGGCCTGAAATTTTGGATTGCGTTTGCGCAATATACCTACGGAAGGTTTCGGATTCCGTCCAAGTTGACGTCGCTCCATGTCTGCTCCATAGTCGGTGCCTGTGAAGAGGTCATCCAGCTTGCCTCTCCAAAAGAGAATGCAGACATACGTACTGAGAGAGGGCAGACAGCACTTCACCTTGCTATTGACAATGGCCATCCAGAACTAATTGGAAGTCTTATTAAAGCTGGGGTACCAATCAATACCCAAGATGGATATGGCCAGTCAGCTTTACATAAAACGATAGAACTGGGAGACAAAAATGCCGTGATATCACTCCTTTCGGCTGGGGCAAACGTCAATCTAATAACACATAGTGGGACCACAGCTTTTAGCATTGCCGCGGATAATAACTGGACTGCGATTATGTATCTCATCGCCCGTGTGGTTAAAACCAAGCTTACTCTCCCAGATGGTCGTACCGTCTTACATCTTGCGGCCCAATGTGGAGATATTGAAAGTGTGCAAGAATTGATAAGAAGAGACAACTCATTATTACATCAGAAAGACCCAAATGAATGGACAGCTCTTCATTTTGCGGCTCACCATGGGCAGATCCGCATGGTCAACTTCCTGCTAGACAAAGATATAAGGCCTAGTTTAGATATCAACGAGTGGTCACCAGCACATTCTATCATCCAGCATCGAGATACAACAACTCTAAAGCGGCTACTAGAGTGCCCCTGGTCGGCCGATTATGAGTCTAGAGTAGACTATTTTGATGTACTACGCCGGGAAGTTCATCCGCGCCCCCCAATGTATCATTCGCACAGGCAAAAGTACGGAAATACAGGCAGATCCACTCAACAGGAGCCTACATCATCATCTCCCACGCCTCGGGTGCCTTCGCTTACTCGCAGAGATCAATGGCGAAGTCGTGACTCCGCCTCACCTAGCCCTTACCCGACCCCCGTGCTATTTGGTAGTGCATCCAGTGGCTCTTCAGAGCGTGGGATCTTTGGTCAGCCTCCGGTCCCCCTAGGCTTTCCGCAAAGTCTATTGGGTGAGAGAAGGACCTCTGGGGCATACGGACGTTCCACCGAACCACGGCTTCCTAAGTTTCATTCGATTATACGATCCCTACTCGATCTCACCATATCATTAAACTATCCCGAAGGTTTTGGATGTCTTATAGAGTGTCAGGGCGAATACACTGTTCTGGTATTGGGCCAATTACGCCAATTAAAACTCGTTTTGGAGGTTCCAGGAGGATCTGAACTGTTTAGGCTGCTATTCTTAGAGTCACCACTAACCGTCCAGTTTGACATTCTACTATTTGCATTGACGGAGAGCCGCAGTGACTTCCGTTCAACTGTTCAGCAAGCGATAAAAAATTCCCCGTATCGTGTTCATGGTGCCCTTCTCATACACTCAGTTGACCGACTCAAAGCCCAGCCTCTGGAGTTTTTACTAGAGACATTGAGCCCTGGCCAAAGGTTACATGTTTTATCATGGGCCATTGACCAGTACTATGACGTTGACTTGATGGCACGAACAGTCAGCCATAGGCATCCATGGAAGAAGGAAGTTCGTTTAAGGGCGTTCTTGAGGATTCTCATTTATGACAAACACGCCGATCACATCAGCTCCAGCAGCGGTTCCTCAATCAATGATGGACTTCGCCTACAGAACGATCACTTCACTTTGCTCCTTCTAGAGGAATTGGTCTTTCAGGGGCCGGCGCAGATACTGAATGTTTTTTCCAACTTCACGCATTTCTCAGACGAATCACCCAGTCTGGACCTTGTTACAAGTTTAATTGATTATGCAAATCGAAAACGTGGCTTCAGTGATGGAGATGACAGGTTTATAAACGATGTCCTCTCTTCGACGTTGCTGTTGGCTAAGACAACAGGGAGGGCGGATATAGCAGCAATGCTACTCGAAGCGGGTGCCGACGATAAAGTCGTGGAGAAGGCTGAGCCTGCTATACCCACAGAACTTACAACCCTCCAAATTGAGGACAAACTCAGCCAACTAAGGCTGATGTTAGCCACGGTCGAAGACAGCCGATAACGGTAGAAAGCATCCCATAGATGAGCTAGACTTTTGCTTCTGGTTTTAAGACGATTAAAGGGTAATTCAATAAATCCCCAGCAATTGTCGAGACAAAAAGAATCTCGGGCCGAAGAGTGTATTGTACGGCTGTGGCAGGACTTTTTTGATGGCATTGGGCTCTAAATCGTACATTCTAGAATCGGTAAACCGCTGTTGGACCTCAAGACACGAAAGGAGAGACTTCCCTGGTATTTGCCGTGCTGTGGAAGAAGTAAATTTGCCCGTCTAGGGTTCACTGTGGCAAGACGCAAATAATGACTTGGTGCTTGACGAATTGAACCCACACACCTTTGTATTGCCTGGATCACAGATAATTCGACAAGCGGTGAGCTTGAAAGACTTAGGAATGAATTTAGAAGGAGGACGTTGTTTATTGATGCTTTTCTCGGACATTCGATACCTTGTCATGTAGGAATTCATTACAGCCCTTAGGGTTTTTCAAAGTCTACAAATTAGCGTTTCTCGCTTGAAGAGAGAGGCTAGATACGAATTTGAATCATTTAGATTAGTATTGACAAGTTAATATATCTAAGGATATACACATGGTTATAGGTAGCTGGGTAGGAGAAAGGGTATGTAGTCGGTATATAAATAATAAACATAAATGAGAATCCCTATGAATAGGGGAGGCGCGAAGCAAAGGCTAAGGCAAGTGATTCCTGAAAAAAAATTGAAGAGTATATGAATGATGAAGAGAGAAAGGGAATTGGCGGAGAGGCAGGCTAGATATATAAAACATTAATAACAAAATGCGAGGAAGTCAAAATCGGTCATGTTAATTCTTTTGTTTCCAGAAAAGAAATTTCCAGTATACTTATTTACGTGGTGCTATGGGCATGGCTACCGGCCAGGTCCCATCTCATAGATCTGTTCAGGAACAGGTCCGTTATGTGTAGCAGACATAGGCGTCGAAGCCAGCTCGGATGGAATAGGTGACATCTGCTGTGGTGAGTCTGACGTTTGATCCGGGCATTTCAGCGTGCTGAGTCTGAG
>NW_003456426.1:2622690-2639833 GCF_000151425.1 Trichophyton rubrum CBS 118892 | reverse complement strand
TGTGAGAATGGAGAAATCTTCTGTTCGTTCGGGTACGTTGGTAGCTGGTCGTCGACTGGGGGTTTCTGTTCAACAGGCGCGTAGTATCCTCCAGCGGCAGAGGGGGTTTGGTTATAACCCTGCTGGTTCATGCTTGGTGGTGGCATGTTGTTATTTTGCGTGTAGGCAGTAGCAGGGGCAGGGGCCGGGGTGTTATCTGGCTTCTTGCGTAGAACAAACCACCAGATTGCGATGAGGATGGCGGAAACGCCAGCAACGCAACCTACAACGATACCGGCGATAGCGCCGCCCCCAAGCCCAGCGCCGTTGGGGGATGGGGGTGGGGTAGGGGTAGGGCTGGGAGTTGGTGAGGTTGAGGTAGATGGTTGTGGGGAGCCATCTGTACCGGTATTGGTGGGTTGGTTAGAGTAAGACTCGGTGGTGGAGGATGGGATGTGGGTGGCAGAGTATTTAGAGGCATAGTCCGGTCCGAGGACGGAGGAATAATATTGTGACAATGGCGAAATGTTGTTGGAAACCGAAGCGTACGAGTAGCATCCGTAGAGCTTGGTATTTTGGTTGAAGACATAGGTTCCGCAGTAGGGAAGGGTTGAGATGCTACACTTGAGAGCCAGTGAATCCCTGGAACAAGCTGAGTCGCAACTGACACTTGATGGGTAGCAGGTAGTTGGAATAGTAGTGCAGTCATTGATATTTTTGCTTAGACAGCAACCAGCGGCGTTTCCAGTATATATACAGGTTGCGCGGGCATTGACACAAGTCAGGGGATTCTCTATATATCAAGTTAGTTTTCCCTACTTTCAAGCTAACGGACATCTAGACGAACCTGGGTCACCATCAACCAAACCACAATAATAAGCTGGAGGAGGAAAAGGAATTAACAAGCTGGCAGAGCTGCTGGCCTGTCTCTTCACTAATTCCAGCGGTATTCCATCAGGCAAACCGGGAGGGGGCGTAGGCTTCGGAGATCTCCCGTTGAGGGCGATGAGGCCAGCAGGAGTTGCAACAGGCACCATGTGTTCCAGGTCGGCTGCATCGACGGTAGCGACGGCGAGGAGGGCGGCCACAAGGGCCAGTGAATATCCAACCATGTCGTTGGACTGATGGTACCCGACTTGCGCAGAGGAAGGTGGTATAGAGGGTGAAGTTGACGGTTGATGGGTATTGAACGGAACTTTCCCCAAGGATTCAGAAAATCTGGTCTGCCAGGAGATAGGATAAAAATAGAAACAGCAGATCTCAGGTCTGATATCTCCTGATTATCCCAGCGAAACGCAGAAAGAATATAGCAATATCCGCGTCAGGATATCTCCTCGACCAGAGCAATGCCAGCACAACGGAGAAGCAACAAATCGATGAGGAACAGGAAGAAGAGAAAGAGAAAGGGGAGATGTGAAGGAAGAAAAGATCGGCTGGTCACCTTTTCTTTCCAAAAAAGAAAGGAAAGGAAGCGAGGAAAACACGAAAAACGACAGACAGAGGGAAGCTTTGAGCCTCGCCGCAAGCTCAATATTGAAAGGGGTGCCATACCCAAGATATCTCAGAACGAGCTAGCGAGAAGGTGAGGCTCGTATTTCCCGCCCGCTGACTTGTGGAGAGGAGGTTAGCCTTCGTTCCCCCGAGTCAATAATTGGGTCCATCGCGAGAAAGTGGACTCAGAAACGAGGCTTGAACCAATGGAGGCATAAAATACACACGATGGCACCTTAAACGAGACTCACGCTGGTGCCAGCGGTCAGACATAAATAGTGTCGCAGCTAACTTTCAAGCTTCCTCGAAGCAGGTCTCTCATCATTTTGAGATATTTCGTACTCCGTAGAAAAATTCGATATATTTCAGTGTTCTTTTGTTGACGGACTTCAGATATCATCATTTAACCTCGCTCATATTCAGGGGCTGAAGGATGCGGTCCCATCCAGGATGGCCCTGTTCAAAATAAAAATGCCCGGCCAGCGGAAAAAAAAGCAAGCATAGATAGAAATAGGCACAGCAAACTGCGCCTCGGAGACCACAGGCTGTATCCTATCGTAATACAGAAACAGCCATCTCTTGTGGTTGGAAGAGCGAGCCGGCCGAACCGTTACCATGCCGATACACCGCATCAATTTTAGCGAGAAATATCAGCCTCTTTTCTTTCTGTCCTGCGATGCTTCAGCCGCAGCGAACTGAACATGATAGAAAAAGGCGGGTTTCCTTTCACACCTTTCCAGTCGCTCGAGGGGCAGACCACGTTGTTGCCATGGTACCCGCGGCCATGCAGTGCCATGCCATGCATTATTACTATATGACTTTCCCATTGTTCATAGACATGGTCAAGCCTTTGGTGCCCAAAAAGAGGGTTATGTTTGCCATGAGGTTATTTTTAGCTCTGCCCGCCCGCTTGCATCTTGACATGTCGGATATCTTTTGCTTTGCCACTGCATGGGTTTAATTTTGAGCCATGGAGTCGCTTGTCAAGACTCAAGCCTTTGCTGGTCTGGGGTCTCGTGCGTTCCTTGATGTCTGCTGTTAGCCTTAGCCTTGGTTGCTTGTGTCTGTCTTATCTTATCTCTTCTTTGACCTTAGCTCGTCAACGACTATCCTGTCTCCCCGTCACTTCCAGACTCTTCTTCATCGTCAGCATCGTCATTTCGACCTTCATCGTGTTCATCATCGTCCTCTTATGTTGTTGATGTTGATGTTGACGTCGAGACGAAGTTGAGGTCCTCCGTTTACCACTTTGGGATTACCACGTGACCATCACCTGACATAACTTACTCATCTCTTAGTCATGTCCGGGTGAAATCGGCCCCTCATCACGTGCTCCCACGTGCGGCGGGAATTTGCGGGCACGGGGAACCTCGGGCCGACGGAGACTCTTACTCCGAGCGGACCCCGTGACCTCCCCGGCTATCTTACCTAAGCAATCTCAAAGATACCTCGGAATACTTCCTTCTGCGCTACAACGAATGCGCCTCCAGAGGTATCTCGAAGTATCGCCGGCCATGACGCGAGAGGGGGACCTGGCTCTTCTTTGCTTTTGCTGGCTGCGGGAAACTTCCTCGTGCGTCTTTTCCGCTTGAGTTGAGACCTTTTTTTCCTCATCTTCTCCCCCAAAACGTTGTTCTCTGCTGCCGTTGTTGCTACGTGCATGGCTTCACGTTTGCCTGTTTTGCAACTGGCTGGCTAACGAGGTCAATTGGCGCGCACCCGCGGCGGTGCAGAGCGACGACGACGCAGAAGACGAGGGAAGTAGAAGCGGCAGAAGAAGAAAGGGACCCGGGAAGAAACGACACCCGCCAACGGCAAACTTAGGACGCTTTCGACCTCGGCAGGGCTCCATGCTCTCGTGACGCCGGCTCGAGTCATAGTCGTACGATATAAGGCATTCCTGCGGTTGTAAGAGACGTCTGAGATACAAATACACAGGTCGGACAGTCCAGGCACACTGGCGGCAGGGAGGTTACTTGAGGACACCGTGAGATCGAGGCAGCGAAGGTAGCCATGGCGTGGAGGGCTTCTGAGCGTCTCATGGAGACCATCCGGCACTATGCCTCGTTCCCGGCAACAGGAGTCTCGCTGCGACAGATGGTGCAGTTTGGCGACAAGCCGTCGACAGGTATGTCTAGATTAGTTTCTGTCTTGTTGCGGGGGTTATACTGACTCATTGCTGCAGGAACACTCTTCCGGGCGTCACAATTCCTGTCGGAGGAGCTGCCCATACGTCTGGCTCACAGGGTACGAGAGCTAGGAGACCTACCGGATGGGTTGAACGAGATGCCGTCTATCAAGAAAGTGCAGGACTGGTACGCTCAGTCTTTCGAGGTACGTCTACACAGATATACTGATTCACTATACCCATCACTACGAAGAAATGATATCAACATGGAGATTAGGAGATCACCAAGTTAGAACGGCCAAAGTTGACAGAAGAAGTACGATCACGGCTGCTCAATTCCAGCAGGATGAACGGCCGCGAGCCACGCATGCTGGAACAAGCAACCCCCAACCCCAGCATAAAGCAGGGCCAGTACCGCTCCTCACCAACAACATCCATCCTCAACAGCATCTACAGCAACGGTAACTCCAGCGTAATTGGCAACAATGGCAGCACAACGACGACGACCACGGCGACTAACGGCGCGAAACACCGAGTTGCAGGGACTCGCCGGTACTTTGTTGCTGCGGACGACGGCGCCGATTGGCCGCCGGAATTGATCGACTACAACGCTCGTTTGGCTTCGACCCTAGACAAAATCAAGAGACGACACGACAGCGTTGTGACGACGGTGGCACAGGGCGTGCTGGAGTGGAAGCGCAAGAAGCAGCGGCTGCAGATCGACTCGGGAATACAAGCCTTTTTGGACCGGTTTTACATGTCCCGTATTGGCATCCGTATGCTTATTGGGCAGCACATTGCTCTCACTAACCAGCACCACACGTACCATCCAAATTACGTCGGAATTATCTGCACAAAGACAAACGTCCGTCAGTTGGCGCAGGAAGCCATTGATAACGCCCGCTTTGTCTGCGAAGACCACTACGGCCTCTTTGAAGCCCCCAAGGTCCAGCTCGTTTGTCGTGATGATCTCGATTTCATGTACGTGCCTGGCCATTTGTCACACATGCTCTTCGAGACGATCAAAAACTCGCTGCGTGCAGTGGTAGAGACGCATGGACCAGAGAATGATTCGTTCCCCGTAACCAAAGTCATCGTGGCCGAGGGAAGGGAGGACATTACCATCAAGATTTCCGATGAAGGCGGCGGTATCCCTCGATCAGCCATCCCCCTTGTGTGGACGTACATGTACACCACCGTTGACCAGACGCCCAATCTCGACCCGGACTTCAACAAGAGCGACTTCAAGGCCCCCATGGCCGGATTTGGATACGGTCTGCCCATCAGTCGACTATACGCCCGCTACTTTGGCGGTGATCTCAAACTCATCAGCATGGAAGGGTGAGTCTTTAATCTTCACTTTATTCAATATTACCCCAATCAACTAACGCACAGCTATAGATACGGAACGGACGTCTACCTCCACCTTAACCGCCTCTCGTCCAGCTCCGAGCCTCTCCAGTGACAACTACCAGTCATGAGGAATGGGCGCCCTCTAGTCCAGACATCCCGCCACTTCACGCCAACCTCTCTTGCAAACACTCTCCCAAGCCCATCCTCATTGACGCCAACAACAACTGAATCAGCCATCCCACCACCCCCAAGCACCCCCGAACTCTTTCCATACTTATATAAATCCTCCTCGCGCCCCGCAGCCAAGGAAGCGGGACCCTCCTGGCTAGCGATACCGGCCTCGAACAAGAAGCCGAAGTTGAATTTATACCAGCGTCTGGCTGGCGTGACGGGCTTGACGGCCATGAATTCGTCCGTCATTCGATCACGGGTGAAACGCAGAGAAGTCTCGGAGAGAAAGCAAGTTGGCGATGCCGAGATACTGGTTAACCCCGAGAGAGCAGGCCTGTAGCCTGACTATGTCTTGGATTTTCTCCCCCTTTCTTTTGGTTCTTTTTCTTTTCTTTTCTCTTTTTCCCTCTTTGGTTTTTATTGTACATATGCACATACCACTATCCATCTGTTCCTTTCGCCCCCTGGCTGCATAAGGACAGATACAAGACAAGTGGAAGACCAGGTGGAAGCCACCTACCATGCAAAGGGAGGTACCAACCCTACCGAGCCATCTTACTGCATTTACCACGGAGCTGGAGCAGAGAGGAGCACACAGGCAGGATAAAAAACAAAAATCTGATGTCTTGGGGGGGGGAGTTATTGAGATGATATTACACGTTCTAACAATGTCAGCGTAGCGCACTACAACATACACGTCTTGGTTAGATATTCTTCATTATTAGCTAGTTAAGAACAAGAAATACAGCGCTAAATACTTCAATTTTTTTTTCATACTCTTCCCTTCCCCTTTCTTGTAGAACTAGAACTTGAACCAGCAACATTCCCTCCCACTCCCATCCCCGTTCCAGGAACCGTGCCTCCAGACGGGATTTCCTCATTCCTCCACCCCCCATTGACCTCCACGATATCAACGATAGGCGTATCCGTTCGAACCGTCGCCTCAGACGTACCCCCCAACGAGCGCCCGTCATCCATCCACCTCCGTCCCGGCATGGACTTGGGTATGCTCACACCCGTTAGACTAGCGCCCACCGCATCCGACTTATGTGCCTGCAGCAGCCGTCCTGCGCGGAGGTCATGCACGACATATTTCCGCAGAGGCGGCTTATCAGCTGGTCTGCGAGCCAGGGAGTGTATGAAGCGTTGTCTTGTTTGGGGAATGGACTAGATGCCTGTTAGCAGACGAACGTAATGCATGGGATGGGGTGCGTACCTCGTTGTTAGAGACGGCGTGGAACATGAGCATTTCCAGATCGTCTAGGACGCCTAGGGCTGCGTGCCGGCGTTCTCGCGACTCAGTTGGCTCATTTAGCTCTTCTGCATAGACGAATCTCGGATGCAGATCTTGAGTCCGGTATGGTTGGCCGGGTACTGGACATAATTAACATCTGCTTTATATCATTTCGTTTTTAACTATGGGGTGTTTGTCTACCTGGGGCGCGGGGGGCGATTTCGTATGCTTCCTCTTCGATGTTGGGAGGGTTATTCGGAGACGTGGGGCTGTCGAGGTCCATTCTAGCTAGCACTCTATATATTACACCGCTTGTCTCTGTATTTGTATCTTTATTTATGGGTATAAGATATGGGTATCAAGTCGTGGTTGTCGTCGATCTAGATAATCAAGAAGTGTCGAGGTTGAAGTTCGTTGCCGTCTTACGTAAGCAGATAACTTACTATCAAGTTGGATCTGAATATAAACATCTTCGCATGCATAGTAAAAAAAATAAATGCATTAATTAATATACATAAAAGAAGGCAAAAAGATCAAGCGAGCCCGCATCTATCCCCTCTCTCCCCTCTCCCATCGTCTAGGTAGAAGTAAAGAAGAAGAAGCAGGAAGCAAACGAACTCGTTCATCCCATCTAGACCGGTAAACAACTTGAAGCAGATACAAGGAGTCGGCCTAGATGGAATCAAGAAGTGGAATGGAATGAAACGAAACGAAGAAAGAAAAAGGAAGTAAAGTGACAAACAAAAAAAAAACCATTCTATCCCTCCGCATAACAGCATACATGGCAAGTAAGGCAGTAAGTAAGTAGGTAACATAAATAAAAGGCAAGGTAGATTGATAAGGAAAAAGAAGCGGAGGAGGGAGTGAGAATGAGAATGAGAATGAGAATGAGAATGAGATGAACTGGAGTAACGGGGGGGAATGGTAAGTTGGAAGACACCGATAAAACGCCTTGAACTCCCTGAACCCACTGGACAGGTAGACGGCCGGGAGTGTGGACGGTCTACGTGTTTGGTCGTGGGCTTCGTTTGATGCCGCTAAGGTGGACGAGCTGGTAGTCGTTTTCTTTCTGTACTGGGTCTTGTCTAGACGAGACGAGACATGGCTGACTTTTTGTTATGTGCTTTTTGCTTTTGCTTTTTTTTTTTTATTTAGACTTGCGTTGCTTTTTGGCGTGTTTTTTTGGAATGATTTGATTTGCTTCGTTTTTTCATTTTTTTTAGCATGCGTTTTCTGGCATGTTTGTGTGGTTGTTTGTGGTGGTCGTGCGTGTTTCTCGGTTGTTTAGGCTCGTCTCGATTCGAGCTGGCTTGATGGCATGACACGGCATGGCATGATGGCGGGATGTAGCGTGGTGTAGGTAGTGTTCTTTGGTGGAGGAGGAAGAGAAAGTGTGATGTGTCTTAAGCCAGGTCGCCCCCAAATTGAACGATGGATGTTGGAGGAAGACAGGGATCTAGACAACGTTCGAGTCATCCAACAGTGAACATTCCTTGTTTACCTGGCAAGGGAGATTCACCAGGGCCATCCCACTGTTCTGGCTGTGGGTTGGTCCTGGTAGTAAAGAGTTACTGCTGGCGGGCTCGAGCGAGCTTACCAACAGCCCGAGAGAACGGCGCGGTGCCGGCCAGATGGCTCAACCACAACCATGCACGAAGCTGTTCTTCGGCCAAGGATAGCCCGTATCCGCCCTGTAGGAAGAGGAACAAAATACAACGGTTAGCAAGGCTGGCGCTCTAAAATTCCTAGTCGCTTGGCGTGTCGCATGTTCAGATTCGGGGATTGAGAGCAAAAAGGCTAAAGGCAGGAAGCGGAGATGGGGGGAGGATCGGGGATACGAGGGAGGCTCTTATTCGAGTACGAGGGATGTATATAAGAGCTCCAACACGCCCACGCCTACTGCACGTATGAAGTGGGAAAAAAAAAAAAGCGAGAGTGCAAAGAGTGAGAGTGAGAGAGAGACAATAGAACATACCATGTGGTCAGGTTGGGGTTGTGATAAACATCCTTGTGCTTCCTGATATAGTCTGTTGTCTCCATTCCCGGCGGATCACAGGTGACGCTCTTCTTGTCCTTCTCCTGATAAATGCGGATATAATCTATCCTCATTGTTGCGGGGAACAGCGGTGCGAGACCAGTGAGGTTCAGGGCAGCGAAACTGTTGGACATGCCCAAGTTTGCAATCAGGGCCATGGGCTCGCGGGGGATGATGCGTTGGCCGACGTTGCCGTTGGGGCCGAGGGCGCGGGCGTCGAGCTTCCATGACTTCTCCTTGCCTACGTACCAGGTGATTTCGCCCTTGTCGCCGGGGATGTAGTCGAAGGCGTAGACCTGGTACTCCTTGCCGTTGTACCAGTTGTTGTTGAGGTTGGTGACGCCGGAGATGGCCTGTTGGTAGACACCTCCTCGGTAGGCGTTCATGATGGTGATTTCGGGGTCATACAACTCGGTGAAATCTACTTTCGTTAGTTGAACTGGATTCTCTGGCTATGAATTATGCTAACTGAGAATAGATGCTTACCGTAGTCTGGCATGTACCAGACGTCAAAGGGCGCGACCTGACAACTCTGCGAGACGTCTCCAATGACGTTGATGGGCTTCTTCTCGCCATGCAGAGCGTGGACACTGGCTTCGATCACGTCTATCTCGGGAGAGGTGCGTGATTTGCCTGGCGTGGGATGGTCTGCATCGTCACACGTACAGGCGGGCAGCTTCATGCCCGGCAGGAAACTGAGGCCGCCGGGATCACTCTGGTTGGCAGTGATTCCGGCGTCACACTTGTCGTGGTAGCTGTAGGGCCACATGCCGTCTGTGGTGGCAGGATACCCGGGTCTCCCGAGGTTGCCCATGGCCCAGAAGCCGGGCCAGAGACCAGAGACGTCTCCCCGTCCGGGCAGGGAGATGCTGGCCTCGAGTCTGCCGCCGGTGAAGCACATCTGGTTCCAGGACTGGACCATGCCGGAGCGGTAGTTGAGGTAGTGGTTCTGGAAGGCGTCGAAGCGGAGTTCCAGCTTGCCGTTCTTCGTCGTTACAGCGTCGGGATCATACCACTGCATTTATTAGCTTGTGACTTTTTTTTTTTTTTGAAAGAGACAAGGCTGATTCTTACCTCGAGATCCTGGGTGACACCGTACCAGATGTCGACGGCCTGCAGGTAGGGGTCGTCTTCCTGGAAGAACGTCCGTCCATCGAGATTGAACTCGTCCGAGAACTGCTCAATTAGCACTATATCAGCAAGAATATACGAGCAAGGCCAAACGCACCACTAGCTCGAGGTCCTTCCCACTGGCGGACTTCTTCTTCATGGCGGACTTGGGCGTGTCTGGATCGATCAGGCCGGTCCGTATGTTCTTGAGCAGCGGTATATCCACGTCTATACACATGGGGTCGCCCGCACATCCTCCCTTGATGCTCGTCAATCCCTGGATATACGATCTGAGAGTTGTCAGCATAGAATTCCATCAAAAGCGGTCTGAGTGGCGAACGTACATGACGGGATATCCGATGAAGAGGGTCAGGACACCGCCGATGAGGAAGATCAGGGCACCGATGTTGGTGATGCCTCGCTTGTGCCAGATATCGCACTTGCGCTCCTTGTCGTTGGGGTCCGGGTTGTGCAGCTCGTCGTCCTTTTCGACATCGTGCGGGTAGACGATCAGGTCGCCGTCCGGGAAGATGGCAAACTTCTCCGTCACGGTCTGCGTGGTGATGCCACCTTCGTCGTCGCTGCTGCCGGCCCGCGAGGGGACCCGCGAGTCGTCAAAGGGGCTCGAGTAGGTGTATCCTCCATAGCCGTAGCTGGCATGGCGACTGGCCGCGTCCGAACTCCAGCTGGTGCGCCGCGAGGAAAAGCTGGTGTAGTCTGCCCCATAACCACCGCCACCTGAATAACGCTGCTGCTGCTGCTGCTGCTGGTTCTGAGAAGTTGAATATGGATATCCGCTCTGGGAGTCGTCTACGTAGGCCCGCGAGCGAGGCAGGCTTCCTCCCGGCCCCGGCACGGCGAGGCGTTCGGTGGACTCGTTGCGGGAGAGCGAGTCAGCGGGAGCCGGGGAGGGCGAGAAGGTGCGCTGCTGGGGCGAGATGAGGGCCCGCGGCGTGATGGGCGAGGGACCAGCGAGCGTGCTGGCGGAGGAGATGTTGTTGTTGTTGCTGCTGCTGCTGCTGGCGTCTGCGAAGGGGTTGCTGGGTTCTCGCTGGACCTGGGAGTTGATCTGGAGCGTGGGAGTCTTGCGGAGGCGGTTTGGCGGGTGTCCGCTGCCATTGCCGGGCCCGAGAGGGTCCATGGTCGAGTCTCTCCTATATCACAGTCATCTGTTGAGGCGTGGATGCTGCTGTTGCGGTGTTGGTGTTGACGATGCTGGTGTTGGTGTTGTTGATTTGGCGTTGTTGATGTGCGATGGCGAAGCTGACGTAGACAAAGAGCGGCCGGACAGCCACGCAGACAGTATTATTAAAGCCTTATTAAGGGTGATATTGTAGATAGTCGTAGGACAGTCGAAGGATAGCCGTAGGATAGCTGATAGACAGTGTTGATAGAGTGTTGACAGTGTTGACAGTGTTGACTGAGGAAAATTGCAGGGAAAAGTCAGGCGAAGCTAAACACGACAAGACCAGACAGACTCGATAGATACAGAAGATACACCGACAGCAGAAAGACAGTCGAAGACAGCGAGAAAAGACTGAGGAATCAAGAGACGCAAGACTCAAGACAGATCCACCGCGGGTTCCTGAAACCCTTCGTCAACCTGTCTTACTCCCATCCCATTCCCATCGCGGTGCGTCCCTTCATGACGTCGCCACTGGGCCTCGCAAGCCTCCCATCCCATCCCATCCCATCCCCTGGCGTGGAAATTAAGTGATACATCCCAGCCCGCCCGTCTTAGTCAATAATCAGGCCGGCCGCCTCCAAGGCAGGCCTTGGTCCTCCTCCTGCTGCTGCTGCTGCTGCGGCGTCGCTGCATGGCTGCTTGCCCTGCCTTGCCTCTGCCCGCCCGCCCGCCGATCGCCCATCGCCCAGCCAGCCAACCGTCCGCCCCCTTTTTCATCGTAAGAGATTTCAAGCCAAGCGATCCTCATCTAGTTTTACCTAGTCGACTGGACTGACTGGCTTTAGGGCTCGTACGGAGTAATAAAGTAAGGGCAAAGAAAAAAAAAAAAAAAAAAAAAAAAAAAAGCTAGGTCTCGACGGCCCTCGCCTTCAGACCGAGCAGGCGGCCCCCGTCGACGTCGAGGGCGAGCAGCCAGTACTCAGCGCGAGAATGGTCGTGCTGCACTCTGTAGACTCGCACTTCAGCTGCCGACGCTGCGGCCGACGCGGATGCGGTGGACGAGCAGGCGGCCTTCACTGCCTCGAGGACTGACGTGTACTGGCCGCGGCGGTCGAACTGGGCCGGCGAGAGGACGCTCACCTGGACTTTGGGCGCGGTGGAGCCGTGGACGAGCTGTGGGAACTCATCTACGTGGAAGTAATATTAGCATTAGAATCTTCAAGGTAGAGTCGTAGGGAGTAGAAGTAGAGAGAGTAGAAGTAGAGAGAGAGAGAGAGATACCCTCGGAGGGGAAGTGGTCGAGGGCCAGGACGACGGGCTCAAAGGGCTCGTCGGTCTCGGAGGAGTAGAAGGCGTCGACGCGCAGGCTGGGAGGGACTCGCTGCTCGTCGACGTCCAGCGTCTTGCTCGAGATGAAGCCGGAGTCGTGATCGTCTTTCTTGCTGGGCTTGTCGGTGGCTGTGGCTGTCTCGAGGCCCTGGTTGGCCTTGTCGAGGAACGCGGCGTAGGCAGAGTCGGACGACATCCTGCGAAGTTGGCGATGTTGACACTGTTGACGGTGATACTGTTGGTACTGTTGACGGTGATGGTGAAGAGTAAGTCGGTTCGAGGATAACGAGAGAGAGAGACGAGAGAGAGCCCGTCCAGCCCTTATGACGCAAGCCAGGCTCGCTCGCATGGTGTTGTTGGTGGCGAGTTACTTCAGACTTAGACTACTTTATACTATACGTATACTAACACTCGCACTTAATACTCAGAAATCGTTTTATTATCATGTCATGGCTAGAGTTACGAAGACGAAGCAAGATCCTTCTTGAGAGTGCCCAGGAACGCCCGCTTCTCGGCTGGCGTCTGGTAGGCGCCGTGGCCGAACTTGGAGGAGGTGTCGATCCATTTGAGGTCGACCTTCTCGGTGGCCTTGCGGGAGACCTGCGGCCACAGGGTCTTGCGCAGGGTGACCACGCGCTTGCGGACGCCGGGGATCGAGCCCTTGAGCATCACGTAGTCGTTCTTGACCTCGCCGTAGCGGACGAAGCCGCCCATCCTAGACGCCGTTAGTATAAAGATGAAGATGAAGACAAAGAGGGTGTCTTACGGGGTGATTCTCTTCTTGGAGACGTCAAAGTCGGTGGAGGCATTGCCCTCGTCGTCGGCCTTGCCAATGCGGTAGATCTTGTGGTTGGCAGAGGTGCGGTGGTGGTAGCCGTCCTGACCGGCACGCGCAACGGTCCACTGCACATGCGAAGGATGCCAGGCGCCGATACACGCAACCTTTCGCAGACCCTTGTGCGTCTTGCGAGGCAGCTTCTTTGTGCCCCATCGCGAGGTAACGCCACTGAAGCCGTGGCCCTTGGTGACGGCAATAACATCCACCACCTCGTCCTTCTCAAACACGCTGTCGACGTCAATCGGCTTCTCAAACAGCCCGTGTGCAAACTCGACCTTGTCCGCGATGCTGCCGCCGTTGACCTGGATCTCCATCAGATGGGCCTTCTTCTGCTTGAGCGGGGTCTTGCGGATCTGGGTGTGTGCGAGCAGGCGCACGACGGTGCAGTAGTTCTTGATGCGCTCGAGCTCGCGGGTGGTGGTGGAGGCGTCGGCGTGGGTTTTGGCGTAGCGGGTGAAGGCCTTCTTCTTGCTCTTGTACCAGTTCTTGTAGAAGCGGCGCTTGACCTCGTCAGACAGGTGGTCGGCCCAGACGGTGGTCAGCGAGCGGAGGCCGCGGGGGGTCTCGATGTAGCCCACAATGCCAACAGCAATCATCTATCTCTGTCAATCACCCTTCTTCTTCTTCCTTCACTTTCGATATGGACAACCTACTGGTGGGGTCTCGACGATGGTAACAGCCTCGACAATCTCCTTGCGGTGCATCTTGGCTCCGGGACGCTCGAGATCTCGCACGATCGTGGTCATGCCGGCCTTGTAGCCCATCGTGGCAGTGAGGTGGACGGGCTTCTTGGGGTCATCTTTGGGGAAGCTTCACGCCGTCAGCCTACGTCTTCAAATATAGATATATATATATATAAATCCTACCTCTTGACCTTTCCACGGTGTCTGGCAGCGCGCTTTCGCGGCAGGTAGGCAAGAGAGCCTGTCTCATCGTCAGTCTCATCGTCTTCTACTCCCAGCTTCTCTCTCTTCACTGTCTCGACGTCGTTGTCTTACCGTGCCTCGGGGCTTCGTATTTTCGGTGACTCCTGCAGCGCGATGGTCAGCTCCCAGTTCACTCAATTGTGGTCTCCTGCCTGCTGGGCGTCTGTCTGCACTCACATCTTGACCCTCTGTCGACCCTTGGGATGTCCTGCGTCGTTGGTTGTCCGTCGGGAAATTCGCAGCAGGTTGAAAGTTCTTCTTCTTCGACTTTCGCTTTCTCGCCCTCGCTTAGTCTTTTTTGGCTTCGCTTTTTTTTGTGCGCTTGCCGAGTGTGTGATTATGTAAGAGTCACATGAGATCACGTGTAGAACATAGACGTAAAACATGGGAAAAGACGATGAAGAGGAAGATATCAAGATGGAGAAGACGATGAAGAGAGTAAAGATAGAGTAGGGGCTGGGTAGATGGAGGTGAGATGATGTTATAGTCACTACTCTGTCTACTGCATTACTTCTATCTGCTCGATAGTTGTGGTACCTGACAGGAGATGATGACGGTAGAGGACGATAGACATGTTTACCCCTACTTGATACCCTACTAGGATGGAATGATAGGGATAGATGATTCTCCAATTGCTGGACAAGTCTTCTGCAGACACATATGGATACCTGCGTATCTACAGACAACATCTCTCACTCCACTGATGTCTATTTTGTGACTATACTCTACTACCAGACTGCCAAAGACGGATGGCGAGAATGGTACGTCAAACAGGATCCCCAGCCAGTCCAGACAGCTAGCTCCCAGCAATCCAACTGATATCCATACTGATGAAACACAGCTTTGACCAAGGCGATCCTATTCCACAGAACTCCTTAGATGTTTACCTAAGTACGGAGTTAGATTAGATGCAGACTGGAGACATCAACCATAAACTTATCCAACCGGGTACCAACCCCATCTCAAGCATCTAATCAGTACTTTAGTAAATAAATAATCCTGTCTTACCCAGCCAACTGACTGCCTTACGGAGTGAACTGGACCCTGCATGCTTTAATCTGTGGCGTGAGAGCTCGCCTAACCCTTCCCTCAACCTGAACTCCCGCTGGCCCGGGGCCCCGATGGGGAACTGGCCATAATATAAGAGTCAGTTAGTAGCAACTGATAGTGCTTCTAGTGCAGTTATACAGGCCCATTTTAAGCACCGGGGAACGTCGACTGAGCGGTTATAACGTCGATGTCTAAGGACAGGGATCTCGGCTCTCGTGAGTGATGTCCCCCGGAGCTTAATACTACCGCCTGCATCCAATCACCAAGACGGGCTTGCTCGCAGAGCTAATGGAGTTACGTAGTGATGTCGTCGTGACTTGTCGCTGCTAGTCGAGATAATAATGTGCATAACTTCTTCATCCCCAACAGAGCCATATGCAGCCTCACCTTATCTAACCTTCATGCTGCTGGGTAAAAGCTCCTTTCCCAAGCGGCCACTAGACATGGGCTCTTCGGCAGAGGATCGACGCTAGACCAGACTGACTGACTAACTGCCAGGCAGACAAACGGATAATCGTATCTATGTGTGACTTGATGTACACGCCTAGTACTCGTGGACTGTGGCTCGGCGAGCTCGGAAGCAGCCAAGCTGCTGGACACGTAAGAGATTCTTTCTCTGCTTACCACCGCTTACCGGACCGAGCGGAGCCTCGCTCGCCCATGGATGGTCGTCCACATGTTCAAGTCAGCATTAAAGACGATCGATCCCCATAGCCTGACGTATCCGGTAGACGCCCAGCAAATGCACCCACGGACATTTGGCTAGCGGCGAAAAAAACAAGGGAGAGACAACAGCGGAACTCTCTTACGTCGCTTGTGCAACGACCGCTGACCGGCAAGTATTCATGCTCTCTCATCGGCCAGAAGTGACCCGGTATCAGTAGAACAAACCGACGACGGGTGGCGGCTACACTGACCAGAAACACCAAAAAACCTGTTTTGCCGGCGTCTATATAGGCGAGTCAGCCATCTATCTGCTTAAGCAGCCAAGTAGTGGTCTACTACCAAGTTGTCGAGAGTGCATATGTACAGGGGAAGTATGTATGTATGTGTGTGCGTCCTTCTGGCGGCCTGCATACAGACCTCGCCGGACGGGCGTGTGGCTTGCTTAAGTGACGTGACTGATGCGGGTGCTGCATGCGATCTGCTCGCAGCCTACACTCTAAGCGATCGAATCTATCATCTTCACCTTCATCTCATCTTCATCTTCATCTTCATCTTCATCTTCATCTTCCTCGTCGTCGTCGTCGTCTTCATCTTCTTCGTCTCGCCGGTTTTTACTGCTGTTTTTGTCGACTTTATATTCGACGGCCCCACATGCTGACTCATCTGAGCTTAATTACACGTGACTAACCCTAACTCCGCGACTGCCCAATATAGCTTAGTCAGCAGCAATAAATAAAGGGGCTTCGATACTTCGATACTTCGATTCTTCGATTCTTCGATAGGGGTTGGGGAGGGTTGAGGTTGAGGCTAACGAGAGCCATGTCAGGATGGCTAGGGGGGGTAGGTAGGGTAGGGCGTTATAACTCGTCGTTTGGCCGGAGTAATATTCTATAAACGGCGCAGGACCATGACATGCATGGATCACTCGCCCAACTAGGGGGGCCTCTTTTGAGTGGTTTCAGAGGGGTTTTTTATCTCCAGAGCTAGAGTTCCCTGGTACCGTGGAACAGCGACGGCGTCCCAGAGCCCAGCGCCAGGGGAAGCGGAGGGAACTTATGTGAGTACTTAGTATACTTAGTGCTGGTGCTAGGGTTGCAGCTAGCATGCACCCTAACAGGCTGGCTCGCCTGCCAACTCGCGAACGCAACGAACTGGGTCACTGCTCATGCATATCTGCCGTGCTGTAGCCCAAGCCGAAGCCTAAGCCTCTTCTTGTTGTCTCTACCGAAGCTGCACATAAAGGTAACTCTAGCCCTCCCCCCCCCTAATCCTAGGCCATCCCCCTCCCCTCCCTTGTGTTGTCTGTTTGCCTGCCTGCCTGCCTGCTGCTGCTGCTGCTGCTGCGGTCTTGGGGGATGCTGCTTTATGACGCTGCAACGATGCTGCAACTGCAAGGGAGTGTGCGACCCTCCTTGTCATAGGTGTGGGTGACGGATCAGTAGGTAGGTCGGTAGGTAATATGTAAGTGTCCGTCGAGTGGGTGTAGTGGTACACGCTACCCGATCGATCCATGACCCATGAGCCGTGTATACAAGCCCTCAGCTGCAGGAATAATATAGAATAAAATGTGTCTGCCCGTCCGGAATATGCATGTGTGTCTGTGTCTGGATGGAGGACGGAAGTGGAAGTATGCAGGTATGCGTCGACGGATGGAGGTGGACGGAGTACGGATAATAATATAAAAAAAAAAAAAAAATCAAATCATCT
>NW_003456426.1:2550975-2622590 GCF_000151425.1 Trichophyton rubrum CBS 118892 | reverse complement strand
ACCATCCCCCTTCCAACGACACTATCGGCTTGTTCTGTCTGATGCTCAACGTTAGTCTCCGTCCGTGACACGAAAAGTAAACGCAAATCTCCCTCCCCTTGTCCAGAGCGAGGTTGGGTCTGCTTCTTTCTGCGCCTGTCGATGGTCTCTCTGTCTGGCTGTCATGTCTGTGTCTTCATCTCCCCCCTTATTTTTTGCAAACCTCAACCCCCTTTTTTGCACTATATTTGCTTCTTTGCCCACCCACATCCACATCCACATCTCCGTTCTTCTTCTGCTGCTGCTTCTTCTCCTTCTCTTGTTCGCCTTTTTTCGACTCTCGTTTCTTTTTTTTGCTCTGCTTTTCCTTTTTTTTACTTCTTTCTCGTTTTTTTTTGCTTTTTGGGTTTGTCCCAATCGTTGCTTTTTCCTCCTGGTCTAGCTGGCTTGCTCCGTCAGGTATCACTCGTCTCTTTTTTTCCTTTTTTTCCTATATATACTTATTTTATTTGTGCTGGTCCGTTTCTTTTTATTTCTTTTTATTTATTTCTTTCTTTTTTTTTTTTTTTGGATTCCCTGTTTTTCCTTTTTTTTCAGGGGGGAGAATGGGGAATGATGGGATGGGATGGGCTGGGGATCGGGCTTGTTCAAGTTGAACGGTCGGTGCCGGCTGTCAGATTGATGGGATGGATGGATGGGCGGCTGGCTACGTGCAGGTCGAGCAGATTCCTTTTCTTTTTTTTCCCTCTCTCTCTGTGCTCGCCATTTCATCTGCTTCAGCTCGTATACTGACCGTATAACTCATGATTCTCTTTTGTCTGCGACTGGTTGTGACTGCAAGGAGACACACCCAGAGTGCTTCCGTATCGACACAGTCGCATGCGAGGGTGGCTGGCGAGGAGACCTAGGCTGACCGACAGATCGGCTGGGACAGACCACTATCATATGTAAGTGGGCATGTAAGCGGTCTTCTCGAAGGCTGACAGAAATGAAAGGAGACGAAGAAAAAAGCGAGATATTTTAATTATTTGTTTGCTCCTCTCAGGCAGCTAGCAACCGCAGTAGTATGTAGTAGTTGAGTCGTCGAGCACTCCATCCGTATTTACTAGTTATCATCCACGGCGAGGGCAGAGTGAGGACGGTGGCGAGGATCGTCGCCAGCTTCCTTGCAAAAAATGGAGTATGAAAATAACCAGCCACCCCATATCACTGCTCACTCACGCAGTCAAACTTGGTGCAGCAGCCAGCCATCCAGAGCAAATAGTGTGGTGCAGCAGCCAGTCCATATCTCGCTGGCTGTACTCCGAAACCTCTCGCCTTGAAAAAGGTCATGTCATCACGAGCATGGGGGAAATGAAGCAAACGATAATTTAGCATGCGGTTCCTTGTGCGATTTTTATTATTTATCTTTATTTTTTTCAACGATAACGACGGCTTACTTTTGCAGTGTTTATATAGGCGTGTTATGCTTGTGATGATGTATGGAAACGTGCTCACTTCGGGGGCACGGGAGAGCAGGGGCGGTGGAGCAGCGAGGGAGAAGCCAGAGAGAAGCCAGGGAAGCAGCACAGAGTGGAGAGCTGGAGAAGACGAGCAGGAGATGAAGCGGACAAGCGAGCAAGGGCGCTGCTGGCGGCCGGGGATGCGCCCGATGCGATCGCACCGTTGGTTTGTTGGCTGGTTCGGGTGACTTTTTCTCTGCGCCTGGAGAGTGAGTGGACGGACAGGGTTGGCTGCTCACGATGCTTCGGACATGCACCTTGGCGAGAGGTATCGCATACACGTCAGGTACTTGGCCGTTAACCAAACCTGGCTGCCTGTCGACTCAGCATCGCCCCATATAAATAGTATACGTAGTATACTTAGTATGTCGTGCACTGAGATACACGCAGAGTACGGAGTAACGCAGGCAAAGTCGAGAGGAGGAGAGACGATGACATAAGCATAATTTACGCAGGGATGGAATGACATAAGCAGTACTTGGCAGCCCGCACGTTGGGTGTTACATAAGCAGGCGCAGAAGAAGGTGCTGACATAAGCCAAGGAAAGAGAAAGAAAGTTACGGCTCAAGCTTTGAGAGGAGGGAAAGAACGAAGGAGGGAAGGACACGGGTGGATCCTTCCTCAAAGATGCGGGTCTACGGGCGGGTCCATTCTTGGCGGTACTAGCGCGGTTCAAGCGTGCAGGAAGGTGGGGACCATGGAGAAAGGACAGGACCCACTATTTTACCCTTCGTGCTTGCTTTTTCTGGAAAGTGTTTTTTGTATATGTTTTTTTGCTTGCAAAAATCGGAAAGGAAAGGGCAAAAAAAAGAAAAGCATAGAAAGCATAATAATAAAAGTGGGCCCCGGTGGGTGGGGCGCGGCATGACGAAGGCGGCCGAAGAAGGAAAGGGCGAGCAGAGCCTGTTTCATGGTTTGACCACGCCCGATCTGGCAGTCCTGAACATCCTGACAAGTTGTGTTATTTCGGATTCCAACAGCGACGATAACGAACAGCAGAAAGACGGCGAGGAAGAAGACGACTGTAGAGGCTGAAACAGACACCCGCGGCGAGGGCTGCGAGCCATGCGGCGGCGCTGAGCTATTCCTTCCCCCCCCCAGCGGGAGATCGCGATGGAGACGTCAGATGGAGCTGGCTAGGGTGATGGGTGACTGACTAAGCGCCGCCTGGAAACCCTTCCCACTAGCGCCAAATCCTCGTTCAAGCCCGTCTCCCACTCTTTCTTACCACTTCGTCTTCTTCCCTTCTTCTCCTCTGCACTTCACGGCCTCTCCTCTGCCTCTGCCCAGCTTCACTCTCTCCACGCCCGTCTGCTGTGTCCAGGCCGGCTTCACCTCGCGCCCCGCGCTCCTCGACCTCTCGTCCCAGCAGCACCGCCAGTCTTCTTTCGCCTCCGCCGTCGCTCCCTCTGCGTGACGGGTGCCGTGACAGCCTCTCCTGCCGCTGTCACCGTCGCCGCAATCTCAAGGCACACTCTTTTCTGTACGTTCAATTGCCCTGCTCGCTAGTCCTATTTGGCTCTCCTTGCGAAAGTCCGCTCTGCAGCAAAGCCAGCTAACCAGTGAATACAAGACCAAAAAAAAAAAAAAGCCTTTCGCCGTGTTTATTTTACTTATTTTCCTCCAATTTTCTTCCTTTGTCCCCTGGGTGCCTGGCAGAGTGCAAGATAGCAGTCCAAGTCACTGCTTAAAAACGCCCTTGAGGCTGTGAGACACGCGATGGCGTCTCATCCACAGCCATCGCCCCCAATGCATCCCCATCCTTCTCACCATCCGGCCCTGGCAAACCACCCGCAGGTCAACGGCCACCCTCCCATGGCTCAGCAGCAGGCTCAGCAGCAGCAGGCTCAGGCTCAGGCCCAGCAGCAAGCAGCTCAGCAGCAGGCCGCTCAACAACAGGCCCAGCAGGCCCAGCAGCAGCAACAGCCGCCGCCGGGTCCTCAGCAGGGTCCTCAGCCGCAGCCTGGTCCGCCTGGTCCACCGCAGCAAGGTCCTGGCCAGCCTCAAAAGGGAATGCCACCTACTATTTCACAGAAGATCGCACAGCTTAACGAAGGTGTCTGGCTTCAGATTGGTATGTCTTTGAATATATAACTATTTTCTCAATTTGTTTCTGAGACTAACACGCGTAGGCACTTTGTCTGAGTTGATGAATGACCCTGATGGCGCCATGTACGCCTTTGAACAGGCCATTCGGCACAACCAGTGGTCTATTCCTGCCATGAGTGCCATCTCCTGCCTCCTGCGCAGCCGTGAGCAGTTCCAGAAGGCCATCGAGTATCTGCAGGCCATTCTCAAGCTCGATCCCCAGTCCGGCGAGTCATGGGGTTCACTCGGTAGGTTTCACAACAAAGGCAAGGTTCAAAACATAGACTAACAACGTTGACAAGGACACTGCTATCTTATGCTCGATAATCTGCAAGAAGCATACACGGCCTACCAGCAGGCCCTTTACCATCTTCGCGACCCCAAGGAGCCCAAACTCTGGTATGGCATTGGTATCCTGTATGATCGGTACGGATCCCTTGATCACGCCGAAGAGGCCTTCTCCCAGGTCATGCGCATGCAGCCAGACTTTGAAAAGGCAAACGAGATCTACTTCCGTCTCGGCATAATATACAAGCAGCAGCAGAAGTTCGGGCAGAGTTTAGACGTAAGTGCAATTCGCTGCCCCATAATTGGCGGGATCTCGGCTTACACCACTGTTCTTGGTAGTGTTTTAGATACATCGTCAACGACCCACCTCGGCCGCTCACGGAAGAAGACATCTGGTTCCAGATCGGCCACGTTCATGAACAGCAGAAAGACGTACGTTTTCTAGCCCATGGAGTTGCTGACCTTTATATATCCATGTATACGTATGCTGACTATCTCTACAGTTCGAAGCAGCCAAGGCAGCTTACAGACGTGTGCTTGAGCGCGAGCCCAACCACGCAAAGGTTCTCCAGCAGCTTGGATGGCTCTACCATCAGCAGAACAACAACTACAGCAGCCAGGAACAGGCCATCGAATATCTTGAGAAGTCTGTCTCAGCTGGTACGTCAGACTCTACATAACTGCATAGACATAATCTGTAGGCTAACATGCGTATAGACAACAGCGATGCGCAGAGTTGGTACCTGCTAGGACGATGCTATATGTCCCAGGCAAAGTATCCCAAGGCATATGAAGCTTACCAGCAGGCGGTATACAGAGATGGGCGCAACCCAACCTTCTGGTGCTCCATCGGAGTCCTGTACTACCAGATCAACCAGTACCGCGATGCGCTGGATGCATATTCGCGCGCCATCCGCCTGAACCCGTACATCTCAGAGGTTTGGTACGACCTAGGCACTTTGGTACGTCTCCTGTTTTTTTTTTTTTTCCCTCTTTCTTTTTTCAATCCCTTGCTCCAATCTTTATTGTCCCTATTTTGAATCGTCGTCTTTGTCGCATATTAACAGCCTGTAGTACGAGTCCTGCAACAACCAAACGAGCGATGCCCTGGATGCGTACGGCCGCGCTGCAGACCTCGATCCAACCAATGTCCACATCAAAGCGAGACTGCAGCTGCTCCAAAGCGGCCAGGCAGGCGGGGCCAACGCAGGCAACGCCCCGGCACCGCAGGACGTGCATCCGCAAGCATACCAGCAAAACGTCGGCGCTCCGCCTGGACCTCAATGGGGCGCTCCGGCCCCTGGACCAGGCGGACTGCCACCTCAGGGTCCCGCTCCGCCAGCCCGGATAGCCGAATGGGGCAGACCAAGCGGAGAGCCGCAGAATGCCAGCAACGCTCATGGACCAGGCAGCCAGTTTGAGCAACGAGATAACGTAAGAGGACCTCCTCCTTCCCAGCCTCGGGTTCAGGCCAGTCCACGCCAGGAGCAGTTCCACGAACCGCACCCGCCCTACCGGCCTCCCCATCATTCCATCTCCTCCCGCAAGGGTGGCCACTCCTCCCCTTCTCCCAAATTCCCCTTGTCCAACACGCATACTTATACTGGAACCCAGGTTCTCCCACAGCTAGCTCCCCCGCAACAACAACAACAGCAACAGCAACAACAACAACAACAACAGCCTCAACAGCAGCACGAAGGTCCTAACAACGGTCCAGCACCAGGTCCTCCCCCTTTCCCACAGCCACGACAAGGCCTCGGACCTGGTCCTGGCCACGGTCCCGGCGGTCCCGGTCCCAACAACCAAGGTCCCAACGGCGCCGGGCCCTCACAGTACGGGCGACCGTTCACTCCCCCAACTGAAATCCGTCCCATCCGCGAGGAACGTCCTGCCTCCGCCAACGGCACTGGCCCAGGGAACGGTGCCAACAATGCCGGCGGACCCGGCCCAGCGTTCGCACCACCACACCAGCCGTACCACCATGTTCCTGGGCCCGGCGGACCGGGCCAGCAAGGGGTTCAGCAGAACGGCGGCATTGCCTCGGGAGCCCCCGCACCCGCCTCAGCCATCGCAGCGGCTGAAGCGGCCGCTCGTGAACGAGACGAGCGACCAGCATCGAGCATGAAGCGAGTGCGAGAATGGGAGCCCGAGCCAGGCCCCGGAGCTGGACCAGTCAAGAAGATTGCGAATGAAGAAACGCGCAGTCGACTTGACGGACGACACGACACTCGCATGGAAGATCAGCCGGGCCCCGGACAGGTCCCTGTGCCGGGACAAGGCCCCCCTCCACCACCGCCCGGCCCACCACAGGGGCCATCACGCCGTGGCTCCCCTGGTCCCGCCGGCCCGGTATCGGGCATGGGCGGATTGAACGTACGCCTGGCGTCACCGCGAGACCTCCGCCGCCGCAGCTCGTCCGAAGCCCGTCGAGAGGATCGTGAGCATGCTCGCCGTGCCCATGAGCCATACCATCCGTCCGACGCAGCTCACCACCCACCAACTTTACCCCCAATCCAGCACATGGGGGGCCCCAAGAGCGAGCCTCAGACCCCCGGCCAAGCTCCCACAGGCCCATCGGGGGGCCCCCAGTCTCTCCCTTCGCTGTCCGCCGGTCTCCCAAAGGACGAGCGTGATCGTGACAGAGAGCGAGAGCGCGATAGGGAGCGTGAGCGAGAGCGTGAAAGAGAGCGAGAGCGTGAAAGAGAGCGAGAGCGTGAAAGAGAGCGAGAGCGTGAACAGCGGGACCGAGACCGGGACCGCGAGCGAGAGCGGGAGCGAGAACAAAGAGAACGGGAGCGCGAGCGTGATCGTGATCGTGAGCGAGACCGTGAGAGAGAGCGGGAGAGAGAGCGTGAGCGAGAGCAGCGGGACCGTGAGCGGGAGCGAGACCGAGACCGCGAGCGAGAGCGTGAACGGGAGCGAGAACAGCGAGACCGTGAGCGCGAGAGAGAGCAGAGGGAGAGAGACCGAGACCATGATGCTCGGGACCAGCGGGATCGCAAGGACCACTCTGCTCTGCCTCCCGTGTCGGTCTCATCGGTGCAGCAGTCCCAGGGCCCGCTTGAGCCGCCCGCCCGCAAAATGGACGTTGACGAAGACTACGACGATGAAGGGGACGACGATGCCGGAAGCAAGAAGCCTGCAGCCATGGTGGGCAAGGGCGGCAGTCCCGGCAGTGTTAATGGAAGCGGGAGTGTGACTGGCCGTGACCGCGAGAGGGAGCGAGACCGAGACGGCTAGGGCCCCAGCGGGATAGGGATAGGGACCGAGAGCGGGAGAGAGAGCGTGGCGACCGCGACAGCCAGACCAAGGCCGAGGCGTAACCTCTCTACTTGACTCTAGCTTCTATTTCTACTTGACTCTGACGAGGGGATGATGATGACATTCCTCTATCTCTTCTCATCTTCGTTTCTCCACTGTATTCATCCTGTTTGTCTTTTTATCTCCTTTTTTTTTTTTTTCTCCTCTTTTCTCCTTCGTTTCCTTGTTTTCTTTGATAAACTTGTCCAGTCTGCATCTCTCCTACTGCTTTTCTAATGTTTGTTGATCCTCTCTGCCTGCTCGAGTTCTGTTCAGTTCCGTTCGTCCTATTGTCATTATGTCTGTGTTCGTGTTTAGTACGTACTTCAACTATGCTGGGCCTGGAGGGAGGAAAACCGGGAGTGGAGCAGGAAGGAAAACCAAGCGCAAGGCCGTCTTATGTCCTTTTCTCTGTCATCATCAGCCGTCGTCTCATCTCTACCGTCTTCATATCTCTACTTGTCTTGTGTGTTTATCTCGTCGTCAACTTTTACTTTTTAACCTTTAACCTTCTCAGCCTCATGCTTAGTCACTCCTTAGTAACGATATTACCTAAGCCTCTTTACCTCATCCATGACTAAGCCTTGGCACTGACTAATCGCTGATCTCTTGCTCTCGAATTCGCTTCTTCATTCCTCTTCTTCCTCCTCCTCCTCCTCCTCCTCCTCCTCCTCGCCCGTCTCGTCGCCCTCCCGCGCCCGCTATTCGCCCAGTGTCACCCTCACCACCACCAAGAACCGCCTGCACGCAGCGTCTCACGGCGGGAGAACGACCGCCGCCCTGCCCTGCCGCGCCGAACCACCTCAAGACCAACGCGAGAGCAAAAGATGGACGCCACCCTTTCCACTTCCGGGCGACCCTGTCCGCGCCAAGGGGCTCGGCGCCTGGGCGAGCTTGGCTGCTGCACTCAGTTAAGCCTTTAGCTGGGCCTTTAACTGGAGTTACCTGGCCTTTAACTGGAGCTAGTTAAGCCTTTAACTGGAGTTGGCTGGTCTTTAACTGGAGTTACCTGGCCTTTAACTGGAGCTAGTTAAGCCTTGACTGCATCTGAACTACGCCTTTAACTAGGCCTTTGACTGCGCCTCGACTGCCTTAACCACCGCCGGAAGCCCAGTTAAAGACCGCGGAACCTAGTTAAAGCCCAGTTAAAGCCCAGTCAAAGACAGCGAAAGACAGTTAAAGCCCAGTTAAAGACAGTTAAAGACAACAGCTAAAGGCTCCTGCCCAGCCTCCGCCCAGCGCCCAGCGACGCCCCTCGCGCCAGCTCGTCCTCCCTGCGCCAAACCTGCCAAATCTCGCGGGCTTGGGGCTTCTTGGTCTTTTCTTGGTCGTGTCGGAGAATCTGGCGGGAAACGGCAGCTCGACGGCGGGCGGAGCGACCTCTCCTATCCTACCTCTCGCTCTCTATACACACACACATATATATAACATGTCGCCCTCGCATCGACACGAGCACCGGTTGCAGGCCCTCGCAGACGACGCCCGAGACTCCCAGCGCCCAGCAGCAGCAGCAGCAGCAGCGACGACGACGACGACGACGACGACGACGACGGCGACGACGGTGACGGTGACGACGGCGACGACGGTGACGGTGACGGCGACTCCGGCGGCCAGACGATGAAGACCAGGTCGAGGACGCCGCCGGGCATGAGCTACACGCCGTCCTACGCCAACGACGAGCATCGCCGTATCGCCGCCGCGGCCCTGCGGCTGTCTCGTCTACACCCGCCGGGCAGCGTCAGCAGCTCCGGTGCTCCTGAGCCAGACGGGGCGGTCCGGGTGCCCCAGGCCGCATACATCCTCGATGCTGGCTGCGTGGACGTCCCTGTCGACATCGAGGTCGTCGACGCAGACGCAGCAGACGCAGCAGACGCACACGCCGACACCGACCGGGACGCGGAGGACTGGCGGAGGATCAAGATGCTCGCAGCGGGCTCGACGGACTCGACGGAGGGCAGCCAGCTTCGGACGGACCTGCTCTCGCACTCGCACTCGCTCTCGCTCTCGCACTCCCGTCGCAGCTACCAGAGCCACCGGAGCCGTCTCAGCCAGCAGAGCGGACGGCACAGCAGCCAGGTCGACCGCCAGGACGGCGACGACGACGACGACGACGACAACAACAACAACAACAACGAGGAGGACGAGGACGAGGAATACGAAGAAGAAGATTATGAAGAGGCCGATGAAGACGAGCCTGAGCCTGGCTGCTCGCATGAAAACGCCTTCTTCGTGCTAGTACGTGCTGTGTTGTTTTTTTTTTTTACCTCCCCTTAATTCCTCCCATTAATGAATCCGATATCAACAATATCTGTTATACAGACCACTGACAGCGGGTTGCAATGTAGCTCCGGATATCCTTCTGTCTGCCGCCGTTCACCATCTTCGCCGCCCTCTACGCCTTTATATCCCTAATATTCCTCCTCCTCGCCATCCCCCTACGCCTCTGTCCCCCTTCGCACTTCTTCAAACCGCCCACCTCTCTCACGGAACAGGTCTGCCGGCTGCTCGTTCCTTTGCTCCGTCTCAACCGCCGGACTGTCACCAGCCCGACCAGCACCCGCAGTCACCGCCGCAGCAACAGCCATCAGCATCGCCAGAGCCGTCACCACGGCGATAACCACCATGCAAAACGCTCGCGGCGGCACTACAGCACCCACTCGAGCCTGCCAGCGTCCGCCCTGACCTCCCCGCGACAGTCCTACACCATCTCTACCTCTACGCCTGTCTCAGCGTCGCTGTCAAGTTCCACCATCCCCACTCAGCTTGTTACTGCTACCGACTCAGCCAGCACGCCTGCATCTACGACTACCACCAACGCCGCCGCCGCCGCCGCCGCCAGCTCGCCCTCGAGGCTGTACCCCAACTACTCGGCCCCCATGCTCGTGGTCGTCCACCTGCTCTCCCCCTTACTGCTCCCTCCCACCTTGCTGGCCGCCTGGATATGCGCCTGCTTCTGGATCTTCGTCATGATCATGGGCAATCCTGACGGCAAGGAGAAGACCGACGATGGCCGCGCTGCTGTCTTGGCGGTTAGGAATTGGTGGTGTCTCTGGCTCGCCAGCGCCAGGAGGAAACGGAGAAAAAGAGACCCGGAAGCGGGATCTGTATAGACAGGCTTCCTCTTCTTTCTTTCTTATTTTTTCTACTTTGCTATCTATGTATTCGATCTATCTCCCTGTGTGTTCTTTTACTATCGTGTTTTGCAGAGCATATGTACTTTTTTAATGACGAATGAATAATACCACCCATCCCGCCGGATACATACGCCCCGTCGTCTAATCGAGATCGATCGACAAAATAGAAACCATCGCTGTTGATGCTAAGTCACTAACATGCATATATAATAGAGTCACTTTAACGGAGTAAATATCGTCCCCTTCCCTGCTCCTAGGACTTCTGATCGCTGCATAACCATGGATATCAATCTATATCATAAAAGCATTTTATTCCCCTTTTCCTGCTTTCCAACTGCCGCTTTCTTACCTACCAACTCGCCCCCTACCACCACCACCACCACCAGGACCACCCCTGGAATCCCTCCTGCGCTTCTCAATCCTCCCGCTTCCCCCGGCGCTGCCTCTCTCTTTGCCCATCCCAAGGCCTCGTCGGCCGGACTTGGCTGCAAGACCCTTAGCTTTGCCCCTGCCAGCTTGTCCCTGGCCACGCGCATTATTACCCTTCTCAACACCATCCACATCCACATCCACATCCACGTCCATCTCCATCTCCATATCGTCGTCGTCTCCCTTCTTGCTCTGGCTGGCTCTCAAGCGGCCCTTTTGGCCCTTACGCAGCGCATCCGGACCGCTGACGGCAGTCACATAGGCGTTTACACCGGACTCTGCGCCCGCACCGCCGGCAGAGGTATCCATTTCATCGTCATGGTCGTCGCCCAGAAGCAGCTTGCCGTCCTCGTCCATGCGCGGGCGGCGTTTCTGCTTATGTTTCGACGCTAGGAAGCGCACGCTGGGCTTGGTGCTGGATATGCTTGCCAGTGCATCGGGGGCAAGCAGGTCCAGCGGGTTGGATTCAGGCGAGAGCTCGCGGATGTATTGCTCTCCTGTATCGCCTGCACCCGCTCCCGCACGTCGTCTGCCTTTCTCCCTGGACGAAATGGCTCGTTTGGTGGTATTGCCTGCACTGTCGATTTCAATCTCACTTGCGTCCGACTCGTCGCCTGACATGAAATCCGAATCAGAGCCGTACACTGCCTTGTCGAACTCATTGCTGAACGACTTCTGTCCCGCCTGGACAGACTGCTGGCCTCGGACATGCTGCTGGTGCTGCTGCTGGTGCTGCTGTGTATCCTCCTCGTCTTCATCGTGCTTAGCTTCCTTCTTGCGTTTCTGGCGCTCTCGCTCCTTGCGAATCGATACCACCAGCTTCCGATCCGATTCTTCCACCAACCCTTCCACAAAGGCTGCTCCGAATTTGCGTATCAGCCGGTCCAGTATGCCCTTGACTTTACTCCTCAGTCGGCCCTTGTGCTCCTTGCTCCACATCATGAGCTTAGGCACCGCGGACGGGAGGCGCGGCTTGAGCAGATCGTCCGGCAGCGCTACCACAGCCACCTTAACGAAGCCAAGCACCGAACGGACGATCTCACGGTTGTTACTGGTCAGGAACAGCTCGATGGTCTGCGCTAGGTCGGACTGCATCGAGGTCGGTAGCTGCGAGTGATACTCGAACAGCAGCCGTGACATGGCCGTTACACTGGCCGCAACCATGTGTGGTGAACTACCGGCCAGACCAGCAGAAACCATTGTGAATAGTTCCTCAATGGTGGCGGGTGCGTCTGGTGCGTCGTCCGGCATATGTGCTACCAGCGAGTTGCGGATCTTCGTGCCCGGCGGGTTGCGCTCGGAGTCGATCATTCGCTGCGACGTGTGGATAAGCAGGGCAAATGCAGCTGTCCGTGCCTTTTCGTTGCTCTCCTTGCAGCCCAGTACAACCTCAGAGAGGATGCCGGGGATGAAATGGAGGTCTTCGGTCGGTAGGTGGGTGATGATCTCGTGAATCGCGAGCAAACGGTCCCGGTGAGCTGGGGCTGGTGTCTTGTCTGCTGTCGACAGGATAAGGGCCTGTAGCTCTGAGCTACGTTCGCTTAGAGCTGCGCGACCGGCCTCTGTGCCTGCGAGACGGGGGATGAGTTTGTATGCCTTTTTGATAAGCTGGGGGTCCGAAGAGGACTTGTTCAGCACCACGGAGGCAAGCGAGAAAAGAGTCGCAAAGCTGCTGCGAGGTAGGTAGATGGACATCGTCACAACAAGGTCCATCAGTGTGTGTGAGGTTGGAGGCATCTTGTCCTTGCGGCCCATGCCGGCCTTGCTGCTGGCGTTGGCTTCTTCCTCCAGCGCGCCCTCCAGCATAGACGTTACTCGGCCAAACGTTTCGATGAGTTCCTACTCTTGTTAGACTAGTAATAGTAAAAAGTAGTATGTATATAGTAACATACCTGCTCGCCTGTAATGCTCAGATATGCGTTGATGCATTGCAGGATATATCCCCTGAACTGCGGCAGCGTCTGGCTGTAGACATTAAAGAGCACCGCAAGCATATTTCCAGCAAACCCAGAAAGATGCTGGATATTCTTCCTCGCTTCTTCCCTGGTAACTCGTCGTTGCAAGACAAGATCTTCCGTCTCGGACTCAACAGAGGTAATCGCCTGGTTCGATTCAACCAGGTTCTGCAGCGCCTTGCACACGTCTACTCGTAGCTCTGCCTGCTTATACAGCACATTCGACAGTAGCTCTGCAAACGGCTGATCAAAGGCCTCTCTCATGTCCAGCGGCAGTTCGCAGAATCCAGGCAGACAGGCCCAAGTCTGCTGAACCAGCGTCTCGAAAATCTTGACCTCAACCGTCTTCTCTGCATCTCCGTAGTCCATCACCCGCTGATACAGGGCTTCACTCAATGGCACAAACTCAGAGCGGAAGTAGGCCAGGTTGGTGTTTGCTACATGGTCTCGTAGAATAGGCAGAAGCCAGACTCGACCGGGTTGGCCGGCCTTTTGCTTCACAATATTGAGCGGGAGAATATCAAGCACAGCCTTGGGGCCCATGACATTGATGGCAGCACCCAGCACCTTCTCGGCCTCCTTTTTGCCCTGGAAGTTCTCGTTTGCACGCAGATCACCAACTATCTTCACCACCTCGTTCATCACAGGCGAGCTCTTCCACTGCAAGGCGTTGAACATGGCTTCGAGGACATTGAATACCTCTGATCGAGCAACTTGGTACTTGACTGCAAGCAATCCCGTAGCTGACTTGGCCAGCTTTTCAATGATTTTCTCATCGTACACTGATGCCTCTAGCAGCACAGACTCTGGAACACACGCAACCAGAAGCGAAATCATACCTTCTGACGCAGAAGTGCGGATATTCCGCGATGGTGAGGTGAGGAAGCTCGCGAACAGGTCGACGAGCTCCGGCAGTTTCTCAAACGTTTCCTGCGCAGAAATCTGGGCAGAGACATCGTAACCTCGAGACAGGACTGCAATCCATGGTGGGAGCAGCTGTGAATCGTTGTGTGCCGGCTTCAGCTCTGATATAGCGTCTAGCAGACGCGGTAGCTTGGAGGAAGTGAACTCGTCTGCCATTCCTGTAAATATCACTTCAAACACCTCGAATGTGCCCATGGTAAGGTACTCGTTCGACGACCGGGCAACGTTCATAAGCAGCTCGCACAGTGGCTCAATCTTCCTGCTCGGCCAGCCTCCTGAGGCCGCCGCAATAGCCTTGACAAGCTGCAGGGCATGCGACACCGCGGGTTCATGATGCTGCTGGTGGTCCTGCTGATGCTTCCCTTTCCTCCCCTGCGCCTTCAATGTAGCGGTGACACTATCATTTAGAGTCCTCAGTGCCGTCTCAGCACATAGATCAGCCGCAGGATGGTCCAGCGACGGGCTCGGCGGAGGCTGTCTGAGTATCTGTATCAGCGCATCCTGCACCCTCTTCCGGACCTTTGGTCTGTGATCAACCGCCAGCGCCAGCATGCCCGCAATGGCCCTGCGAGGCCCTACCTCTGACGCCGGCAGCGCCCATGCTGCCGAGTCCTGCGCTATAAGCAGGTTCTGCAGACATCCGACGGACGACTTGAGCAGCGGGGCCTCGACTTCGGCGAGCGTCAGGGCCGGCACCAAGCTGCCCAGTATCTGCGCAAACTTGGAGCGGAGCAGCGGCGCGGGGACAAAGGCTGAGACCGTGTCGAGCAGATATACGACGGAGGTTGCCAGCTCTTTATTCACGATGCCCTGGGCGGTGTTGATGGACTGCGGGAGGAGGGCGAGCAGCGCAGCAAAGTAGGCGGTTGCGGTGAACTCGGCATTCTGGTCGCGCAGGGTGTCTTCGACTGCTGAAAGGACGACTCCGGTCTGCGTATGCCATTGTTAGTCGTCTCTCTCTGTCTGTCTGTCTGTCTGCCGGTCTGTATAGCTGTAGATGGGCTGCTTACATGGTGCTGGTTCTGCAGCTTGGGGGACTTGATCTTGTCCAGCTTCTCGTGCAGCGACGCCATGACGACGAAATACAGGAGACTCGCTCTCGCTTCCCGTCTCTGCTTCTGCCGGCGATGCTAGAGTCGAAGCTGTCGCCAGCTTTTGTTGGTGGTGAAGCCGGAGTTTCTTCTCTTTTTTTATGCTCTTTTTATGGTTTTCGAGATAATTTTTTGGCGTAGTTATTTTTTTTTTTTTTTTTTCCTTAGTGAGCAAAGTGGGTTTTTATCGATAGCGGGAGTCAGTGTGTGGGCCAGCAAGACGGCAGATTATTTTTTAACGAAGAAGCAGAAGAAAGAAGATAATTCTATCTTTGATCTATAGACTTGAGGGTCAGATGGATAGAGAGACGGGGTTGGTAAGAGAAAATGTAGTCTGTCATTGTGTGAAATATAAACAGACGTTTTGGCGCAGGAGATGCATTTCACAATATTCTGCATGGCCTGGCATATCCATCTTCAGAGCTCTATTTAGACAGAAAAGGGAGGGCACCTTTAGCAGACAGAGCCTGTACAGGTGGCTCCCGGGCAGTACCTGGTATAGCTGGTTGTTCACATATCAATGCTTTTTGTATGCATCGTAGCGGTGCCCAGCATGGTCCTTAAATAGCAGCACCTATTCGTATAAGACTAGATTAGATCTGATTGGAAAAGTCAAATCAGAAGAGAATCTCTCCGCTGTGCTCAGGCTCAAACCCGAGGGCTTGCAAATGCGTGCTTCGTTTCTTATCCTTGCGTTTCCGTCGCTCTTCGGCCTGTTTCTTTAGCTTGAGGACTTCGGACGCAGGTGCCTGTCGGTAAGGCTCTGGGATGTCATCGTCTTTATCGAGGTCCTGCATTGGAGACATAATTAGTGGCTGGAGGATGGTATCTTCGCAGGAACATTGACGTACAATCTCTCCAAGAAGCAATACGTTCTCTCCTCTGACCAGAAACACTCCACGAGGGATGTCAGCATACAGATTCTCGGCGTATAGTCGTTCAATCGTGTCCTGCAGTACAATGTTGGCTGGATAGCTGTTAGTCTTTGTACTCTCTCTATTAACGCAATGCAGTAAATAGGGAGATGTCATTGACATACCGAATTGGTCCCAGCTTCGCAATACTCCAATTAACTTGCGGCCATCACGCAGAACCAATACCAATTTCTCTATACGGCGGATATCATATATCAATTAGCCACGACCTTATAAACCTCACTTCCCTATTCAAATGTACCCCAAATTCTCACACACAAGTTTCCCCACTATCAACGCGGAAAGGTAAGGATCTCACTGTCTGTCAAGTCTAGTAGCTGTGCCGCAGTCGTAAAGAGCTGGGGAGGTAGCTGAGGAGGGCCTTGGGGCTCAAGAAGCGGTATAGCGGAAGCCGGGGGAATTTGAGGTTGCTGTAGTTGCTGCGGTTGTTGCTGCTGCTGGTTGCTCGACGGGCTGGGTCCGTGATGTCCTCCGCCTTGGGGATGGCGCATAGGGTCACCTTGCCGCCCTCGCGCAGCCTGTTCTAATGTTGGGAAGTTCTCCATCGTATGTGTATCTGGGGGAGGTTCGTTGTGATGCGGTTTGGATGTGCCGGTGAGATGGATGTAGATGTCCGGGTCGCGGGGGTTGTTAGTATTCCGTCTGCAGTAAAACTCGCTCGGCGTCAGGGTCTTATGCAGCGGCCTATCCTGGGCATCGTGCTTCGCCAGTATCAGCGAGCAAACAATCGACGAAGATCTTGAATGCGAGCGCAGAAAATAACGAAGAAGCCGAAGTTGAAGTCGTCGATTTTGCCCAGTTTGGAAGATCAGGCAACTTACGCTTTTCGGCTTGTTTGTCTTGTTTGCATTTATTTCGGATTTACATTATTCCTCTTTAATCACGTGATAAGCATTTTTTTCCGGTCCCAAAGAGGAAGGTGTTTAGCAAGCGGGAAGTTGATATCAAAGAGACTGCGAAGGAGCTGCTGGCGGCTATCAAATATGCATAGAATGAATTGTGGGCAGGCTGAAGCTGGAGACTTGAAGATAGCGTATGAATATGCGAAGCCAATGCTCTTCGATTACTACTCAGTACACAAGAGCGATCTTCCAGGGCTAGATCTTCGCTATCAAAGGATATTAATAGAATAACTAAGAATCGATCGTCTTACTACGTACGGAGTAGATCACGCTTAGTTTACCACAGAAATGTCAAAGACAAGACCGTAGGATCGAGCTGAAGTGAATCAGGCAACAATTTGTTGTTACCAGCACGATGCTCCGCTGCCCGTCGATCTTAGTGGCTTGGTCGAACCACCAGAAGCCAAATAGTAATACATCTCTGGAAGCATGTCTCGGGATTTGAATCCTCCGGGAGGATATATTTGGCCAGCCAGCACATCTGGGGTAGGCGATTCAATGCAGATAGCGTTGCTTTATGCCTGAGAATTGAAACCGTAACTACCAAGAGGTCACAGCTGGTTTGATCCTGCTCTATGCTGTGCGTTGTTATTTGATCCTCTCAAGGCGCAAAGAGAGGAGGGCAACAGACGACCATGGAGAGATATATAAAGTGCAATTGACCTGCTGTATTCCTCATAATCTTTCCAGACACAAATACACAGTCATTCAAAATAATCCCACTTCAGAATCGCAAAGATGAAGCTCTACTTGATCGTCAGCATGATGCTCGCTGCCACCGGTTTTGCAGCAACCCTCGGTGCTAGGAACAACAACCCTCTCGCTGACGAGGTAATTCACACCTGCTATACAGCAGCTAGACGTGTTCACCGCTAATCTGAATGCGACCTCAAGTGCCCTGTTGACCGCCCGTGCAACCACAACCAAGACTGTGCCGCCAGATATTGCCGTTGCGTTGTCGTACGTGGATATTCCATCTTAGCGAGCAATGTTGTCAATCCCCGGTAACTAACGAACTCGCTAGGACAACGACGGCAATAACGGTCGCTGCCGCCCATGGCCAAGCTAGATGTCCGAATATTCCTGTATACAGACTAGTCATTCGGACTTCTGTGGAGGCTGGGGAAAGCTATAGAGAGATATTGTCCTTGACATCATGGTAACTAGATATAGATGCCAATGAAGAACTCATGTATTGTTTCTAAAACATTCAGAAAGATTGGTTAGCGTTGCACCATCAACGAACTATAAAGTAGTATGCAGGAAGGACGGTGATCTACTCAGTATCGACATTAGGGCCGGGTATATGGAGTAGCTAGCGGCGATGGCTCG
This sequence comes from Trichophyton rubrum CBS 118892, assembly GCF_000151425.1. Classification (NCBI taxonomy): domain Eukaryota; kingdom Fungi; phylum Ascomycota; class Eurotiomycetes; order Onygenales; family Arthrodermataceae; genus Trichophyton; species Trichophyton rubrum. The sequence goes on along the minus strand of NW_003456426.1, from coordinate 2,604,731 downwards.
TTGCCGTTCTCTTCCGTTAACTAGTTCGTTAGTCTCGGAGGTGAGATCGCTCTCCAAAAAGAAAAACAAACAAGAAGTGAAATTAGACTCCCCGAAATGCAAAAGTCACGTGATATCTATTTCTCAACGACAGCTGAAAGTACTCCGTTGGCTCACCGTCAACACGACGTCAACGACACTCAAAGACGCGGCGGGATCTCCCTCCTCCTGTTTGAGCGTACTATGGATCCGCGAGAAAGGCCGAGCTCTGGTCCTGAATACTGCCTAAGCTGACATGGGACCCTCGATTGCTATTTTAAGAGAACAACGGCAGGGATCTACAAACAGGACGGTATCAGAAGTGAGAGCCGCATAATACCCCAAAAAGACACTCTGCCTCACTCCCCTTACATATGCCAAAAAGATGAGAGAGAGTCGATCACACGACCAAAAGCGTCGTGCCTTGGTCTCCGGGCATTTCTCGCATTATCGTCGGATTCGATTCCCATGAGTGTCGGACAGGAATCCTAACTTGGTAACACAGGCATCCAGGCGCCATGAGACAGGGCGAGTCTTAACGTTGCTCATCTTTGGCCCTAGCATCCTGCTTGAACTGAGTTTCGTACTTGGCCAGTTCAGCCCTAGTACTCCATAGTTCCGGAATACTACTGTCAAAAATTATGGCCATTTAACTCTTATATCCCGTTCGTCCGACAGTCCCCCGTTCTTGGCACCGAAAGAACACCCTGTGCGTCTCTTTTTATTTTTAATGATATAATTTCCTGGAAGAACTGAAAAAAAAAGGAGTGGGAATTGTGGAGTGGCCCATGATTGTTATAACTCAAGGATGTGGAGTGATATGCAATGAGACACAGAAATATTATTGCAGGATTGCCGGGGTAACTTGGTCTCTATCATGCGCCTGGGTGGCTCCAACGCCGAGTTTTCTAATGGTGAGTGAACTGGTTATATCTTTTTTTTTCTTGAGTTTCAAACTGATGAACTAGACCCTCACCTCAGGAACTCTCCAAATTGAGACTTTTTGGTTGAGATTGCATATTTGAAGACACGAGTTCATTATCGGCTGAACTAAAATATACATGGGAAAAAAAAGATGAACTTAAAGTATAACGAAGGCAACGTTGCCATCGTGTTACATCATTTTGAGAAGGATAATTAATCTCATCCGCAGAGAGGAGAAGGGCAGGTGAAAGAAAAAAAAAAGAAAAAGAAAAAGAAAAGAAAAGAAGAACAAGCCTGCTCTGGTCTCAGCTTTTATCGTCATACCTCCTGCGCCGGTGCAATTTGACCCAAAACACTTTATGCCAAAAGCTTGATTGGGCGAAGGTTTACCTTCTCTCGTGGCCACCGAGTCATTTCATCCAACCGAGGATCAGACGGAAATCGATTTAGCAACTCTGCAACTAGCCCGGCTCCGAGGCCTTTAGCCCACCAGGTGCGAGGTTCCATGAGATGCATGAGAACCGCCCAATGCATAAAGAGAAGCAGTACCAAGGGGTTGCCGCGCCGAGCTTCGCATACGGTATTCTTATCCAGCATGCCTAGCCATGATAATACCAGGCTCTGATCTTGTTTCTCACGGAATATTGAGAAACATAGCTCAAGCTTGTGGACTAGGCGCTTAAAAACGTTATACTCTTCCGCACTGGCGGAGGCTAACGTCTCATCCGTAAAGGCCATTAACTTTCGGAAGGCAATTTCAGTTCCTGGCTCGTTATTTACCGGGAGATCCTCTGATTCTATCCTGATGCTTGACGAGAACCAGCCGACTTCCAGCCAACCCTCGCTAACTGAGAAGATGCCTTTGATTCCCTGCAATAGCTCGAATATTGCTATCACATCTTCAAGTACAGTCCCGCTTTCCCTGCCGCCTGGTGCTATCTGTGTTGAGGAAAATGTGAAAACCGTAGTGATGATGGCAAAGGCAAAGACCGCTTCACAATTGGCAGGTGTGATGTTGTTTAAGGCCTCACGGAAAGGTGACGAGGCAAGGGTATGATATCGAAGAGCAGCATCAAAGTACGAAACAATTTCAGACGGATGCTTCGCACTTGACGCTATATGCAGGGCTGCCAACCCAAAGATCCCATCCATCAAAAAAGGGCTAGATATTGCCAGACGTGGGATATGGACCTGCCATGTATACCCGTCTTCGGGTACGCCAGAAAGGCTTTTATATGAATCGGTAGTGTATTTGTGGGCTAATTCGAACTCAAGCAGGCGGACGGCAGGAGGTAGAGGAAGAATAGGTGGTGCTACAGGAGGTGGTGGGCCTGGACTTGGCTCGGCCCGCCCATTATGGTATTGGTTACCGCTGGGGACGGGAGGCGCGTTTGGTGATAGGGATGATTGTATGGGTGACGCTTCGGCAGACGTCGTTGAGGCTGCTTTGACTCGGCGAGCAGCCGCCAATGAGTAAACGCAATTTATCTCTCGATTCTGACAGTTGGTGCAAGGAGGGCCTCGTTCGTCACACTATAACAGGAGAGAAACAAGAAATAAGCATGGGGCCAGGCACCTTCGCGGCTGATGGGGGGAGTTGGATGTGGATGGGCATATATGAAATCCTCATATATTGTGCGTTGCCCGGTACGCAGCAATTATTATGCCTGACCAGCCAGGCTCGGTCAACAACCAGTTAAGGACAGAGATACGATGCCATCGACCTGATACAGACAGCATCCATCCCACGCCTTAACACGACCCAATAGCTAATAGCTAATAGCAGCGAGGGGGGAAGCATGCGGTGCAAGGGCAAAACGAACGAAAAAGCTCTGCTGGCTTGGACAACAACAACCCTACCTTGACTCGTCTCTGCTTGCACTGGTCGCATCCATTCCGCGACTTCTTATGCGATCTCCGGGGCGCCATGTTTTGACCAGCAGTCCCGCCGCATTAATAACAGCCATTACCTGCCGGCATGTCCCAGAATGACAGGTCGCTCAGTGTCCGCTGGCCTGGCTGTCACCGTAGCGTGATTGGGATAAGGCTTTTCGGGAGCGCTGGCCAATGACGCCGGCGGAAGGCCCGGATAATCCACCATCCAGCTCTGAGGCATGCAAGCAGCGATCATCAAATTGACAAGCTGCGAACCTCCCTGACTGGCTGCTAGCACTCTTCTGGAGACAAGCTATGTATTGCTTACTTTTTTCTTTTCTTTTCGTTTTTATTCTTTTTTCATCTCCAAGCTAGCCTGGACATGCTGCGGGTTTACGGGAGACATGGCCGACCCCGTGGAGCCCATCCAGGGTTCGGAACGCCTGGAGAGAGAAAACGAGAGCGAAAGCGAGAACGACTTGATATCAAGTCCTCCCTGGTCCCCGTCCTCGCCCAGCATATTATTAATGAACGGGCAAAAAAGTTATGCATAACTAATGGCTCCGTACTTATCACAGACGATATCCGACTCTCTTGTTCTTTTCTTCCCTTTTGCTCTGCTGGTTTCCCTTCCTCCTACGTCTCGCTGGGCCGGACGCAAGCTCGATCTCAACATACCCTTTATTAAACGCTGCTCGTTAACTAAGCGGGGAAAATCAGATAAAAAAAAAAAAAAAAAAAAAAAAAAGAACAATGGTACAGCCGAGTTTTGCTACCTGTACGGAGGTTGGGCCAGCGTGCCCTGTTGTGGCCACCACCTACGGCTACTATCCCCAGCTCGGGTCAAATGCCTTCTTGACCGCATTCTTCGCCTTTCTTGCTCTCGTCCAGCTAGGCCTTGGAGTTTTCACTCGCACATGGTCTTTTTTGATTGCGTTGTTCATGGCCTGCGCCCTAGAAGCGATCGGTTACGGAGGGCGTCTGCTCATGAACAAGAATCCCTGGTCGAAAGACGCATTTCAAATCCAAATTGTCTGCCTCATCCTGGCTCCTACCTTCTTGGCTGCTGGCGTCTACCTGACAATCAAGCATATCGTCATCTTCGTTGGCCCGGAGCACTCCCGTATCAAGCCAAAGCTGTACACATGGGTGTTCATTCTGTGCGATATCGGTTCTCTCATACTGCAGTCAGTTGGTGGTGGTGTTGCTGCCGCAGCAACGAAGAGTAACTATAAGCTGCTGAACGTCGGCAATGGTATCATCATTGCCGGTATTGCTTTCCAGGTAGCTACCATGTCGGTTTGCGGACTTCTTGCCCTTGAGTTCTTCATCCGAGCATACCGAAGTGGAAAGGGGTTTTCTTCCAGCGGCTTGCCATATGGAGCTGCAGCACGTAAATCGTTCTGGATCTTCTGTGCGGCAGATGTCTTTGCCTATATGGTCATCCTGATCCGATGCATATACCGGTAAGTGCTCAAGGTATTATCTTATCCTGGGACTTAATATTTACAAGGAGGTTGTATAGTCTACCTGAGATGGCCGGCGGCTGGGGCAACCCGCTCATGCGAAATGAGAAGGACTTTCTCCTCCTCGACGGAATGTAAGGATGATATGATGTCTCTTGTACACCTATACTTGGTTCATGGCTGACAGGACTCTAGGATGATTGCTTTGGGTGCTGCCACATTCACCATCTTCCATCCCGGATTCTGGTTCCCACCCATGAGAAAGGGCGGTGCAGGGTCGAAAGACCTTCAGGGTATCCCTCCAAGCGAAGGAACCAGTGTAAACGATGCCGCAGAGAAGTAATTACACTCAGCACCTAAAAGCAACCTGATCTCTCCTTCATATTTATTTTTGAATTTTCAGGACTGGTGTTTGTCGCTTGATGTGCAAACCCTTTCCTCTACTTGTTTACTCCGATTTATTTCCTGAACATATTTTTTTGATCATTGTGCCGTTTTAGCGAAGCGTCCCTCTATTTTCCTGATGAGCACTTATTTGGACGTATATAGATGATCAATTATTTAGAACCAATTGGATTATTTACACTGGAAAGGTCTGAGTTTTTGTTTGTGACTCTTTTATAGTCGGGAGGCCAGAGAGTTTCGGGGGCTGAGGTATGTCGTCATAAGTCCCTTCCCCTTCCAATCATGTCCCTACACAGGCTGATGGCAACTTGGATATCTTGCCTCTAGATATTGATGAGGGGTCCCGTCTTCCATGATTTGTATTGCAATGTGGCTCTTTGCCGGTGTTGTCTACTAGATATGGCTGCCTAGCACATCCATATAAGACTATATATTGACATACGTTAGATGACACCCTCGGTATTCGACGATAAGCGAATAACCGTTACCATGGCTCCGTCGAAGCAAATATTCAAGTGTATCGGCATCGTTGGAGCGGGGAATATGGGGCCCACGATGGCATTTGGCTTTGCTGAAAGGGGCATCAAGGTATCACTCTGGGACGCCAAAGCCGAGAATGTGAGGAACGTGATGGACAAGGTCGAAGGAGAGAAGGGAGTGGAGGAGAACATACGGCCATTTTACGATATCCATGACTTCGTCAAGAGCGTTGATGTGGCAATCGACCAGGACGGACGAGGTCGTCGACCGTTCATCTTCTCAATCACCCATGGCTGGCCGGCAGACTGTGTCCTGGCCTCAATGATGGACGACCTAGAGGATGGAGATATCATACTCGATGGAGGCAATGAGAATTATCGAAACACCGAGCGAAGACAAGAGGAGATGGAGAAGCAGGGAGTTAGTTGGATTGGGATGGGAGTGTCAGGGGGCAATCACTCGACTAGACCTGGACCTAGTCTAGCACTTGGAGGTGACTCTGATGCCATCAGGGCTGTGATGCCCTTGATGAAGGAGTTTGCAGCGCAGGACGCTCGAACTGGTGAATCCTGCGTGGCCAATGTTGGAACCAGGGGTGCAGGCCACTATGTCAAAATGGTTCACAATGCGATTGAGAATGGAATGCTGTCTACCATATGTGAGGCGTGGGCATTGCTGCATTATGGCTTGGGTAAATCATATGATGAAATCGGGGATATATTTGAGAACTGGAACTCAGAGGGGCCCCTGAGGAATACGTTCCTTGTCCAGATAGGGGCCAGCATCTGTCGAGAAAAGAAGAAACCCCAGAAGGACAGCGATAAAAACCAAGCTGCCGACAAGCCCTATATCCTGGATGACATGCCCGATTCTGTAAGACATGCAGATGACGATGACACTGCTGGTACTCTGTACTGGTCTGTCATGGAGGCAGCAGACCGGCACGTCTCTGCTCCCAGCATCGCAGCGGGCCAATTCCTGCGAGTCTCCAGCGTGAACAGGAGACAACGGCTCAAAGTGGCTCAGAAGCTAGGCATAGCACCCCCGAAGAGGCTCACGCACATCCATGACGTCCCAACCTTTGTCGAAAAGCTTCGAGACGCAGCATACATCTCCATCCTGGCATCGTTCTGCCAGGGACTCGAGCTGATTGCCCGTGGATCCAAGGATGAGAAATGGAACACCGATCTAGGAGACTGTCTGAAGATCTGGCGAGCTGGTTCGATCATTCAGGCAGAGTATATATCCGACCTGTTGATGCCGGCCTTGACATCTGGAGCTCACATCATGAACATGAAGCTGGTCGATGAAGTTGCTGCCGCCATGAACAAGAATTTTGATTCCCTGAAGCAGGTTGTCCTGAAGGGCACTGAGTCAGATGCATATATCCCATCCTTATCCGCGAGCCTGGAGTATTTGAAGTATGAAGGAGCCAAAATGCTGCCAACGCAGTTCATGGAGGCTGAGCTGTCTTTCTTTAATGCCCATCGCTATGACTGGCCGGGGATACGGGGGTAGTCGGGTCAGCTACATGAGTACCATGCAATCTTCCATTCTGTCTCGGGGGGTCTTTCGGTTGATCTATCAATTTTATCTTCTCGGTTTCAGCTTCGGCTAACTACCTGTTTTATATCCATCACGTGTTGCTATTTGATTGCAATTATTTACATGAAAGCGTTCTCGAAACCAGAAAAAAACAAGGCATGCATGGCTAATATCAGATAAGTAGTTATCAGATTGACCAAATGAAAAAAAAAAAAGGAGGATTGAATCAAATTTGATGAATATTTCCACTAATAAAACAAGAATCCAAAATGCACAAAAAATGGGGGTATGCAGATGCAGGCTAACTATATGAGAGACATGAAGACGGTATAATAATATAAAGTCATCCAAAGGTGGTCGTCATAGATGGATCTTCGACCTTGAGCCGGCATTTGAAAGACGCGGCCGTCGCTGTCTACGCTCCCTCCGCGAGCTGGTCTGGATGAAGTACGGCTCTGCAGAGGAGCCATTCTGCGGGAGATGCGGCGGCGTCTCTCTCGTGAGCTGCAGCAGCTTGAACTGCTCTGTTGATATGATACCCATGCAGTACATGTGGCGCATCAGGTCAAAGTCCGGACACGGCTCTACCTGGCCACAGGCTCCCCAGCGCGGATGTTCAGCAAGGATATGATCCAGCATGTTCTGCCATGCCTCTCCTCCCACGGGCTGTTGTTGCTGTTGTTGATGCTGTTGATTCGGCATCTCTAGCTGCAGCTGGACAGACTGGATCTGCGGATTTGAAAAGACCTGCTTGCACACTATGCAGCTCACTTTGCTCGGGGGCTGATGGGACATGAGATGGCCGGTGACGTGCAGTTTCCAGTCCTCGGGGTCTTCGAATGATTTATCGCATTCGAATATTCCGGCAAAGATACACTTGAGGGCGAACGGGTTTAGGGTCTCGTCATGGTCAGGGAAGGGAGCTGGCAGGGCAACGACAGGGCCGCCGTCGTTCTGATGGAGGATCTTGGGCCGGGAGGAGTAGACATGCGGACTGCGGTCTGTCGAGTCGATGCTGGAGCCAGAAGGCATCGACTGCGACGTGCATATCGAGACAATCATGCTGAAAGTCGGTGTAGTTACGCCGGCGGACGGGGCTGCTTAAACTAGATGCTCGACACGACGGAGAGGGCTCGATAACTACTGCATCGATGTCTCAGTCCAGTGGGCAAACCCGAATTATACGGCCAGGATAGACAATAATTATGCAGAAGACGCTGGAAGGGCAGCGAAGTCGACCTCTGGTCCCTGGCCTCGACTTGTATATAGTTGTACGCCCTCTAAACCGCCCAGCGAAGTGCCCAAACCCGCAACGCAAGGCGGCAATAATATCAACTCCAGGGCCGAAAACAGGATATAAATATGTCTTGTCTATGTGGTTTTCCCTTCACCCGGCCCGCTCCCGCGGAATTTTTGGGCGTCCCTTTTGGCCCTCTCTTCTCCGACAAGGATCAAATCAGACAGTATGGGAATCGTAGCTCTCACTTGACTTACATCTCATCGACTTGGGCACAAACCGCTGCATAAAAAGGAGCCAAAGACGCAAAGAATAAAAGGAAATAAATCGAACCCGACCAGTCCCAGGCCAATTGTCTATTTTTTTTCTCTCCCTCTCTTCCCTTCAACCTTTGTGTGTGGCTTGCGGCAAGTCAGAGCTAGCCACGTCGATGTCCCACTCGCAGCTGCATGAGCTGCGGGGATGAAAATGGCGGTTTTGATAGACGGGCAGCCAACCGCTCGATGCTGTCGTGCATAGCCGGGGCCGTGGCACTGCGGTTAATGGTTTGGATGCTGCGGTTATGGCTGCAAATAACCTGCGAGTGTGACTTTATGGCCGTCAATCCAGAGGCATAACGCAGTCCTCTGTAGCCAGTTGGGCGTCTAGTTTGCGCTTGCAGGCTCGATGACCAGCTGTTCGCCGTGGACTGGCTTGGGCGATGTCTTCAGCTTCATTTACAGGATGAGCGTGTTCCCTCTTGATGAACTGGCCCCAGGACGCAAGTGTACGGCTTCTGGCTCTGCATGCGCAGTATGTCCATAGGCCCAAGCAGATCAGGCCGTCGGAAGCAGTTACGGTCTATTATTATGCAACGGCCAGCTGTTCGCCTAGGGTGTCCAAATTTGTACTCTTCAATTTGAGCGGTTTCTTGTCCATTCTAAGCCGAAATACATCTACACAGCTATCATATTGGCATTCCGATGTCTTTCTTTTTTGGTGGGTATCTGATCTCGTTTTTTGCTGCCACTATAAGTTAACCAGCTGGAATTGGATCGCTGAATTCCTATGAAATCAGGGGCTCGAGCGGGAGGAAGTGAATGTCGCCGCCTTGTATGTTAATTGAATGCGGCGCCAAAATAGGGGTATTATCAAGATCATCCGAGTCTGGTCTTTTGGGGCATTCAACTAACTAGTCAAACAGCACCTATTAGTTATAGATATAGAGAAAAATAGTAGTTCTCAAGCAGGGCAGAGTTGTCTGTTAGATGGTTGTCAAACAATAGCAGCAAAAGGTCGATATGATTGATTAAAAGAGTGTAGCAAACGAATAACCATTAGTTATAAGTCTCCTCTAAAATTATATTTGCTATTCATATGATATATCGCTCAATATTCTATTTTCTCTTCGCCTTGCAAGCTCTTATCGTAAATGAACTGTAGTTAATTTCATTGGAAGGCTTGAAAAGCACAATGGAAATATAGATTAGTTATCCCGTTGACTAAGTCAACTACGATGATTTATGAATAAGGGTATACTTCTACCTTCTTATACCTAGCTAAAAAAATAATTCAAAACGGGCGCTTCGAACGGTCAATCCTAGTCCAACCCGACTAGTATTTGGGGATGCCATAAACCGTGTGGTCTTCTCGAAATATGCGTGGCCAAGGAACAGTTGGAAAGTGAGTCTCGCATCCCATTACCTCAGTGGGAAGAATGACATACTCGGCAGGCTGCATATTACCGCGCGGAATGTAGGGTTATCTGTCACATTTTTACTCATAATAAGCGGCCATCCTTATTCTATAATACAAAGAAAGCATTTGATTTGAAATCCCCCAGCTACCACAGTCTCATTTGCTCATCCAATCTTCCAAATCGTCAAAAAAGGCTTCATTGTAGGGATTCTTATCCAACCACGCTCCTGGGGCTGTGATTTGGCCAAATTCGTTATAGAACTTACTGAGCAATTCATTTAGAGCTATTTCAGAATTAGTGCAAATATCCTACTATTATAGCAGCAGCAGTTTGATCGTCGAATAGTTTGATACCTACATTCTTCTTTCCCTCTTAGTACTTTATCTCTAGTCTATATAATAATTTAAGTATATGTTGAAAAAAGAATTCTAACAAGCCCTAATAAGAGAACTCAGTGAAGATAGAAGCTAGAGTAAGGAAAATAAGACTGCCGGTGTAGGAAATGCATATATAACTAACTCTAGAAAATCAATAATTATAGGCTAGGGACTGCAATGAATGATGAAGTACTCGAATCGCTAAGGACTCCTTTCTGCCTTTGAGATTCTGGTCGTAGTAGGACCTTTTGGGTGCTGAAGATGTAGTTGTAGTTGTATCCGGACCTTTCAGCTTGGGCCTCTTCTCTTTAGGGGTCTTCTGTTATCTGAGAGAGAATGATAAATCTGCTACGTGCCGTGCACGAGGTGACGTCATGTCATGATGTAATAAGTTGATTGATTGTTATCTAAAGAGAGCGTTGCGTTCGGTGACGTTGTGACGTGCCGTTACGATGACGTAGTCACGTGCGAGGGACGTCACAAAATCCTTTGCCGTCCGTAGCTTGGCTTATTGTCTGCGGTTCATGAATGTTAGTCGGCATTCATTGTTGTTGCCAGGAGTCCGTTAGACGAATAAGAGGTTGTCGGGGGTGCGTATCAAGTGTTGCGCTTTATTCAGAGGAAGTTTCTTGCTGGAGTAATTGAACGTTGTGATGTAAACGCAATAGGTGGAAGCAAGGTAATGCTTAAAGTGAGCTTTACCGCTCGAAGAGGAGAGATATTCTTGAACCACTTCGACAGAGTCGGGTCGTTGCTAGACCCCTAAACTGGAACGATATTGGAGCGGTCCGCAGAGAAGTTAAGCTCCTGGGGTAGGAAGAGAGGAGAGAGCAGATTAGTCTGCGAAAAGCTATCTTAAGGAGAAGAGAAATTTGGAAGAGCAGAGTTTGAGCAATAACTGAGCCCCAAAAAACCCGGGGCCCGAGTTTTTGAAATCTAAGCTAGGATATAAGACACCGGGACTCGTCCGTGTCTTTTGAATCTGCTTAGCTTATAGGGGTATCGAGAGCGAGGTCATTTGGAAGCGATGACTCCTGATCTAGATATTTCGGTGTATGTCGTTGGGTCGAGGGCCCTGAGCAAAACTTGCCTTCTGATAGTTAGAACATCGAAGGGTCTTCAACGGCCATGATATGCAGGCATTGCGTTTCTGGGGATATCCAAATGACTGGTAACCCAACTGATAAAAGGGACGGCGGCTTGAGTGGTATCGGGGAAGGGCACATTTGTACCATCGAATGCATCGCGGATAGTAAGGTGCTAGTGTCAAAGTCTGCCGCTACACCAAAAGGAGTGAGCCCACACTAATGGTAGGCAGAGCTGAAGTTTGACAGCTAGTTAGAGAGAGCGTTAGTTAGCAGTGGACAATATCTTGTACTAGATGATAGAGCAACTTGCCGATATCCTTTGCTACACCCTGGTAAGGGGCGTTTCTATAGATCACTCCGCTTCCCGAGGTTCTTGAACCACAATACAAGCTTCGGGAATCGGCGAATCTACCATTGGGAGCCACTGAGAGAAAATATATCATCATTTCTTTGATCTCAAATGCATCGCAGGATGGCTTAGCGGCCTGACGGTGAAGCTGCCCTCTAGATCCCAAGGCTCCATTACGGAGCGAGCGGCCTGCCAGCAGTACTCTACAGCAGTAAGGCAGTTTGCATGCGAGAGATTGCGTTATGATAATATTGCTTCGATGACAATCGCAAGGAATTGTATGCATCTCGCCTGCAATGACCTGTAGCCCCGTCCTGGAGATTTGGCTCGCTCGAGGATAGCTCATATTCATCATCAGAAGTGGTATATGGCCTACCAACTTTTGGTTGAGTGGCGCATTGCAAGTTATTCCTCCATGAATATCTCGATCCCCTTGATGTAGGGCTTCTTTACGGGGGTGCAACGAGTACACGGCTCTTCCCTTTTCTGTAGGCTTAAAATCGTCGTCTTTTCTGGTGGTAACTGTAAAAAGTAGTTATATACCCCTTGGTGTCATATACTCTCCCCTAAATGATTATATGGGAGAGCCACAGTGGGATATAAATGTGCAACAAGTTGGCTTAAACATACGGCACAGGGGAGAGAGGGCCTGGTGTCACGTCTTTTGCCTCTAACCTGTGCTCGGATGAAGACATAGTTAACGCTGCGCAAACGAACCCATTATTTTAAATGTAAAATCACTTAAGAAGGCATCGAACGAGGTGGAACCACCGGCCACTAGCTGCCATACCTATCGTTCTTCTCGCGGACTTGCCTTCATACCATAAAAATGTGTAAAGGGTTGAGTCGATGGTTGGAGTAGTGGTAAGGAAGAGAAAGAGACAGAGGAAGAGGGAAGAAGATGCTGGGAATTTATAGACCACCTGGGGAACTAGCTATGCTGATAGAGTGAATACATTCCCGCAGTGAATTAGCCGGAGATGAAGCCATGTCATCAACGAAAGGAGGCAAGCAGGTCTCACTGCTAGTATCCCGCATACAACCATAGCAAACAAGCCATTCAATCAAAGGAGTGACTGGAAGTGCGTCACTTTAGTTATCTAGACCGGCTCCTTAAACGTACACCTTAGACATGCTCCTTGGGGTAATTATGCTCTTTGTTTAGTTACGTAACACAAAATGGAGATACCAACTCCCCCCTATGCTGCTATAATATAAGTGTATAGTATGTTGGGTTTCATTAGTCAATTGTTTTCATTAGTAAATTATATAGGAAGTCGCTTGAGAAATTACAATATTACCTTCGTCAACTTTACCTAATACTCTAGTTGGGTAGGAGATAACCATTGGTTAACTAAGCGAAGCTAGCCGCAAGATGGAAAGCTAGTTAACTAACTAGTTACCGAGGAGCAAGCGTCAGCATCATTTCCTACGCAGGCTGATTTTCCGCAGCACCCACTTCGCTAGAAGAACCCAGCGCCTGCATAACCATTAGTTATTGCTAACTACAACAACATCATGTCGAGATTCATAAAGTCCTACAGCATAATACCAAAGGATCTTTTCCGCATAAACAACGGCCGTGTTGTTCGTTTGCGGGCTTATCCTGGCCCTCGACGGCCTCCTGGGCTGTTTGACCTCCTGACGCACAACGGAATGGTGCAGCCAAAGGCCCTCAACCCGGCCACTTACCAGCGTAAGAACAGCAATCACCTTGTACAATCGATATAAACACCAGTGTAAGGCTAATTCATGTCTGTTTTGATGAGATTAGCACCAAACGGGGCCTCAATGCGGCCAAATACTCTAAAAATGCAGCAGAATGCAGCCAGCCTCAGGGGGAGCTCGGCCTGTATTTACAAATTGGATGCAGGTTAGTACCCAAGTACGTCGGTTTGGCTAAATGTCGAGCCTGACGATACACTCAGGCATTCGGATACCGGACGACCTTATACTGGTCCATGAGTTCAAAGATCATTACTCCCTGCAGGCCAGGAACATCATGACGGTAGAAGGTAAGCCAGATGCTGAATCCATTGATTACGGCTTGACTAACCGCCTAGATCTCAATGCCAAAATCACTCGGTTCCTTGAGGGAAGTGGTCGGTGTCTGTCAAAGGACGAGTGGCTGCGAGAGTACCCAGAGGCCACGGAGACGGAGTAACGAGCCGGTAATCACAGCTGTTGATGGTGGGTTTCGTAGGAGGATCGAGACGATGGGGAAAAGGGGTTCACACTCGTAGGGTCATGGTCCAGAGACATTCCGTGTCTATGTGAATAATGATATCCATAGTGATAGGAGGTTCATGCGGAACTCGAAGGAGTGGCTTTGCGAGGCGTAGGAGGCTAGTCAACTGAGATCTTTTTTTGCTCGCAGGATCGGAAGTCGACGGGACAAGCCCGGAATCTCCGTCATTGACATAATAAATCTTATCAGATCAGCTTCACTTCCGCCATCACTGGTAACTGCATCGGACCTACTACGAGGTAAAGATGCCTGGCTTTGGGCGTTGTAACGGATCGACGGTGTATAAATATACTCAGGGTGACAGTCATAGTCTGCTCACCACCAAGTACGGCCTGCCGACCAAGTCCTAGAAGGTGAAGTTGCTACGCCCAAGGGAGACCTTGTAACTGCATCTCCATCCCAGAATCAGTACCTAACTGGCAGTTGGCCTGCTATCGATCCTAGTACTGGGAACTTCTCAGCATAAAGAGGGTGGAAATATGACTCTCCAAATATCCTTTGGGCCGTGCGACTGTTGGTAGTGAAGCCTGGGCTGAGCTTGACGATAAACGTCTTTACAAAGTGTGAGGATCCATTGAATGAAAGTCCTGCGCTGTAGAAGAGCACAGTGGTATAGTTTGAAATGATACTATATCTTCGCCAGATAAAGGTTAATGAGTTTATGGCTTATCTCTCCAAATGATTATTATTTCTTCCCAATGTCTGACTCAATCTAGGGGTATCTAGCATGGCCCAAACAATCCAACATAAGAAAATCCAAAAGGTGTAATCATCACATCGTATTGTCATTAATTCTCCGTGCGCAGCACTTCAAGGGCAAGATCCGCTGCTTTCGCCCTGGCCTGGTTTTGACTTACGCCATCGTCAACTCGAGATATCTCCTCATCCCCTACCAGGACCTGACACTTCCATTGTGTAACCCCGGGTTTCACATGGACCTCTGACACAACGTACTGCACACTGAGGGACTGAGCCACTACGCCGAGACGCTGTTTCGGATGCATAAAGTCAATACCATCATCTTCGAGAACACGCTGGAGATAGTCCATCAGACCAATACGTGTAAGAAACTTTTGGCATGCGAGTATCGAGCCGCGTGAGTCAATGAATATTGCGCCCAGGATACTCTCGATAATATCCGAAAAGAATTTGGGTGCATTGAGCGTCGAAAGTAACGTCCAGGGGTATCTAGCACCTGACCGCAACGCATTTTCTATCTGGCCTCGTAACTCCTCAAACGTGCGGGCCATGGCCTGCTGGGTCTCAACGATATCCGTACTCGAATGCGACATATACTGCCACAGGGACACTTGGCGGGTAGACGAGGTGACTTCTACCTCCCCGGTTGGAGACACGCAGACATCTTCCCGCGTTTCGTCCGTGGATGTGTTCATGCATAGGAAAGCAAGGAAGTCGGCGTTGACCAATGCAGTGCGTATCAGGTGCATATCTTGATGAGGAATCTCTTTTTTGCAGCGGAACAGTGCTCTCGTAACGATGTTGTCCAGAATCGAATCCCCGAGAAACTCGAGCCTCTGATACGTCATCCCACTAATTGGATTACTGGGATGCGACAGGGAGGCGGCCAGGAGGGCCTTTTTCGTAAACGAGTATTCGATCAGGGGTTCTACTTTCGACAGAATATCGCGGGGGCAATCGTCGTTGAAGTCCAGTGCGGAGTCGTAGAGAATTTCAATGCGCTCCCCAGACGGCAGCCAGTTGATTTCAGGGAGAAATAGCTCCAGGCAATGTAGCACTTTGTTCTCTCCCCCATCAATAATGGCGGCCCCAATTAATGATTCCACAACATCTGCAAGGGTCTTGGTAGACAATTCCCGGGTGGATTTCTCTCCAATTTTCCCCGCATTGTTCGTGTACGTGCTGTTGTATAGCGGCCGCCATTTCGCACCTGTGAAGCACGTCGTAAGGATAAACTGGTCCAGTCCGGTGTCTACTGCAGCTTTCCAAAGTCGAGAGTTGGATACGATGGAGTCCTTCTTTTTCGACAGTATCCCTTCATGCCAGAGTGGATGCTCTGCCAAAAGCTGCATAGATGCATGCAGCTTCAAAGCACTGTCTCCAAGAAATTCTAGACGTTGATAGTTGATATCCTCCCTTGCTGAGGCGGCAGTGATCGCTGTCAGCACTAGCTGAATATTCTGGAATCCTATGGGCGACAATATAGTTTTGGAAAGTTCCTCGGCCAGCAAGTAGCGCCCAATGGTGTGTATCAGGGATGGGATGAACAGTGCAAATTTAGCGAACCCGACAGGTAACATGGATATACAGCTTTGTCGAGCTGGAATACAGTTCCTCGCAGTGTGATGTTGTTTAGAACCGGTCGAGTTGGTGACGGGATGCAAGAAATCAGCTCTCTTCGGCCACTTTTCTCCTTCGACATGCAGTATCTCTCCCTCTTCCTCCTCGTCTTCTGCAGACTCACTATCATCTTCTACTCTGACGCGTTTCATCCATACAAATTTTTCCGCTACCCATGCCCTAGCATAGATATCAGTTCGCCTTGCAAGGCCAAAGTCACCAATCGAGCTGAGGCCGCCGCTTACAATGTTTCGTCCCAAAATGGACTCACTGACTTTAGTACACCATGATTCAAGCCCTCCATGTCCCTCGGCAAGGTCGGGGGCAAATATGCAAGAGAAATCACGGGAAGTTCCGTTCATTCTAGATGGGAACACGGAGGACAGAAGAATATGTGTAGCTAGTGGGGCTGAGACAATATCCTCATCCGACACCGTCAATTCTTGCGGCGAAACTGATGCTAAAAGAGTGCTTTTCTCGTTCCAGAATAGCTTAACAGTAAAATCGCATGGGAGGGGTATTGGTAGGATTAGTAGCATTCTAGGCAACTCTTCCGTTCCAGAGGCAATGACAATACTGCTCTGATAGAAGGTATCTGTACTGTGCCATCGATAAGCAACCATTTTCCAGGGGTTGAACACCTCGGAACATGTTGCCATGCTGGTGCGTTTTTCAACATGCGCTGTTTCTTCGTCGGTGGTACGGCAGTGTTCAGGCATCAAGTGGTCGTTAACCAGACCGACCTCGTAAAGTTGCAAGTAGGCTTGAAATGCTGCATCTCTTTTGGCCATTTTTTCTCTTTTCCATGCTTGAATTCCCTCGAATTCACGAAATTGGAGATCTAGAACTGTGGGGAGCAATACTTTGGCGGTTAGCATGTCTTTAATTCCCGACTTAGAGATGATGAAGTCAGGCTGAGTATCTGTGAATTCACAGGGTATTGTTGAGCAGAAGTGAGAAAGGTGTGCGCGAGCATTCGCAAGGGTTAATAACGCCCTGACAGAATAATAAATAGTCAGCAGGCAATCCCACAAAAGCAGCCCAGGGGTAACACTGTACCCAGTTGATTCAATTCTAAAGCTTTCATATTCGATTTCATCTTCATCATCCTCTTCCTGGAGCCTGTCTATAAACTCCTTGTTGCTCAAATACCTTTCTTTCATAATATCCTCCATGGCTTCCCAGTCCTTGTATGTCGCAGTATCATCTTCGGCATAGAATATAACAAATTTCGAGCTCTTCTTTCTTGCTCTACCCCGTCTTTGAACAAAGGAGCGTAGCTGTTTCGGGGGATCAAAGCATACAACAAGGTCACATGCGGAAACGTCTATGCCTTCTTCCAGGACAGAGGTAGCAACAAGTAAGTTCTTTTTGCCAGACTTCAAATCATCTATAGAATCCTTCATGTCTCCTGGCTTGCTGATCTCAGTAATATCTGCTTTCCTGTCGGAAAACGCAGAGTTCCCTAGGAAATAATCTGACTTTATGTGTGCAAGCTCTGGGTAATGGGCGATGAGATGGGAGAGCATAACCGCCGTTGCCCTTTGCTCAACGAAGATTATTCCCCTTGAAGCACCTGTGAGTTCTGACGACAAGAGGTCTACCAGATGTTCAACCTTTGGTGAGACCGCATCAGGGGTTGAATTCCAGCATCTTTCACCCATGATCGCAACCACAGGCTCCAATGCATTGCACATGAAGGAAGAGTCATCTCTATCCCATTCAGACCAATTCTGGTCAACGAGCTTGGCCCTTTTCTCGCGGGTCCGTCGGTATATCTCAGAAATATACGTCGATGAGGCCCAATGTCCAAGCTCGCCGTACATATGGCTAACTTTAGTGAAGCATCGCTTCAGCTGATCAAGGCAAGGAGTTTTCCGCGCAAGAGCACACAGGAACCTCTCTGTGCTTTTTCTATCTGTTTTCCCTTTATACCTCTGGAAAAACGGGTCGCTCTCGATATCTATGTCATCCAGCATATGTAGATATTTCATTTTCATATTGTGAGGTATTATTGAGTCTTTCTGGTACGAAACCTTTAGTAGCTCTGGTATATGCACATATTGCATCATCTCTTCCCGGTGAATAGCTGGTGTTTTACAGAAAGCATCGAGGTTTTGCTCCAGCTGTCTACTTTCCATGAGCAAACTGCCTTCACATAGGCGACTATAAGAATAATAGCCGAGTACTTACCTCAGAGAATCCTCAATTAATCTAGAGGTGGGACTAGCAGTAAGGCCAAGAATAGACGGGAGATCATTTGTTTCACTGAGCTGGTCTATACGGGCATGATAAAAATTTTTCATAATCTTATTTTCCGGAGAGGCCTTGACGCAATGGTGTGCTACGCAAAAGAGTTAGCAAGGGGTAAAAGAAATAACCAGAGTGATTCAATCTAAATAGTTACCTTCATCAAACACAAGCAATGCTATTCGTCGTAAGGTAATGAATCCATTGGACAGCACATCTAGAAGAATCTGGGGTGTTGATACAACAATCCTGGTATTTAGCAGAAAAGCATCCCAAATCTGCTGTGTGGACCAGCGTTCTAAGTTGTCTGCTCCGGTCAGGATCTTCGTCTGATAGGCAGGGAGCTGTTCAGAAATGGCCCTGTACTGTTGCTCTGCAAGGGGAACTTTCGGAGCCAGAAACCAAACGAGCTATACACCCGTTAATATATTGTGGTGCCTGCTAGTTAATTGTTCACGGGAGTTCATACCTTATCATTTGAGCACCTCTCTAGTTCGTGTCTAATGCGAAGAATAGCACTGTATATATGACCAATTGTATTAGAAGGTGCTTGACCATTCAATTGATCGTATCCAAGCGTTCTCAGCATGTATATAGTTCACTAACATTTGAGTCTTTCCACTGCCGGTGTCCATCTAGTTGCGATATTAGAAGACTTTTAATATAGACAGCAAACAGATGCATATAACTAACCGCGACTATTATATTCTGTTTTATGCTCGCCTCCAGCATCTCTCGTTGATATCCTCTTGGTCTCATCATATCTGGAGCATCCTCCAGGCTGTCAAGGCCTGCTTTCTGTGCTGCTTCATTTTGACGCATATCGCTTGAGCCAGAACTTGACCTGGGCCGTTTCCTCCCCTGCTTATGCTCCTCTAGGGCAAGCATCTGGCCAGGAAGTTCTGGCTTCGCGGTGGCCATGCAGCGTTGTTGTCGACGTCTTTTGGTTGCGGCGGTTGTAGTTGAAAGATGTTCTTGGTGGGTCTTGATGGGCATTGCAGTTGGTTGGTAAGTTCGTTAGCTGGAGAGGAGGAAGAGAGGAAGAAACACCAGGATGGAAAACCACAGCGACGGTGCGATGAAGAAGAAGAGACTCGCCTACGAAGATGGATGGTCTTTTATCAAATACTGGACGCTAAATGGAATTCTCCGGCGCTTTTTTTAACATGCATGAGCGCGAAGAAACCCCGCGTTGCATGCATAAACATCTGAAAGAAACTAGGACGGGGGTAACAGGGCATAAGAGTGTCACCATGGCTCAGGAGCTTTCATTACTGATATTATGGTAAAATTGTAGTCTATCATAGGTTGGTCAAGTAGTCTTCGATCTCCTCCTTGCTGAGCTTTCTGAACCGAGGGCCTCGGGCTCCCTCAACGCCTTCATATCCGAGCAGATGGTGTGCTGGAGGACCGACAATACCTGCATACATGGGTTAGTTCGAAGGATTTTTATAATGGGTAGGAAGTTCGGCCTTGTAGAATGAACTACTGACCAATTTCAATGGTATCACCGTTCATTTCACCTTCGATCGTCTCCTTGAGGGTCAGGAGAGCGATGTGTACGGCGTCCTCCAACTCTAGACCTTCAGTGTATCTCTTCTCAAGGAAGGTCTTTGCACTTGTGGAGCTCTTCCCAATGGCCGTGGCCTTCCATGGGAAATAACTTCCACTGGGGTCGACCTGGTACAAGCTCGGCCCTCCCTTCAAGATACCTCCTGTCTTGCCGGAAGCCTTCTTCTTCTCAGCATCTGTCTCTCCCTCCTTGGCTTCCGTGGTCTCTGGCTCGATACCGTCATCCCAGCCAGCAATGAGCAAGCTCACGCCGTACGGCCGGACACCACCAGACTGGGTAGCTTCCTGTACCACTCGAGCAACGTCTTGTACAAGTATTCTGGTGGGAGGATATTCGTTGTAGATGCGCTTGTAGTTTGTGTGGGAGGTCTTGCGGGCCTTGTCGACGAGCACGCGGTAGTCCGGGCCCATTCCAGAGTAGACCATGCCTATATCCGGGGTGATCAGGGAGACTTTGGAGAGCGAGGGGGGATCGACAAGAGGGCTCGTAGACTTCTTCTCTGTAGCTAGGACTACTCCATTTGTAGCTATGGGAGGCGACAGCATCAGTAACCGGTCGACATGAGAAGGGTTACCTGGTGGCTCGCCCTAACCTTTGATCCCAAGGGCCGTTACACCCTGGTTGACAGCGTTTAGAGCATATTCTACACCCAAGTTAGCTTGATACTGGGCCCTGCCGGCCGCGGCTCAGCTGCCATACCGATCTGAACTAGTTTCCCGCTGTGTCAAAGGTCAGCTTTCAAGCTCGCATCCCGCAGCATCACGGCGCAGTGGAGAGAAACAGTACCTGGGGGAGAAGGTGGTCAGCGAGAACGAGTAGCGGTCGGCCATGGCCAAAGGGCGGAATCGAGACGGCGAGCTTGAAACGCGAAAGACACGGTCTGGTGGTAGCTGTCGGTGTCTGCGGCTGTCCCTCTCGAAGCTCTGCGGCGGCCGTCGTCAAGCTGTTTCTTGTTTGTTTGCTTCACGGCGTCGTTCTTTTGCCTGCGTCTTTTGGTTCCATCGAAGAATCGCAAGGCAGATGTTGACGCGGCGCCGCAAACGGCAAGATTAGCCGCCCGGCTAAACCTGCGCTTCCGGGCGATTGGGCCAGCTTTCGCTTTTCTTCTTTTCTTTTCGACGGCGAAAACAAAAAACATCCCACACAACAACAACAACAACAACATCATCATCATCATCAAGCCATAGAGAAGACGACGACAGACGACGCCGTTGCTGCTCCTCGCCGGCTCCAGGACGATGCTACGCTCCTTGACCGGATGGCTGACAACGGACGTGCATGTTGAAGCTGGCTGAAAAGGAAGCTGTCTACATCACTACAAGATAACTACTACTAGGTGGCCATGGACTCGGCTCCGTCGTGGGAGTGGCCTGAAGCTGCCAGCACCGCTGATTCACGACCAGAAGGCAATGCAGAGCCTGAGAGGGAGGAGACAGGTGGCCAGCCTGCGCCGGAACCCAAGAGATACCCTCACCGGACGTGCCGGATCTGTCTCGAGAGCGTGCCTCCAACCACGCATCTGCCGTCAGATAGCTTCCCTAGCTTCCTACAGTCAAAGATCAGAGTGACATACGAATCCTCGGACCCTGAGCTGGGTCGTCTGCTTCGGCCCTGCAAGTGCAAGGGCTCGTCACGATACGTTCACGAGGGTTGCCTGAAGCTCTGGAGGAATGCTGACCCCGCATACGGGAGACGGAACTACTGGCAGTGTCCGACCTGCGGGTTTGAATATCGGCTGGAGCGGATGACATGGGCAAAATGGATCAACAGTCAGGTTGCTCAATTGACGCTTACAGTGGGCATCCTGCTCTTTACTATTTTTCTACTCGGGTTTGTGGCAGACCCGATTATCAACATATACCTAGATCCTCTTGATACCATCACTGGTGACTTGTGGGACGATGGCACAGATGGACTGGGTGCTGTGGACACGAGATCGACCTGGTTTGAGCATCTTATGAAGGGGCTTGCGTCGCTTGGAGTGCTTTCTTTTCTGAAAGTGGTGCTCGCTGCCTCACCGTGGCAGTGGTGGAATCTACGCAACTCTGGACTTCTCGGCGGGTCAGGCCGGAGATCAGCTAATACCGGGAGGAGCAGGGCTGCATCAGTGAGCTGGATAGTACTTGCTATCGGTGTAGCTACATTTCTTTGGGTATGTATTTCTTCCAATCCAGATACATTGTCTCAGCTACTAACACAAGCAAACAAAAAAAAAACAGGGCGTGTATAAAGGTGTCCGTGCTTGGAGCTGCAGAGTACTTGAAACTGCTGGACAGCGAGTCATGGATGTACCGCTAGACGATGATGATGAGGATGATGCCGAGGACGAGGATGAACGCGAAGAGCCTGCATCCTCTGCAAGTCGTCGGGCTCGATCTAGAAAAAATGACTAATACTGATTTAATACGACTGATCCTTGTCTCTCATCTAATGCACTCTCCCACACCGCACTACTTTAAATTGTCATGTCCTCACAATGACGTGCCAATTAGTCTTGTTGCGAAGATCCGATAAACTCTTCACTATCCATCGCCCTCCCTGTTGCTGTGTGCAAGCTCCGGCCTCTAGCAAACGTTTTGTTTCTATTTGCCATCATGGAGCCTCACCAGCTTACGGTGTTGGCTTTGGGAAGATTTGACCACTTGCCTCGACTTTGTTGAACTCCCTCTTGGGAACTATTCCGTGGGCATTCCTCTGTGGTATTCTTTCACGGGGGACTGAATGCCCATCGCTAGGTGTGTTCGCTCGAGATGTGGTACATCCTGCTTATACCGCTTTTATACCACTTTTATCATATTTATCCCACCATATTTCCCCTGGATAGGAATCGTACATTCGTCTATTACATCTAATCTAAGCTATTATGAGGCCCAACTTTCAGACCTAGGGTTCATCTCCTTCGGTTCTGGAGGCGGATTAAAAATTATGACCGCCAAAATCGATCCCTATATATCTATGGAATCTTATATTATGAGGTAGACGAACAAACGTGACTCTGGAATCTGGAACCACTCAACGGACCCAAGATCTTCGGTATTCCGGTTCAACCCTTCCGCCCAGCCAGGAGCCATGGACCTGGATTCCCGAGCTGGCCAAGCACCGTTTTTGAGGTGCACCGATACGGATCGCGGAACCGCCTTTTTGGCAAGCGACATCTGGTTTCGAGGAACCATCAACCGGAAATGCACCTACTTGGAAGTTACCTATGTTCAACCGTTTGCTCGTCCTGATATTGCAGTACATTTTAGCTCGACCAAACGAACCAGAAAGGCCACGATATTCTCAAACTTGCTTAGGGGGATACGGTGGCAGCGAATCGGAGGCCACGCAGACCGTTGTTCGAAATTCCAGAAACGCCATCTCGGAATCCGCAAACGCCTGCATGATGCACCGATGCGGATTGCGGAATCGGCCAGAGTCACGCGTGCCGTCATGACAAGAGTCCGACTTATCACACGTTCATGCTAGCTAAAGACCACTTGCGTTGCCACATTAGCATCGGGGCTTACGATACTACATATTGTAGTGGTGGACCTGCTCCGCTCTCTTTTTGACCCAGATACCTCTTATGGAAGGCATGTGTGGTCAAATGGTGTTTTGGTGGAGTGAGATCGGAGAATTACGGACCGAAAGAGGCTGAAAGCTTACGTTTGATAGAACCGGTGCTGTGTATCCTTATATATCGAAAAGAGGTCGAAAAAACAGCCCGGCACAAACGTGAGTGCCAATCGATCTGGCACAAACACCATTGCCAGTCGGCCAGCGGCAAATGTGAGTGCCAATCGATCTGGCACAAACGCCATTGCCAGTCGGCCAGCGGCAAATGTGAGCGCCAATCGATCTGGCACAAACACCATTGCCAATCGAGGAAAACGTGAGCACTAATCGGTCTGATATAAATATAAAGAGTAATTGGTCTAGTATAAACGCAAATACCAATCGATCAGGGGCAAACGCTAGCACTAGTTAGCCAAGCACAAACGTGAATCCTAAGCCAAGGGAAGGAGAGAGCAATACCAGGGAAGACACTCTCCCTGGCAGAGCTGAAGGGTTTAGGGAAGAACCTGGTTCGACACCTAACCTTGTCAATTCCTTGGTAAAGTACATTTCTTGAGTCCAGTCGGAAATTTCTTGACGGCAATGAGTTATTGCTAGATACAATTATCCCACGTAAGGGGTATAGTTAGGCTAGTTTAGCTATTACGGTTCTATTTTAGCCCGGATTGTGCTAGGAAGACGAGTTTATATACGGCGAGCAGATTCTAATATTAGACTTTGAGTACATCAGACAAGCATGCACCCCTACTCAGACAATCATCCCTTTGCTCTAGCTTCTATCTTCACTGGGCACTCTTATTAGGGCTTGATAGGGTTCCTGCTTTCAATATGTGGATGCCGACTCCTTACCAGTCCCCAGAGTCGAGAACTCGATTCTGTGCCTTGCAGCAGAGATTGAAGATTTACAATCCAAAGGGTCCACAAGCGCTGTGACTGCAAGGAAATACGGAATCAATGGAACACTGCATCACAGTATTATGAAATCGTGGCATTCCCAAATAATTAAGGTACTGCAGGAAGGCCAGAAGTCAATAAGAATGCTTACATGTTCAAGCATTATACGTTGAACAGCGGTACGACGTCGCCTGAATGATTCGAAAAGGAAATATGGTTGTAAGGGAAACTCCGGTGGAACCTCGATTTCCGGACCAAAATGCTCAACGGACCAGGAAGGATCAGATAAAAAATTCAATTTGAAACAAGGCAACGACTCGAAAAGGTCTTGAAACTACTCGGGGATGGCCTAGGACCAGAAGAACCAGAAATCGAATAACGAGCCCAAAAAAAAAAAAAAAAAAACGCCGATTCAAAATCTCCTTCTAGTCAACGAGAGCTTCCTGCTACTGCTATTGCAAACCCCAAAAGGAGAAAAAGTTATCAACGCTTTACAGGAGTTCTGGGCCACTGATAATGGACTAAGCCTGCAACCTAGCCCTGTTAAAATGGTGTCAAAATATGTAGCCTAGTCAGCTTACATCCGTATATAGGCGCTGCAAATTCTGCATATAACTACACCTTAGCAAGCTCACCACTATCACCAGTTCAACACGGTTATTCGTTCAACTCAGCGCCTTAACCAATCATTTCAATAATCCGCTGCTGTCAATTTGACAATGGTTAAATCTATTGAAGACCGCTGCATACTCTGTTCTACCATCGATTCGCCCTGATATTGCAGTACCTTGGAACACACGCTGGCCTTACCGGATGACGGAGATATTCTAGAGGAGCTCTTTCAACTGAGGAGGATGAGACTGCTAGGGGTCCTGATAATGGCAGTCACTCTGTTAACCGTCAAGGGTATGTCATTACGTATATATATATCGTGTTGGCCCCTGATATAGACTATGCCCTGGCCGAGTCCCCTTGAAAAGATATTGCAGCTATTTTCTCGCATCCCTACTAGCCCTTTATATCTACCATGGTATATCATCTATAGTGTCTGGCAAACGGCATTGTCTACTCTTCTCCTTCACAGTAAATAAGGCTGCGCCAAAGATCATCCGCTAAAATTAGCTACATGCCAAGCATATAAGCGGCGCCTACCGACCGAGACGCAGACTTGGCTTCTTCTTGGCGTAATGCTTAGTCAAATATCATGTGACTAGATTTTATTCACGTGACTATTTCACCCCTTTCGTCCCTTTTAGGTAAAAAACAACATCGACCGAAGATTTGGTGAAGTTTTTCTCTTTGGTCGCGACAAAACATCTGACAACGCAAGCTTGCAGCAGAATTGCTGGGATGATGTGGGACTCAGTTCTTCTTGTCCTCGTTGGCAGGACTTGATCTGCCTTCTTGGCCGGAAAATTCCCGAGTGGCGGATGTAGATACGAGAGAGGATGGAATCACGCCGCGTTTGGGGAGAAGAACTTTCGCTGCCTCACACAGATACAGGATAATAGGTACGAGAGCCCGCTGAGCTACGCCACCCACAGAGGGCCCTCGTAAGGTCTGACCAAGATTGCACTGATACTTTTTGATCCTCCAACCTTCATCTGGACATTTGTGTTATATTATCCAACTAACTAAATCCAGGGGTCAGCCCGTCACCCCCCCGGTCATCGACAAGGGACGGAGCCGATTTGCCTGCACCTGCACGCTCCAGACAGACTTCAAACGTGAGGTTGCACTATCCTATGGCGTCAGTCAAGCACCGGTACTTGCTACTAGGGTATCGCGCTCTGCCAGGAATAAGCACAATCTCAACATGATGCCATACTTTGGGCGGAGCCGGCATGGCCGTTACGAGACAAATGCTTGACCGTGAGTGTTGAAGAGTCTGCGGAGATGTGCTGCGTTTCAGAACGCCAACGAATAAATGGCGACTCGCACACCCTGTCGGGCCCGGTTCCGTCAAATGCAATGCTACTCTGACCTGGGTAGTTATACCCACTCCAACACTCCTCCTCCGGGTACCCCCTATCGTCCAGCGATGCGGCGGCATTCTCTAACCCGCCAAGCCGAGCCGGGCTATGAGGCTTGCTTAGGCAGTTGGGCTGCTGCACCCCCAAGGCCCTCGCGGAGCACCCCAGGCCCTCCTAGGGCTTCCTGGGGCATGCCAGGACAATCCCAGGCACCTTGACCTAGCCGACGAAGGCCGCTAGATCAGAAGTACGCGGCCCCAACCGAGAAAGATGTGCAATGTTTAATTTAGGCATTCTCGCAACGGATAACATAATTCCTGACCAATGCTGGAAATTGTTTGGCTGCCATCAATTCACACCCCGGCCCATCATGTGAGCTGATTCCAGGTCGATGCCTTTATATCTGCGGGGAGTGCCATGCGACGCTCCCTCGCTTTGGTCGCCCTAAATCGTCGTATCGCGTTGACCTTGCTGAGCGAAATCTCATCAAACGTGGACGCGACACTCTCGGTCGTCTGGACAATCGGCTCCAACAGAGTGTAAAACCAGCATCACTGAGGCCCTAAGGCACCTTTGACTGCACTACAGGTCTACTCCGCACTTAAAAATACACTTACCACCGTGGAGATCCGGGGCGCTCGTATCCATAACTATTCCAGAACTGCCAGACACCGCCGGCTTTCACGTTTTTTCCCAACTGTCCAGCAAGAAAACGGCAGACGGCTTCCCCTACTCTCAACGCCAACGTCGTACACATTCTTTTTCAACCAAGAAGATTCTCTCTCGGTTCGACAACAGTCGTGGGGAGGAGGGAGGGTTGTGCGCCCGTTTTTCCCATGGGAGGATGGCGGATACAAGGGCCAGGTGAACAGACGATTTTTTGGCCTGATAGATTCGAATCTACTCCGCATAGACACCTGTCTTTCCCGGGCGTTTGCAGCGCACCATGGCTTCCGGTAATCCGTCCGCGGCCGCAACCGCGGCATGCACGCCATGCCGCACCGTGAAGATGAAGTGCACGCGAGATCCAGACTCGGCGTCCTGCAATCGATGCAAGCGCAAGTCATTAAGCTGTTTCTACGAATCCCATCGGCGCGGTCGCAAACCGGGCACAAAGTGAGTGTTATCTTGACTCCTGCTTAATGAGAGTTCAGTTCTGTCCCTTCAACTGCGATTGATGGTGCGCATTGTTCTTTTTTTTTTTTGCTGGGTCGGAAGAACAAGCGAATCGCTAACCGCTGTAACAACACTAACTATGCAGACTCCGGCCCAAAGCTGAACGGTTAAAAGCTGCCGGGCTCCCTGCCTTGATCTCGAGCGCGCCGCCACCAGACACCAGCCCTGCCGTGACACCAGAAGAAGTCATCCGGTCTTCAATAGACACACGCTCTCCAAAACGAATAAAGTCGGATACCAGCTTTAGTTCCCCAGACCTGCCCGATAAACCAATACAGCCCGCCATCACCTCCGAGAACCCACTACCTACGAAGCTGGCTTCTATAGCCCAGTTAACGCACCCTCTTTCGGATAGCCTTGCACCCTTTGCCTTGCTGAAGAAGTCATCTACCCCCGGAAACTTCTCGATTGCAAATATCTTGAATGCTGAAAATGAAAGCCCGGTCGAGGAGCCGTCTCGTTGGAAAGATTGTTTGGCAAACGATGCCCCCATCGACCAGAACGATCCGGTACTCCAAAATTTGATCAACCTCCCTATAGCTCAAGGGCTTTTCGATAGGTAGGCTCCCTTCATTCCTCCGCCCATGCAAGACTTGATGTAGTGGATGCAGTTAGAGATCTAAGATCTAACATAAGCGTACGTATGGTTACAGTTTTTTCAAATACATGAACCCTTCATATGCCAATTCGATCCTGTCCTCCACACGGTACGATATGTTCGGAATCGGTCGCCGTTCCTATTCACCGCCCTCCTTAGTGTCGCTGCAAAGGTTTTCTGTCCGGCTATATATGCCAAACTACACGAACATAGCGAGAAGCTCCTTCACAATATCATGGGCTCGGGCGAGAAGTCTCTAGAGATAATCCAGGGCGTCTGCCTTTTGACACATTGGAAGGAATCCAACGACACGCGTGCGTGGATGTTTATCGGATATGCCATTAGGGGAGGTTTAGAATTAGGCTTGAATAAACTTAAGCCATCTATTCTAGATAAACCAATGCAGCTTGTTTCTGGCTTTGAGGAGGAAATGGAGTTGCGGGAACAACGCAGCAAGGAACGCACCTGGCTCGTGCTGTTCATCTATGATAGGAGGTGCGCAACTATCCCTCCTATGTTTACTGCTCCCTTTCTGTTCTACCCGTCCCCATACTAAGTGCACCGTATATATAGTCTAAGTCTCCAGCTGGGCATGCCATCAATGATTACCATGGACCCTCTGATCCGAAACGTACAGAATTGGCACCAGCATGCATATGCCACCCCTGGAATTGATGAGATGGTCACGGCCCTGACGCAGCTACGCATAATCGGCTTCGAGCTACTAGATCTTTTCTGGCTTGATCCACTCCATACATCACCAGAGTTTATGAAAAAGGATGAATTTATACTTCGGTTATGCAATAATGAGCTGGACAGATGGGAGGCCCGATGGCATTTGATCGTAGATGAAGGTGAGACTCATTTCAATTTACCTCCTGACTACCTGGGATCGAAGCTAACGTACTTTGAAGCCGACGCGACTCTTGCCCAGCGATTCCTTGTTCGATTTTACGGCTATCATTTGAGATTATTGCTCCATTCCTTTCAATTACAGCTATCCATCGCCAACGGGTCTGCTTCTAAGCCTGCGCTATGGGTGTGCTACGCGAGCTCGTTAGAAATGGTCCGGTTAATTATAGATCGCCTTGGGGCAACTTCCTATTTATATTATTGCCAGGATTCAATTCATGTGATGGTTGCATACGCTGCTGTCGCCATTGTAAAGGTTGGTGGACTTAAAAGATCTATGTACACCCCATGTTGTGACTGGCGTTGCTCACCGTTCTGCTTTAGATCCTCCTATCATTCCCCGGAGAGCTCCCAAGCGAAGCGGAGAGTAAAGTACTCGACTATATACTGGAGGCAAGTGAGTATTTTGGCCGACAATCGCCGACAGACAACACTAGCTGTCACTACCAGAGTCAGTTCCTCGCGAATGTGGTTGCACAGTACCGAGCCTCCAGGGTCTCCCCTGCGTCTTCTGTGAAACGACCGGCTTCGAAAGAGCTCTGTGATTTGATGCAGGAGACTACAAGCGGCGCAGATGCCAAAACGCAAGTAAATCTCTCACCGATAGCTGTACCACCACTTCATCAGACGTCTCTTCCGTCGCCCTTTCAAACGTCCCAACAGCAGCAGCAGCAGCAGCAGCAGCAGCAGCAGCAACAGCAGGAGGACGGGCTCAGCCAGCCACAGCAGCCGCAACAACAGCATCTCACACCTCTTAACCACCATCTCCAGGTGACATCGCACCTTCAAAACGACCTATTCTCGTCCTCAAACACTCCACCGCCGATACCCATGCATATGCCGCTAAATGACCCACTGCATAACCCGCACCACGACCAGCAGACTCTCCCCTTGATCCACCCTGATCATAACCAGCAACTACTTGCATGTGCACGACCTCTACTCCCGCCATCGAACATCGAGTGCACTATCAGCGGGTCCATAAATAGCGGCATGATGAGCTCGGGCAGAATATTTGCTTCCCCAAGTCTTCACCCATCGTCGACCCACCAAGCCAACAGCAATAACACGGGCACTATGATGGGGAGCGGTGGGACAGCATCTGCGTCAGGGATACCAGTGACGTCAAGTTCTGGCCCTGCTGGAAACGCCCCGAACAGCAGCGACAGTAACGACGGCTACGACAACTACACTCCTACCAACGCTCAGAATGTTACACCCTTCAGCAATACTGGAACGTGGGAGAACCTATTTGCTCATGCCGGGTTTAATATCAATGGTGGAGCATTCCTGCCGAACCCTGGAAGCTCCTGAGGCGATTTCTGCATGCATATACGGTAATCTCTCTCGAACCTGACTGACATACACTTCTTGCACACTTTTATCATCCCCTAATCTTCCTTGCAGTTTTGATTGCAACTGTGGATGTTTCCCCCGGCTCCCTTTTGCATCTTTTTGCCCTTTTTTTTTTTTTTTGTATATAGTTATGTAAATACGCCGTCGAGATGGATATAGAGAACTGTCTCTTGCAGAGATGGAGGACATTCGTTGTTAATAAGATATTGGCTTTATTCCTCGTGCATGGTATGCCCGCCATGCATCGGAGACCTGCTATTTATAACACTCACTCCTGCATCATAAATATAATAATATTATTATTCAATAACAGGATATAATACATCTTACACAGAACCTTCCTTTATCCCTCCCACCGCCGAAATCCCTGGCGGAGAGTTATCGTATCGTCCTCCATCTGCCGCGGCGGCTTTTCGACCTCATCTCTCCCTTAATATCAGACACAACCGCACCGACAGCACTGCCAACGGCAGATATGCATGACATGTTGCTAATCGATGCAGGGTTCATGGTCGTCTGCCTGCTCTATCACCCTGGACGCCTGGATTTGACAGAGTTCGGCTCTCTAGCCTCGCCAGGCTGGTGGGTGCTGCTCAGCCTCCGCCAGAGTGTCCAACGATGCATGTCACCAAGGGTGCAGCTGAATGGTCTACACCGGTATTCCAGGGCTGAGAGCTCGATATAAATACGACAATATATGTGTTACATCGTGATGGGTGCTCTCAAAATGGCATTTCCTCGCGCAGCCAGTGGCAGTTGGTAATATATATACGGCTTCGAAGTCCTCTTTTCTCCCGCTGCTGCAGCACACCGAGAGTTGCTATTAACTATTTTACTCCCTCGGGCTGCTCTCATTGATCAAAGAAACGAGACGAGGCAGCCAGTGGCTATTATACCCTCTTCCGCCCGGCCAGCCAGCGTGACGAGCTCTCTTTCACCTCCTCGTCGCCGGTTCTGGCATCGCTCGAGAGCTAGCATCTCGTATATCCTTTGTTCAACCATCCAACTCCCCACCGCCGTCAAGAGGCTAAAAAGAAAACCGCGCATGAGTAAATAAGAACAAGGGAACGCACGGGGCGAAAAGCAAAGAGCATAGAGAAGATCTGGGGCCAAAAAAGCCCAGATCTATTCGTTCGGCAGAGAGGGACCACACCTATCAATACTATGCGCCTTGCTGTGGTGCCTCGCCGTCCAACCAGATCAATATCAATATAACTGCCGGTCAGCAGCTGGTTTGCCGGAAAGAGAGTAATTGAATACGCCTCATTCGCCCCTAAGCTCGCTCATCCATGGCCAGTCGGTAATGACCTGATACCGCATTTGATGATAATAACCCGGTTGCTTGGGAACTACAGTAGATTGGGAAGCCAGGATTATATATAGCCTTTTATTAAAAGGGCCTTCAAGTACCTGAAGATAGGCCGCTATCAAATCTGTTTCTTATTTATGCGCATTTCCTCCCCCTTTATCTCTTCAACAGTATTGAATGCTCTTGTCTTTTTCCTTATCTCGACCATTTCAACCGCACCAAAGCCTATCGTTTCATACGGATAGTACTCTGATGTGGTTGTCATTCTATTGATAACGGTATACCTGGCGCTCTTTCTACCTATTCCTACCTTATCTAGCGGGCACAGCTGTGTGTACGTCCTTCGGGACAGCCGAGACGATGATACCCCGCGAGATCATCGGATCTACTTCCAGTCGTTCATCTGATGAGCTGCAGAGTTCGAATACGAAAGAGTCAGCAGCGACAGCATCGGACCATCACACTGAGCGGCTCAACTCCTTTACCTCAAGGAGAGAATCCTTGACAGCCGCCGAACGGGCGAGACGCAATTTGAACGCAAAGCTTGCCAACCCTCTCGCTGGACTTAGCCATGCAACCTTGAGAAGCCGGGGAGGCCGATATGCCCAGAAATATCAAATTGGAGACGACGATGATGTTCGGGCATTTGAACTTGGTGCTGTCCTGGCGCAAGATCCTGAGCAGTTTGAGAAGGTTGAAGGGCTGACGAAGGAGGAACTGGACGTCCTGCGAAATGAGTTCACGAATCGCTGGTCACAGCCAAAGGAGATGTATTTGGTTATTGTGCTGTGCTCGATATCTGCTGCTGTTCAGGGAATGGGTAAGCTTTCCATACTTACCATGGAAAGGAGAAATCCGATGGCTAACTATTCAACCAGACGAAACAGTGGTCAATGGCGCTCAGATATTTTACAAACCACAGTTTGGCATCGATGACGACAACTTCAGATCAACGTGGCTTGCCGGGCTGATAAACGCTGCACCATATCTATGTTGTGCGTTAATCGGCTGTTGGTTGACCGTCCCTTTTAACCACTGGTTTGGTCGGCGAGGAACAATTTTCATTACCTGCTGCTTTTCCACCTTAGCCTGTTTTTGGCAAGGCTTTGTCAATACATGGTGGCATATGTTCATCGCGCGTTTCGCATTGGGGTTCGGTATCGGCCCCAAATCAGCAACAGTCCCCATATATGCAGCTGAGACTAGTCCCCCTGCCATTCGAGGTGCTTTGGTCATGCAGTGGCAGATGTGGACTGCATTTGGTATTATGATGGGTTATGCTTCGGATCTCATTTTCTTCAATGTCCCAGACATCCCAAATGTTACGGGGTTAGGCTGGCGATTGATGATGGGTTCAGCCATGTTTCCTGCTATCCTAGTCTGTTGTATGGTGTTTATCTGCCCGGAATCTCCTCGCTGGTATATGAGTAAGGGAGCCCATCATAAAGCATATCAATCGATGTGTCGGCTTCGGTTCAACAAAGTCCAAGCCGCCCGCGATCTATTTTATATGCATACTTTGCTCGAGGCAGAATCAATGATGAAACTTGGCCAGCCAAAGATCTTGGAACTTATCACCGTTCCGCGGAACAGGAGAGCCTTGGTCGCATCTGAAATTGTGATGTTCATGCAACAGGTGCGTATACGATGCACATATCTCCTGCCCCTTTTGGGATTACCTGCGCTGTACTGACGTCATTTTTCATGCATAGTTCTGCGGCGTTAATGTGATTGCATACTACTCCTCGGAAGTCTTCTTACAAGCGGGATACTCGGAACTGTCCGCCCTTGCCGCATCGCTCGGCTTCGGGGTAATCAACTGGCTCTTTGCCATCCCTGCCGTATACACGATCGATACCTTTGGCCGACGAAACCTTCTCCTTGTGACATTTCCCTTGATGGGACTCTTTCTGCTCCTCACAGGCTTTGCATTTTGGATTCCTGACCATGCTGCCCAAACAGGGTGTGTTGCGCTGGGTATATACCTTTTCGGCATTGTGTATTCTCCCGGAGAAGGCCCGGTACCATTCACTTACTCTGCAGAAGCATACCCACTGTATGTACGATCGTACGGGATGGCATTGGCAACTGCAACGACATGGTTTTTTAACTTCACCCTTGCAATAACATGGCCTAGCCTATTACGAGCATTCACCCCGCAAGGCGCATTTGGATGGTATGCAGCCTGGAATCTCATAGGGTTTGTCCTCATATTGCTCTTCATGCCCGAAACCAAGGGTAAGACCCTTGAAGAACTGGATCAGGTTTTTTCCGTCCCCACCAAGGTACATGCCCGCTGGGCGCTGAAACAGATCGTGTATGTTTTCAGGAAGTATGTCCTCAGACAGAAAGGCCTGAAAGAGGTTCTGTTATATGAAAAGTCGGAGGGCAAGCTAATATCACAATCAATGGAGGAGCGAGTAGTGGGGTCACCACAATTTTTCGGCCTTCGGTAAATGCGATACAACGACCGTTTATATATTCTTGATGGTAATATAGGTTGAAGGACTGTATAAATACCCAGCAGTGGGCGCAGGGGTTTTGTTGGATATTTGGCGTTGCGATTACGGAGCATGGTTCACGAATAATGATAAACGTACGGAGTAGGCCTGAGACTATATATATTATTATGGTAGGGGAATTTCAAATTGAACATAAATATCTATTGAAACAAGCTCAACTTGAAATATAAATCTGAGGCGTCGAAAGAAACGAGACAGTCGATAATGATTATATAAGCGTTATTATCCACGTGACTGTCATGACAAATACAGTTAGTGTGGATTTTATCTTGGCATATCGGGTGCGGCGTCTAAGTTTCCAGATTAAGACTAGCGTAAAGCGAGTTAAAGACGCTAATAAACGCCACAACGTGGACTAAGCGCGATATAGATCACTGCTGAAAGAGGAAGGAAGAACAAACATCAAACTTGTTTATCCACAGAAGTTATTGATAATAACTCGGATCAGGAACCTTGTTTTTGCACAAATATTTCCAGCGCCATACAACCAATATATGGGCGCAAGCTGACTAAGTTACATATCCTGACAGAAGTCAATAGCGTCATCGACTCGTTGTAGGAAAGAGTGATCTTGCCAGCTTAGAGATGAGTATAAATATCTCGCTTCCTGGCCTTCTCCCTCTTCTTTCCTTTTCTTCCTCCATACTAGACGAATAGTATCATACTCTTGACAACCTCATAATATTCATCTCTTTGACATGCTGTGTTTTCCTCTTGATCTAGGAGCACAATGGAACCGAAACAGCGAACGACCTGTGCCGAAATAGAGGCGAAAATCCGCCAATGTTTCGAGCAGCGTCGACGCGTCTACAGTAATAAGTGCGCCATAACAATCAGATGGGAGGATGATGATACCAATGCAATGATAGATGCGTTTCATTTCAAAGATGTTGCCAGAATACTCGGTGTTGACGATGTACACGAGTCCGAGATTTCTAGCGCGTTTGCGGTCCCTAGCATGTATGTTGAATGGGAGATCGCATGCTGCATGAAGAATAGCTTTGCGGCCCAAAAAGATGGAACACACCTTATTATCATTCACTATGCTGGTAATGGACTCTATGAACCAGAGCGAGGACAATACTTCTACCCTACTGAAGACTCTTCGCACCGATTCTACCTTCGATCCCTTCTACACCCTATCTTGACCTTTGCCGAAATCGATGGACCGGCCTTCGACGTTGTTTTGATTCTTGATTCATACTGTTCTCCATCCATTACTCCCATTGTCCAACCAAAACCAGGCCAGACGATTGAGCTTCTTGCGCCCCTTGGGTATAGCCACGATAGTTATCCCGTGACTGTTATTGAACCCAGAAGATCTGCCTCTATCACAAACACATTCACATCAAGGATAGCCAGAGCTCTAACGCAGTGGGAATTACAGGGTTTCAGAGATATGAATTTTGCTACCCTTCTTGGTGTAGCGCAAGAGGAAGAGGGCATATACAAACCAATACACAAGTTTCTTGCTGGGTCTTTACCCATAAAAATCGGCATTCCCCCATACGATAACGATCTACCGATAGATCCTCAGGAGTCCGGACCAGAACCTGTTCCCGGGCAAATAGATGCCCTTATCACTTGCAGCATTGTTCATGATCCGGCCTTAGGTGATCGTGACAGACTGACGCAATGGATAGACAGTCTCGATGAGTGTATGAGGGTGTATGTTCATTATGTGTCCGAGCGCGGCAATAATGGCTCGCCCATTTTGGCCTTGCGAGCGCCATTTCACGTTGCCTGTGTATTGGAATCCTTGCCCGGAGTCGTGTTGAAGAATCGAAGATATACTATGTACTAAGGCAATTTTCCAATCTGCTCCTCTCCTTGTCCTGAGGCTGCTGAGATGGCCCTAAAGTTCATAGGTCACGTTCAGCAACGCCAGTCGGCAATCTGGACGCAGTAGCCTCTGATGGCTGTTGATTTTATTAATTATTCCCTCGGTTGTGTATGGTAGTATGCTTTTATGGAATTTTCATTCTTAATAGGGGGAAACGAAGGTAATGAATGGAATGTGTAAACAGTTAGTCCACTGTCTATTACGATGAAGTGAAGTAATACTCCGATTGACCCACGCCGAAGTTGTAACTGCCAGGCACCGAAGACGCCGATAAAGAGTGAGAAAGTTAGGTATTGAGAGGGGGGAAGGGGAGGGGGGAGGCGCTGTCAAGTTTGATAAATAGTCCCGTCCAACAAAGAAGAATGATAATAACAAACCATAAACAAGGAGACACGTCCCAGACCCTAGCCGGTTATATTAAGAACAAAAGTAATGAAAAAAAAGGAAGAGAGGGGAAAAAAAAAAGAAAAGAAAAAGAACAATCATTAGACGCCGTTCTCCTTTTCAAGTCTTTCGCCGAATTCCCGCTTCTTAGCTGGGTCCAGAGCATCCCACTCTTTGACCAAAGCACGGTCAATGTCCTCGTCAGTAACTCTCTGACCGTATGACCGGACCAATGCTTCGGTTAAGCTGGCTCTCTTATAATTAGTAAAGGCCTCAAAGGCAGATACATATCGATGAGGGGGTTCTCGTCCCGAAGTGGCAGGGGGGAAGCTGCTGAGATCGTTGGCGGATGGGTTCGCACTGCTGGTATGGTGGTGGTCAACCTGCATAGTGTATGAGTCAGTTGGTCGATGAACTGGTGTATATTCTTGGGTAGTTGGAGTTGGAGTGGTATTGCTGTTATAAGAGGATGCTGGTCTAGGAGGAGTTATAGCCGGGGTATAAGTCGGGGTATACGTGTTGATGGGGGTTAATGGAGGTCCAGAGTGATTGCCATGCTGTTCAATTGCGTCCAGATATTCTTGTGGATATGGAAAATTGAACTGGTAATGCCCTAGAGCTGATTGAAAAGAAAGATGAGGATAAGGTAGAGGAGTAGGAATGGGTGTACGAGGGAGCGGAGGGCCGCGGTAACCGGGGCCTGGTGTCACATGTGGAAGGGGAAGGATAGAGGGTTCATGTTGCAAGGGCGTTGAGTATGTAGACGGAGGGTAGCTTGAAATAGGAAAGGTTGTGCTAACTGAGTCCATGTTGTTATTGCTATTGCCGGCATCGTTGATATTGGTACTATCGCCAGCGCCGTGGCCCGCAGGCCTCTCGTCACTCTTGCGGCTTCGTTTTGGTCGTAGAGGGCGTTCCTGTGGCTGGCGCATCCACGCAGCATTGTCAGTAACTGCTCCGATGTACCTGTCTGTCCTCCGTCAAAAGAAAGGGGGAGGAAGCAGCTGCATCTTACTGTAGGCGGGTGGTGACCAGAGCTACCATCGCTCTCCTCGCCCAACGCATCCAGGTCCTCTCCAGGTCGCTTCTGCCCGGCCCTCGAGCGCTCTTCATCTAGCACATGGCCAGACTCCCTCATTAGCGCCATCGCACGCCCCGCAGCCTCTGGTTCTCCCTGTCTGCCGCTGCCGTCAGCCATGCCCATGAGCACGGAGAGCCGTTCCAGGATCATGCACGACTCCAGGCGCATTTTCTGTATATATCTGATTCCCTGCGCATTCCGCAGGCGCATCGCTTCATTGTGAGTCTCGACCTCGTTCAGTCTTTTCTTCAGCGCGATGCATTTGCGCTTGTAGGCTGCTTCGATGCTGGGGGGGTTCGGGTGCGGTGGCATCGACGCGTTCTGCGGGTTAGCATGGAGGTTGGAATCCGGCTCGCTGGCCATTATCGCATTAGCAGCTGGTATCAATGTATGCAGACGGCGGATAGATGGGCTCTCGGAGGTGTTTGGATGCCCTTTTGCAGGCTGTTCGACTGGGGGATTCTTGATGGTAGCGTGTGCTGGGCTGGGAGCAAGAGTCCGCAAAAGGATGCTCACTAGGGGTCCAGGATATCAGTGAGCTGGCACGCAGGCCGAAATCGGTCTTGGAACGCTCGACAGGACGGAGTAGACAGAACAGACAGTCCTGGTGCTGCGGCGGCTGGTGATGCGAGTGTCGCGCGGGCGAAGATGCTTGCTTGTTGCTGGCAAAAAGTTGGAGTGTGAGAAGTTGTGAGCTTCTTGTGGCGCAAATAATCTAATCGCAAAGTTCGCCGCTAACCAAGTAGTAAAACTACGACGACGGCCTAAGCAGCGAGAGTTGGCCATATTGTGCATTTACAAGTATAATCAAAGTTAAGACTATATATTTCCCATCTCTAAGTGACATGTTCAGACTCGATGGAGGCGGCGGCGGCGGCGATGATGATGGGTATATGAAAATGATAACCAAGGGGACAAACGGGTAGAAAGCTATCTATGAAATGATGAGAAAAAAACAAGCAAAAAGACACCAAATATCAGCTACATCCGTTCATTTTTAGATCCTGCATCTCGTACTCCATCATATGAGACGGCTCTGTTTCAGAGGACATGGACTCTGTCGTGGATATGGAGGTCGTCGAAGCCTCGAGCGTTGTGTCCGGGCTGGGACAGGCGGATCTGTCTATAAATGTGTCGTCTGGAGGAGAAAAGGACCATACCTAGAGACGGTTAGATGGATGTCGTAGATGATTGATCGGTTAACAAGGGGTTAAGTCTCACCTCCATGGTCGTCTTGCCAGCACGGGTAGCGAGGATGACGGCCTTTTCGGCTTCAAAGGCGATACGCCAGATGGTGTCGGCGGGCTGGCTGAGCTCGCGGACCTGCTGGCCAGTCTTGAGATCCCATGTCTTGACCCGGCCGTCACTACCGCCGCTGACAATCCGGTTGTCGTCGAACTGCAGACTGGTGATGCTGTTGTCGTGGGCCGCCAGGCGGTGGATCGGGGTCATACGCTCGAGGGACCAGACACGGATGGATCCGTCGGAGCCACCCGTCACCAGGGTATCCCCACGAAGCTGTAGCTGGCCGACGAGAGAGGTGTGGCCTTGCAGGATGGCATGGCACTGGCCGGTGTGGGGGTCCCAGATGCGTACGCTGGTGTCAAGACTGCCGGTAGCTATGCGTTTGCCGTCAAAGGCGATGGCATAGATCTGGCTGAAATGCCCGGCAAGCGTCTTGAGACACTTGCCTCCTGAGATGCTCCAGATTCTGGCTGTGGTATCGTAGCTTCCGGAGACAACCAAGTCGCCGTGGATCTCGAGACACCGTACACTTGCCTGATGACCAACGAGGATGTTCTTGCATACTCCCGTAGCTAGATCCCAGATACGGAGAGTCGTATCTCGCGAGCCGGAGATGGCAGTCGTCTTGTTCGACATCTTCAAGCAGCGGACGGTAGAAGTGTGCCCTCGCAGCTTATGAATACTCTCCCTGGGGTAATGAGTTAGAAACTGGCGTCTTTTCCAGAGAGTCGAATGACAGTAGACTCACCCTGTAGCCATGTTCCAAACACGCACGTCTCGATCACATCCTCCGCTAACAAGCAGGTCGTCCCACGGCACCATGGCCCAGACACCTATCATATGTCCCTGTAGAACCCTCTGATGCTCGCCCTCGGTATTGAATATATGTATCTTTGCGTTGTCGAGTGCAACAACTATATACTTGGGAGTCAGATGCAAACTGGTCACCACTCCCTGGTCAGTAGTGATATTCTTCGTCACGACGGTGCCACCTTTTCTCCATGCCGCCTCGATCATATACTTTTGTTTGAAATGCGAGCGGTAGGAGGTCGCCTTTGGTCGGGCCTTGCGGACCCGGCTTCTGCTCGAGGACTCTGCTGCCGGAGCAAATACTTTCATGTCTTCCGGTAATATTTGAGGTTGGGGAGGACATGATTCGGATTCCATATCTGTGTCCAAGGAGGATAAGGGTTGTCTAGAGGGAGAGAGGGTAGAGGAAGGGCTGACGGGACTATCGATGAGATCTTCAGAAACTCTTCTATAAGCATGTTTCTCACAGAGTATCTTCCATGTCAGCTCATCGTTGAGCAGTTCGTGCCAGCGAGTCGACACTTGGGACGCCCTCGACAGCGTCTTGGGATCGTCAACAAACGAAAGTACCTATTCACAGTCAGTTAGTCGGACCAGGCTCCGGTTACTAGATAGTATCAGGTCGGATCTCACCCTCAGGCATAGCTCGTTCGGCAGGGTTTCAAAAGGGTCCTTCTTCAGCCGCGGGCTCACGAAATGATGCACGAAGCTGAGCAGCTGGCTATCACACAGGTTTAGCACCTCTGCCAGAAACCTCTGCTTCTCCGCCTGGCCTAGCACGCTGAAATGTGACCTCGCATCTCGCAGGAAGGTATCTTCGTCTTCGCCGGCGCTCTGCCAGCTGGGCACTCGCTGGTGCGGCGTCGGACTTGGTGCGGGAGTAGGAGGAGACGCAGGAGCTGAAGGGTGCAGGTTATGTAGAGTCGGACGAGCCTTGCTGGGCGTCGAGAGAGGTTTTGTTCGAGAAGCCGAGCTGGGTCGCATAGTTCCTGAGTGTCGTCGTACGGTCGAACGAGGTGGATGATGGCTTTTGCTGCTGTTGCTGGTGCTGTTGCTGCTGGTGCCGCTGCTGAATTCTCCCTGCGATGCCAGATCATCTGCTTCTATCATAGAGACGGGTCGCCGGTTTCCCAGGCTGCTTGATCCAGGTCTAGGGAACATCTGGGAAGCGGTTATATATATATATATATATAGAGGTTGTAGATGGGTCCCAAACAGTCGTCCTTTTTTTTTTTTTTTTTTTTTTTATATACGGACTGGAGATGTCATGCGCTGAGAGAACCCTTTGAGCCGACGCAGCTATGTTTCTCGAAACAACTTTTTCAGATCGGGGCCGAATAAGCAGAGTCCTTTGCAGCAGCCAGGCCTGCCGACATGCCGTGGTCTTCTCAGGTAGTTGAAAATTGACTCGGTGTATAGAGGAGAGGCGTAGGAGGAGGA
This sequence comes from Trichophyton rubrum CBS 118892, assembly GCF_000151425.1. Taxonomy (NCBI): domain Eukaryota; kingdom Fungi; phylum Ascomycota; class Eurotiomycetes; order Onygenales; family Arthrodermataceae; genus Trichophyton; species Trichophyton rubrum. Next base: position 2,563,798 of record NW_003456426.1, on the reverse strand, counting down.
TGGTCGAGTGGCGGAAAGGTGACCTCAAAGCTCGCCAGCGACTGTGCAGACGGAAAAAGGCCGGGATGGGTTGCGGTTGACGGTCCGTCGGCCAGCGTTACTCTCTCATGCCTCGACACGACGCAAGCAGGCAGGATCTGAGGGTGGGATTCGAGGTTTGGTCGACAGGTCAGTCCCCGTCAGTCAGTCACAGCGAATGTTGCCCTTCAGGCTCTGGGGTTGGTGGCTTGGGTTAGTTTTTCTGGTGATCGCGGTGGCGCTGGGGGCTGCAGATGAAGCATGAAGTACCGGACGGGGCCTTTGGATGTATCAACCAGCCCAGCGAGGCCCAGCGCTTAGGCGTAGGGCAGAGACGGTCAAGCGGACGAGCAGACGAGCAGTCTGACACCGTCTAGTCCTGTATCGAGTGGCTGGCTACTTGATCTATCCGGCGTCTGGAGTTATCTGGGGCGCTACGAGGCCGGTCCCAGCATGCAGGGCGATCCTCGAGGTACAACTGAACTAGACTTCCAGCTTCAGGGGCCCCTGGTTTGGTGTCTCTCATCCTTTTTTTTCTCTCGTTTCCCCGGAGGAAGCGAAGACCTTTCAGCCGATCGATCAGCTGGCCTGGATGAAATAATCTCGTCACATGGGCGGTTGTTTTATAATGTATATACAAGAAGCAAAGTAGTTGCGGTTGATAATGTACTCCGTAGTTTCTGTTCTTCTATGAGTGTCATTCGTCGTGAGAAAGTATATCCAGTTGAGTAGATGTAGAAGCTGTAGTCTAGATGCTGATAGGTGCTGATAGACGTTGTGACGTTGGAGATAGGTTGGTGATAGAAAAATATACAGGTCAGGGGTCAATGGGCATGGCCGACTTGCAGGAACAGCGGCAGCACCATCCCAACGACAGACGCAACGAGGTCTCTCATCGACTGCTTAGGCCGTTGCGGTGGGTCCCGCCCATCGACATAGCCGTTTGCATGAGATTCTCGACGGGCTGGCTCGAGGGGATTCTCCTGCATCGTATGCATGGCAACATACCTGCATGCGCCGGTCAGTAAAAAAAAAAAAAATGTCGTCACCACTGCCGTCATCGTCCGGGAAGCAATCCTTCTTTATTAAAGGACGGTGTATGACTTACAAGAATGTTCCGGCAGAGAACAACAAGAGCATTCCTGTCCTCCACCGGGTGCTCTGCTCGTCACTGGCGTGGCCTGCAAGTATGGTATGTGCAACAACCCACGTCAACAGCGCTCCCACCGGCGCAGCAAGACTGAACACCAGCAGATGTGCCCTGGCGCTCTTGGTTGTATGACCCTGCTTGAGCAAGACTGAAGTCAGGCCAAAGGATGCGGGCGCCTTATGTACCATAATCGCCACGAAAATGATCAGACTCAGGCTCATGTTGGACGTGGACGCTCCTAGTGCAATGCCGTCTGCCGCCGCATGTATCACCAATCCAGCCGTCGTAGCCATGCCCGCACTGCTGCTGCCGGATCGTGAGCCGCCGCCACTCGTTCGTGCAGGCGATATGCCTCGACCTATGCCCGTTCCCAGGTTATCCAAGGAGATATGGTATGGTCTCTGTTGCTGCTTGGAAGACGAAGACGCATATTGCGGCAACTTGTCAACCAAATACATTAGTATAAATCCACTAATGAGCCCGACACCAATCCAAGCATGTGGTCCACTATCTTCATGTTCGTGCTTATGGCCATGCTCATGCTTGTCGTCATCATGATGTCCATCCGGCTTATTCTTGTCCCCGTCATCCGCCTTACCCTCCTTCTTCCTCTTGCCGCCACTACCATCTCCATCCACAGGAGCGTCAGGCTGTGGTTTGTCCGCTTCAGGAGCCGCCTCCTCCCGTCCAGACAAACGCCAATTCGCCTCATCCTCAATACGGTGTCCGTTTATAGATCGAGGAACAGGTACTACTTCCGCCCTGTAGTTCCATCGAACCTCAACGCCATGTTCTAACACATCCCTCCTTCGGTGCCCAGATTCAGGTCCCTGCTGACTCGGGTTCACACGAGAGCTATATAACGTCTCGACTCCTTCGGGGATAATCACAATCAAAGACGTCCCGACTAACAGGCCCATTCCAAGCACAGACATGAGCCGGAGCTGAGACGAGGATAAAGAAAAGGTCAATGGCAGCGATCCAACGATAAACGACCTATCCCGGCACCGTCAAAACATCAGTCTATGATCTTGTGGTCCACTCAAGGGGCAATATCAGGACTCACGCTGCTCCCATCAGGAGACTTAGACACACGAGCGTAAAAAGCCCATCCATAGCTTCGGTGTTGCTGTGTTTCCTGTTTGAAGCCTTGCCAAATTAATATCCAATTAAAAATGCAAGTTATCTGTCTCTGTATGCCCTCAGTCCATTATGAACTGCCGTCCGCTCTCTGCATAAATTTGTATAGTAGTTTATAGTTGCTGCACAAGGTATGAGGTTTTGGTAGATGTGGCTACGTTGTGCCTCGGTGGATGCGCTGGCTAAAAGCCGCTCCGGAGCCAGTAACAGGGACAAAGAAAGCGATAGTACAAATACAAATACACGAATAAAATGCAACAATGAATGAATGGAATCTACAATAACAATAATAATATCAAGAAGTTTTTGGTTGTTTTTTTTTTTTTTTTTGATGATTTTTCGACTTTTTTTTTGTTTCTTTTTCGGCTTTTGAATCCATCACGTGATGAATACATTTATTATGTAAGTGTCAGGAACAGTCATGTGATTAAAACTTAAAAAGAATGAAAAATTAAAATAAAAAAGATAAAAATTCATTAAACATCAAAAGATGACGATGAAAATATACAAATTGTTCGTGACAAGGAGAAAATTCGCCAACGGACCATTATGAATGGCGATAGACAAGTCTATGCATCGGACAAAATCTTGTTTTCGACAAGGTCCTGCCCTCTGTCGATGCTGTCTCGATAATCCCGTATCAAGACTGCAGATGAAGCAGCGGTCGAAACATACTCCTGCAGCTTCATGTCGGGAACAAGCAGATGCATCCCGCTATATACGAATGCACTGATTAGGAAACCGACCAGGAAACAGAGCTTGTAGATACGGGTGAAGCCAACGGGGACATGGACATCCGTGTTGACCGTTGCAATAAAGCCCGGCAGGGATGGAACGGTTCCGCATATCCACTGGAAACAATCCATTAACTAATGAATACGAGGCGTGAGCAGGTGTTTGAGATAACGGTGTATCTTACTGCAATGAAAGCACGCCAGTTGAACCCGTGGCTAAACCAGTAGATACTGGCGCGGTTGCCGGTGTAGAGGTCCTCGACCTTGAGCTTCCGTCTGTGAACGATGAACCAGGCCGAGATCATGAGGCCGGTCATTGGGCCCAGAAACACAGCGTAACTGCTCAGCACGCTGAGGAATATAGTGGCTGTGGAAACGAGTTTCCACGGGTTACAAGCTATAGAGAGGGCGATAGTAATGTATGCGCCGCGCCGGATGTTGATGTATTTGGGGAATGTCGCCGCGAGGTCGAAGCCTAGTTCAGCAATGAATACATAGGTTAGTTAAATTAGGATTTTTGATGAGCAGCCGGGATGGTTGACATTACCTCCCGAAAGAGCGTTTCCAGGGATGTTGACGCCGATCTGAGAAATGACGAGAGCACCACCTGCGAAGAATGCAGCAGCTCTCGATCTGGATCCTCCGTGGTCGATGATCGCTCCAATGAGAGACGGTAGGTCCCAGTGTGCTTCACCAAACCTCTTCTGCGTTGCGGCAGTGACGAGCACGCCGATGACAGAGCAAATGATGCTGAAAATTGGGAAGCTGATGACCTGTCCGAGAATAGCGTCTCTGGGCTTCCTTGCAAACCTAGCATAGTCATTTTGGTTAAGGATTCCGGCGGATATGGCGCCAATTGTACTGATGATACCAAACACAACAAGCCAGCCAGCATCCTTGACTGGCTCCCCTGGCCCTCCGCCTGAGATTGTGGAGCCAAACCCTGCAGGGCCCATGGTGGCCAACGCCCAGACGAGAAGGACGAATTCAAAAACGACAATGACAGATGCGGAGATGTAGAAGAACATCCGCAGGTTGTGCGGCCGGATGTATGCAACTGGAAGAGAGATGACCATGAAGATAATGTAGCTAACGAACTGGGCGGTAGTAATCCCTGTTGAAGGGGAGAGGTGGTTTGGTATACGCTGCTCGAGAGACGGCCATATTGCCTTGAGACAGACGTAGACACACTGTCCTCCGATGTATGCTTGGAAGCCGTACCTACATTGGTTAGCCGGCACCTCTTCATACATCCGCAGAATAAACTCACCATACTGAAACACTGTTAGTTAATATATTTACAAAATAAGCAAAGGAACATACCGATAGACAAGAAGATACGATTCCAGATGACAAACTGGCTACCGTACATCCCCCAGACATATCTGTTGACGACTGGGAAGCCGAGGTGGTAGTATGCTCCTGGTAGGGAGTTGAGCACGACAAAGACAGCCGCTAGCAGATTACCAATGACGATGGCGATGATGGCCTGCCACCAAGGTAGTCCCAGGGCGATCAGGGAGCTGCCGGTCATGTATGAGGAGATGTTGGAGTTTATGAGAACCCAGTAGGTGGTGAAAGTCCATGCCGACCATGTCCTCCGTCCAGCCTCGATGGGCTTGATGTCGAAGTTGATCCAGGGGTCTGGCAGCGTACCTCCTTCATGCTCGATCTCCAGCTTCTTCAGTATCCTGTTCATTTCAGCAATCCAGGAATAGTTAGGGCTTGGTTGCGGTGATAGTTTCGAGTATGGTTTCAAAACGTAGATGACCACTTGCTGAGTCCGGCGTATATGTATGTCATTCAGCTGTAGTTATACGACTCATCACCCCCCGGACCTCAGCTCGTACATCCAAACTCTGGCTCTCCGCACAATGCCCTGAAGGAGAGCACGATAAGACGACGGCCATGGATTCGACCCTCTGTTCCTCGGCTAGACATGGTAGTTGCTAGTTAGTTACTGACACAGGAAGGTAAGGATATTCGCCGTGCAGGCCGGCCAAACTCCTGTCGGCGAACTTCTTCAGGCATTTCACAGTCAGCTTACTGCTGGCTGCCCCCGAGCTATAATAGAGCTCTGGATAACCCAAGCTTTGAGCCGGGATACGACTTCTTCAACCCCCAGAGCCGTCGAGATAGACTTCGTCCGTCCATTGCCCCGGAAAGCAACCGGCTCGCTGGGCCTGGTAGCTCTGCTTGGTGGACCGCCAAATGGGCTCGAGGCCTGGACCAAGCCCGTCTGAAGCATGGAGAACATGGCTTTGATGGGTAAACTAGTGCGAGATATCGCCCAGCTAGGACCCAAACGGCGAGCCAGGTTCTCGTATAACTAATGGTTATCTAGTTACACAGCAGCTGCTGGTTTCGTCCCGGAGATCTCTGGCAATAATATTTGGGTCTGTAACTCACTAACCAGCGGCACCCCCTCCCCGTCTGCCAGCTCAGCCATGACCATGACCTCCCGCTGGTGGCTCTGGCATCCTGCTGTTCCGCGAATGGGAGCGGACGCCTGACCGGAGCAGTCGGAGATGGCGATGGTTGGTGGAAATGGAGGCTCGCTCGGCCAAATCGCTTGCATCATGACTTGCTTGACAGCGCCAAACGGGGGACCATGCAGGTTTGTCCTCCGGGAAGATCAGTGTCGAGGGTTCGCAGCAGCACCGACAAGACGCTTGTTGACACAGCAGGAGATGGCCGGCGAAGGGCGTTTGCCTCCTTTTTCCTCTTCCACCGCATGCCCTTTTCGTTTGTAGCCTGCCCTTGGGCGGAGACAGTGACGGCCACGGCTAGTCAGGCCCGGCCAGCGGACTTGATATATAAACTGCTGATGGAGACCTCGCGGCGATCGAGGACTCTCTCTGGACCCCCCCCAGCTGCTCCCTTCGCATATAGCCTCAAACAGGGCCTCAGACTGGCCGTATCCTCTCCGTCGTTAGGCAGAGTAATAGTTTAACTGGTAGCCGCCGCTGCTTGTCGTTCGTTTTGCTGCTGCTGCTGCTGCTGTCCCTTCGCTTCTGCAGACGTCAGGATGTACCGCATAGGCGTTGACGTCGGCGGGACCAACACTGATGCCGCCATCCTCGATATCACGGCCAGCGAGACGCCCTCGCGCGGAGTCCTCGCCTCGAGCAAGACGCCCACGACCCCAGATGTCACCAGCGGCATCAAGAGCGTCGTCGAGAGCGTCCTGAGCAAGTCGGGCATCGACCCGGCCCATATCCTCAGCGTGGCCATTGGGACAACGCACTTTGTCAATGCCGTCGTTGAAGCCGATGCGCGGAGACTCAGCAAGGTCGCCGTCGCCAGGCTCTGCGGCACCTTCAGCCAGGATGTTCGTCTTCTTCTTCTCGTTGTCGTTGCTATGTCGTCGTTGATGCGTCGTTGCTGATGCTGGTGGTTGTAGATCCCGCCCTTTACAAACTTCCCTCCGGCATTGCGGAGCATCATCGAGTGCCAGTCCTATTATCTGGACGGAGGTAAGGGACCGTCTGTCACTCTATAACTATATTAGCTATTGGAATGCTAAGCTGACGCTGGCTGCAGGCCTCGAGATCGATGGCCGCGAGATCACTCGGCTGGACCCCGAGCAGATCCGGGAGGCCGCCAGGCGCATCAGCGCAGCGGGAATCACCAAGGTGGCCCTCGTAGGCATCTTCTCACCCCTCGACCACAGCGGCATCCACGAAGAGGCCTGCAAGAAGATCATGCTCGAGGTCGACCCGGGCCTCTCGGTCGTATGCTCCCATACCATCGGCGGCGTGGGCCTGCTCGAGCGTGAGAATGCCACCATCCTCAACGCCTCCATCCTCCAGCTGGCCCAGAAGACCGTCCGGGCCTTTGTGCAGGCCATGTCGGATCTCAAGCTTACCTGCAGCCTTTATCTGACGCAGAATGACGGTACCTTGACGGATGCTGTCACTGCCTCTGAGCTGCCAATCAAGACCTTTGCCAGTGGCCCAACCAACAGCTTGACCGGAGCTGCTTTCCTGGCCTCCCTGGACCGGAGAACCGGCAGCATGTCAAATGCAGAGAGACAGACACTGGTCATCGATATCGGGGGTACGACTTCCGATATCTGTGCCTTGATGCCGTCAGGCTTCCCCCGCCAGGCATCGAACTTCGTTGAAGTCGGTGGTGTGCGTACCATGTTCTCCATGCCAGAAGTGCTCTCCATCGGACTCGGAGGAGGAAGCATTGTTCGTCAGGATGGAACTCATGTCTCTGTAGGACCAGACTCTGTTGGCCATTACCTGACCAGCAAGGCCAAAGTGTTTGGTGGTGATACCCTTACTACCACTGACATCGTCGTTGCGGCTGGAAAGGAGCAGATAGGAGATGCATCCGAGGTTGCTGATGTCACTCAGCAGACCATCGAGGATGCACGAAAGGCCATCACCAAGCTGCTCAGCCGTGGCATCGAAAGCATGAAGGTGTCTTCTCTTCCCGTTACCGTCCTCCTGGTCGGAGGTGGTTCAATCGTCTACATGGACGACCTCCAAGGCGTCGAAGAATGCATCATCCCCCCTCACCATGACTCTGCCAACGCCGTCGGTGCAGCCATAGCCAAAGTTGCAGGAACAGCGGACGTCATTGAGATCCTTGCTGGAAAGGACGAGAATGAAGTTCTCAAGCAAGTCCAAGCTACAGCTGTCGACATGGCCATCCAGCGAGGTGCAGATAGAGACACCGTGAAGATTGCTGAGATCGAAAAGCTGCCTCTTCAATATGTCACCAACAAGGCTACCCGTATCATGGTCAAGGCTGTCGGCAAACTGAGAGTACCCACGGAGGAAGAGGCCGAGCAGGAGCGGGCTAAACTACCTGCCTATACCAACGGTACCAACGGAGCCAACGGCCACAACGGCAACGGTGTTGAAGGTGAGAAAGCTGCCACCGCCGAGGACGTGTCTAGATCTGCTGTCAAGCACTCGATCTACGTCGATATACCATTATACAAGCCCGAAGTCGAGAATGGCGTCTGGTACCTAAGCCCTCTTGACCTGGAATTCATTGCCTCTGGCACCGGCGTGCTGGGGACAGGTGGTGGTGGTCCTTCGTACCAACAATACCTCATTGCACTTGAATGTCTTCGCAAGAAGGGCAAGCGGAAGATGAGAGTAGTTAAGCCTGAAAGCATGGCTGACACAGATGTCTGCGTCTTCGCTTCCTGGTACGGAGCCCCCAGCGTGTCATCAGAGCGTATTCCCCAGGGCAATGAACTCATCCGATCAGTCGAAGAATCCATCAAGCTTACCAGACACGAGAAATTCCATGCCATCATGGCCGATGAGATTGGCGGAGGAAACGGAATGGTCACCTTCCCTACTGCAGTGCACTACGATATCCCCACCATCGATGGAGATCTGATGGGACGAGCTTATCCTACCATCCAGCACGGAACCCCTTACGTCTACGGTGAAACAATCTCACCATGCGCCTTGGCTGACTCGAAGGGTAACGTCTCGGTCGTCATGCACGCCGAGTCCAACCAGAGAATCGAGACCATGCTTAGAACTACCTGTGTAGAGTTGGGTCTCTTCACCTCCGTTTCCGCTGCTCCCCTTACCGGGAAGGCTATCAAGAAGTACGCCGTGGAAAACACCATGTCTCAAGCCTGGTACCTCGGACGAGCCATCCATCTCGCTCGCCGTGAGAAGGTCGATGTCATCGAAGCAATCGTAAGTCACTTCTTTTAAACACACCCACCCATGTATATATTATGAAACTAATATGACTAGTTCAAAACCACCCCCGGCCGCCTCCTATACACAGGCAAAATAATCGACGTCCACCGAGACGTCAGCCGCGGCTACACAATGGGCTACTGCATCCTTGCCCCTCTATCTAGCGATGAAGTAGCAGACTCCTACGATAACACCAATAGCACCTCATCTTCCTCATCTTCCACCGAAACTCAGCCACACCTCATCATCCCCTTCCAAAACGAATATCTCTACGCCGCTCACGTATCTAACCTCGATAAACCCCAAGAGGCAATCAACCAGGACGTCATCTGCACCGTCCCAGACCTCATCTCCATCCTAGATAAGGACGGTGAGGCAGTAGGATCCCAGGAACTCAAGTACGGTCTCCGGGTGCGTGTCATCGGCATGGCGGCTCATCCACTCTGGACCCAGGACCAGAGAGGCCTTGATGTCGGTGGACCCAAGTATTTCGGCCTCGACATGGAGTGGAAGAGCATCGGGAAGTACCAGAGACCTAGGAGCGTTATTGATGAGTTCAATGTCGTTGTTTGATTTAATTCCCTTAATGCGTTTGTCGTTGCATACTGGATTTTGTTGCATGTTTAGAGATGTATATATCTCCCCCCCCCCCCCCCCTCTGTAGATACTTTAATTGATGTAGGCCTAGCATGTTATTAGAATCAGCTCTGATATTATTCTGGATAGTATAAATATAACTTTCGGTTCATCGTGGACAGCTTGAATTTCTATTTCAAAAATGCTTGAAGTCGAGGAGGTGACGATTAAGTAATATAAAATTATATAAATCAACTTATATAATGATTATATAATAAAATTATACAGCTTAGTCAGTAAATCTAATCGCGTCGCGTTTAATTTATATCTTGACTTCACGCTGAGCGACGACGAGAAGAACCAGAGAAGCGCAGATACACCGATTCAAGATGGATAAACATAACAAGTGTGAGTATTCAAAGCTATTAATTCCTATTGATATCGCTCCGGCACTGACACTGCTCCCCAGGGACTTGCGACGCCAACGATGCAGTGGAAATATCCATGGTCCAGCCAGGCGACGATGGCCAGAAGTTGACAACTCTCTCAACCTTCAACCCCCAGTTCACATACCCACTCTTTGGAGACGAGGAATCGATATTCGGCTATAAAAAGCTGAATATCAAGCTTCGATTTGCGGCGCATGACCTCCAATCACACGTTCAAATCTCGTACAATGAGAAGTTCAAGCAGGTAGAGGATATAAAAGCTGCTGATCTCCTTGGGATCCTCAAACCGTGTCTTCCAGAGGGCATGTACAGCAGGGAATAAGTGAAGATGTGAGCAACGCTGACGTGCTGTTAGTTTCATTTTCGACCATCGATGACTTTAAGAAGCGTATAAATGAGGGGGATGCGGCGAACTTTACACCCCCAGGCAAGCTTGTTCATAGCTATTCGAGAGATGATAAAGACTATGAGATATGGGCGGGCTCCCTGGCCGATCCAGAAGTGCGCAAGGTTCTGGATAGGATACAGATCTTCGTGTCGTTCTTCATCGAAGGCGGAACTCCCATTGAGACAGACGACTTTGACTGGACTCTGGAAAGATGGATAATATACTTTGTGTATGTTCTGCTCACTCGCTCACTCCTTTTCAGATTGGTAGTGCTCTAACACTGGTGATAGATACGAAAAGCAAAAAAAGCCGTCTAGCCCAAAGGCATCAAGGTACTCCTTTGCAGGATACGCAACCACATACAGGTGGTACTTTTTCCATCCTAAGTCATCGAATGCTGCAAAGTTGGCATACGAGGCCCAGAAAACAGAGGCATTCGATTCATTCCCAGTCTCAAAGATACCCGCGCGTTTACGCATTGCTCAGTTCCTCATTATTAAACCACATCAGCACGCTGGCCATGGATCCCAGCTCTATCGCACAATTCAAAAAGCCTGCCTTGAGGACCCTACCATCTTCGAACTTACTATTGAGGATCCAAACGAGTCATTTGATGCACTGCGAGACTCAAATGACTATCGCACGTTAAAACCAGAATTCTCCAAACATAACATTACAATCAACGCCAACCCCGTCCCAAACACTACCCCTGGAAGCTCCTCTTCTCAACCTCCAAAACATCCCCGCGTCATGCCAACCTCCCGATTAATCCCTACAAAAACCCTCGATGACCTCAGGCAGGAGTTCAAAATCGCCCCTACACAATTTGCTCATCTGGTTGAGATGTATCTTCTTAGCCAGATACCTCAGTCCCACCGCGGGGCGGAAAACGTCAATATGACTCGTCTCACAACGCAGAAGTCTCGGCTGCAGAATGAGCATGATAGACGGTATTATTGGTGGCGCATGCTTGTTAAGCAACGATTGTACAAACGACACCGAGACATGTTAATACAGATTGACAAGGACGAACGGGTAGTCAAACTTGACGAGACACTGCAGAACGTGGAGGAGGGATATGATGTTCTGCTGAAGGCCTTTGACGAGCGGGCTTCAAAGGTATCAGGCAACGGGAAGGGTAAGGAGGGAGAAGGCGATGATAATGAGGATGGGAATGAGGCTTCCGCTTCCGCCACTAAAAAGCGCTCAAAGAGGAAGTTCACTGTTGAAGATGACGATGATGAGATGGAAGATGTACAGCCGGCAAAGGATAGAGCTGGGAAGAAGCCAAAGGTCTAAGATAGGGGTGGTAGGCTGGGCTGTGAACTTGCTCTCCTAAGAATTAACTGTATTGTAAATCTGTATGACAATTATGGTCTTCTAGCGAGGAATTGACAAATCCTTATCAAGCGACGTTTGCGTGAACATGCAGATTCGTAAATAAACAAATATACTAGCCAAGATGTATAAATCAGCAGAATTAAGGAAGGCTAGTGAAAGACATCCTTACTTTCGCTTCCGTGAGACTGGGGGATTTTCGTCTCGTACCAGCACAAGGACTCAAAAGTCAGTCGGTGAATGGACGCAAAATATGCATGGCTACATCCAGCTGTAAAAAGGACAACGTTGAATATGAACGAACGTTAAGTAGCATGAAGTATAAATTAATCAAAAAAAAAAAAAAAAATAGACGGTTCGGGTCCAAAATAAGAGATCTAAAAAATGGATAATAAGAAACAGATGATATGTGATGGAAAGTAAATGATACTCCTATCCACTCATCATCGTGGCTGTTTCTGGATCAAGGCTGTCGACCGTATCTTCCGAATCAGTCTCAAAACTAAGTATACTGGTACTTGCTCTTGGAGATCCGATTGTGGTTAAAGGAGCCGTGGATGATGGGGCTGGTGTTCCTGCCGCGTATCTCCGCGCAGTGATTTCAGTTATATCTTGAGCCGCAAGTCTAGGTTGTACTCGATCACCGACAGCAGGCGGGCCGTTAGGATTCACGAGCTCCCCGACAAATTCAAATACACGTCGCAACCCCAGAATTTCATTCGGCATTGTATCGTTCTCTGATTCTGAAGTCAAGGAGCTAGGAGGTAAAGTTGATATCCGGATGGTATCGTTTTGCTCGCCGTTAATAGGAGTAGTCGGAGACTGAGCTATAGGGGCCATGTCTTCACGACCGAGCAGCCTATGCCACCATTGCCTAAGTCGGTATCGACACGCTGCTGCTCGATACGCATGTAGTGTTCGTCTCTGCTCACGACGAGCTAGCATGTCTACTCGACGTCTTCGACAGCTTATTGAATTTCCGCAATGTTTCAGGAGCATGTATAGAACAGCCACAAAGAGGGAGACGAAAGCAAAATCACGAATGACATGTTTTATTATGGCTGAACGAGAAGGTAGTTGATTTGATGGAGGGGAATTTGTAGATGGTGGTTCTGTCCAACCTGTATTGGAGTTTTGTGTAGAGTCGATAATGGATGTATTGTTAGACCCGACTGCATGAGGTATGTGGTATGGATCTGTGCTGTTTTTTCCTTTAGATCCTTTTTCTGATTCATTTTGACGGACCTTGGAGACCGGTCGACAGGGACTATCTGCTAAAGAGGTTGGTAAAGGTCCAAATCGATGCTTCACGAGGCGAAACATGTCTGGGACAAGCTGGAAAGTAG